>NC_139996.1:57859794-58257426 GCF_964263955.1 Coregonus lavaretus | reverse complement strand
GATGGTCCTGGCGCTTGCTGGACTTTCTTGGGCGCCCTGAAGCCTTCTTCACAACAATTGAACCTCTCTCCTTGAAGTTCTTGATTATTTAGGTGCAATCTTACTAGCAGCAATATCCTTGCCTGTGAAGCCCGTTTTGTGCAAAGCAATGATGACGGCACGTGTTTCCTTGCAGGTAACCATGGTTAACAGAGGAAGAACAATGATTTCAAGCACCACCCTCCTTTTAAAGCTTCCAGTCTGTTATTCTAACTCAATCAGCATGACAGAGTGATCTCCAGCATTGTCCTCGTCAACACTCTCACCTGTGTTAACGAGAGAATCACTGACATGATGTTAGCTGGTCCTTTTGTGGCAGGGCTGAAATGCAGTGGAAATGTTTTTTTGGGATTAAGTTCATTTTCATGGCAAAGAGGGACTTTGCAATTCATTGCAATTCATCTGATCACTATCCATAACATTCTGGAGTATATGCAAATTGCCATCATAAAAACTGAGGCAGCAGACTTTGTGGAAATTAATATTTGTGTCATTCTCAAAACTTTTGACCACAACTGTACTTACAGTACACTGACACCCCAACAGACACATACACACACTACATACACCCACACATGAATACTGACGCAACACACTCACTCACCACATACACTGTTGCTACTGTTCAGTCTATTATCTATCATGTTGCCTAGTCACTTTACCCCTACCTATATGTACATAGTTGGTAGGCCGTCATTGTAAATAAGAATTTGTTCTTATCTGACTTGCCTAGTAAAATATATGTTTTACCTTGTACCCCTGCACATCGACTCCAGGAAGAGTAGCTGCTGCTTCTGCAGAACCTAATAGGGATACAAATAGACTCAGTAATGGTACTCCCTGTATATAGCCATGTTAGTTTTACTCATTATTGTTAGTCGGTATTCACTGTGTCACTATTTCTATTTTTTTTCTTTATTTTTTTCTTTAACTCTGTATTGTTGGAAAAGGACCCATAAGTATGCATTTCACTGTTGTTTACGAAGCATGTGACAAATAGCATTTTATTTTATTTGACACACACACAAACACACACACACAGTCAAACAAATGTTTGGCCTATTGTTCTATTGGCTTTCTCAGTTTATGTTAACTGACTTGCAATTTCAGAGAGGCATTGGGTGGTTTACTGTGTCCAATAAGGACTAGTTAAATTGGGTGGATTTAGCCTTTTATGGGGGAGAATCCTCTTGTAAGGGATTTGTCTCCTTGTCCGAGATCAAGTGTGTGTGTGTGTGTGTGTGTGTGTGTGTGTGTGTGTGTGTGTGTGTGTGTGTGTGTGTGTATAAGTGTGTCTATAAGCCCCAAGGCAAGGGAAAAGAGATGTGATGTCTTTCCTGTCAAGACCTGGAGCACCACAGTGATTTAGGGGTTAAGGTTGACCAAGCGTCTAAGCACGGCTCTAGGACTCTAGCTGGGTGATAGAGAGTGTGTGTGTGTCTATCTGTCAGTTGGGGTGTCAGTGTGACAGTAAATAAACAGGGGGCAAAGCAGTTCAAATGGGGAGGAGAAAGAGATACAGGAGGAAGATAGAGGGAGGCGAGAGAAAGGGACAGAGAGTGAGAGAGAGGAGGATGAAGAGGGAATGAGAGGAAAGAGAAAAGGAGAAAGGATGGTGAGAGAGAGGGACAAGCGTGCCATTGAGGATAGGGGTGAATTAGGAAGCAGAAGAACGTGATTTGTTGCCTCAAGGACAGGATTAGGGTTAGAGAGAGTTGCAGTACGACAGAGACTGGCTTGGGGGCAAGGAGAGCCTCTGACTGCCATGGACTTGACTTACAATGACATGGACTTGATAAGGGCTACAGGGAAGGGTTAGTGTGGGGAGCGTGGAGAGTGTCATCACAGTGCTTGTGTGGTGGTGGGGGACTGGTGTGGTGGTGGGTTGGGGATGAGAGGAGAGGGGCAGTGGGGTGTGGAGAATGAGTAGGGTGACCACATTGAAAATAACCAAATGTTGGACAAAAGGATGATTTTGCGGGACATTCGCAGGACTGTGAATATATATATATATTTTTTTTTTGGCAGCACTCCCCTCCCTCCCTCCCACAAAAAAAACTCCTGCTGCACCGAACAAGCTAATTTATGCGCACCTATAGGCTATTCCTTTGCCTCATGCAAAATGTGGTTATGCAGAAATGAGATACCAAAAGTGTGGCTGATTCATGAAAATCTGGGAATATTTGGACAAGGAAACATTTCTGGCTAGTCTCAGGGAATGGAAAACAGTTAGGAAGAGAGACTTTGAAAACAGGATTGAGTGAGGTAGCAGCACATGTCAAATGTGCAACTAATGAGCATGGAGAACCTCACAAGTTTAACGAAATCACCTTATATACATTGAGTATAAAAACATTAAGGACACCTGCTCTTTCCATGACATACACTGACCAGGTGAATTAAGGTGAAAGCTAGGATCTCTTATTGGTGTCACTTGTTAAATCCACTTCAATCATTGTAGATGAAGGGGAGACAGGTTAAGGGATTTTTAAGGCATGATACAATTGATACATGGATTGTGTATGTGTGCCATTCGGAGGCTGAATGGGCAAGACAAAACATTTTAGTGCCTTTGAACGGGGTATGGTATAGTAGGTGCCAGGCGCACTGCTTTGTGTCAAGAACTGCAACGTTGACGGGTTTTTCACACATGTATGTCTCAAGAATGTCCACCACCCAAAGGACATCCAGTCAACTTGACACAACTGTGGGAAGCATTGGAGTCAACATGGACCAGGATCCCTGTGGAATGCTTTAGACCAGGGGTGTCAAACTCATTTTAGCTCAGGGGCCACATGGAGGAAAATCTATTCCCAAGTGGGCCGGACCGGAAAAATCATGGTATATATAACTTAAAAACAACAACTTCAGATTGTTTTCTTTGTTTTAATACGATCAACATACAACATAAAGCTGGAGCCTGAGGACAGTGTGTCCAAAATAGTACACAACATCACTATTAATCATAAAACACGTCAAGTTTATTTGAAAATTCTAAAGAAAAAGAATACAAACACACAATGCCTCAGTGATTAACAGAACTGTTTCACAGATCACAGAACTATATCAGGGGGTCATTTCTCAGGCAGAAATGTAGATAAAAAGAATGGAATCCTGTTCCCCAAACAAGTGCAAGAACCACAGAGTCAAGAATAGGTTAAATATACAAATAAAATAAAATCAATTAAAAACAATAGCACATCAACATAAAAACATATAAACATAAAGCTGGAGCCTGAGGACAGTGTTTCCAAAAGCACAACATCACTATTAATCATAAAACACCTCAAGTTATTTGAAAGTTCTGAGGACAAAGAACACACAAACACACAATGCCTCAGTGATTCACAGAAGTATATCACAGATCACAGAACTATATCAGGGTGTCTCATGTAGCACTTTAAGTGGGGTTGCATAGTTTATTTGACTCCTGATACCTGGCATTTTTTAGCTTTCACCAGCGCATCAATATCAGGCGTCACATCCTGAGTGGCAGCCAACTTCAGGATGTGATTAAAGTGCTTGTGCGTGAGCCTTGAGCACAGCTTTGTTTTATTTATGCTCATTACAGAGAAAACTTGCTCACAAAGATATGTGGTTCCAAACATGCACAACAGTTTTGCAGCGAGGGCTGTCAAGTTGGGGTAACCTGGCAAGAGATTCTGATTAAATGTGTCCAAGCCAGCTGCGGCAAATTTGCCCTTCAAATCCGAGTCACACTGCAAGTCTATTATTTCAAGTTGGATGCTGACGGGCAGATCAGAGGGATTCACGGTGAATGGCGAGCAAAAAAACGTTGAAGTCTTTCTCCAGTTCACCAAAAATCTGAAAGCGTTGCTCAAACTCCCGTAACAGTACCGTTATTTTATCTTTGAACCGCTTCATGTCTGCCACATGTTGGGTCGTGCACACATTTTTCAGACAGGGGAAGTGAGCTGCATCACCACCGGCAAGTTGCGTCTCCCACAATGACAGCTTCAACTTGAAAGAACGTATGCTGTCATAATACTGCGTGACAACTTTGTTGCGCCCTTGCAGCTGTTTGTTCAAGTTATTCAGGTGCTCTGTAACATCCACCATAAATGCAAGGTCCTGCATCCATTCTGCGGAATGGAATTCTAACACTGTTCAATTTCTTCTCGTAAATCAAAGAAACGCCTCAGCACCTCGGCTTAACCATCTTACCTCAGTGTGGTATGGCAGGCCATAGATGTGGTCTTTCTCTCTGAGAAGGCTGTCAAACTGACGGGGATTCAGGCTTCTGGATCGGATGAAATTAACAGTTTGGATGGCCACCTTCATGACGTTATCCATCTTTAATGACTTGCAACACAAAGCCTCCTGGTGCAAAATACAGTGAAAAGTCAAAAAATCACGTCCTCCATTTGCAGATTGCACTTTCTCTCTGAACTTTGTCACAACGCCTGCTTTTTTCCCGATCATTGAGGGCGCACCATCTGTAGCCAGGCTGACAGCGCGGGACCAGTCCACTCCGACCCTGTCCAGCGTGCCGACGAGTGCGGTAAAAATATCAGCTGCTGTCGTTGTATCTGTCATCGGCACCAACTCCACGAACTCCTCGGTGACGGTCAATGTGTCATCAACTCCGCGGATGAAAATGGCCAGTTGTGCAACATCTGTAATGTCCGTGCTTTCATTAATTGCAACCGAAAACGCAATAAATGACTTTACTTTTTGCTTCAACTGGCTGTCCAAATCCACTGAAAGATTGGAAATCCTGTCTGCAACTGTGTTTCTTGTCAGGCTGATATTTACAAAAGCCTGACGCTTTTCAGGGCACATAATCTCAGCTGCCTTCATCATGCACGTTTTTACAAATTCACCCTCACTAAATGGTTTTGAAGCCACTGCGAATTCATTAGCAATGAGGTAGCTAGCTTTCACTGCAGCGTCACTGATGTCTCGGCTGTGAGTAAACACAGACTTGACCTACTTGCTCTGCCCCGGTATAAACAGCTTGCTTGCTTAACACAATTGCTATTGCGCCATCCAGTGGACGCAATTGGAACAGCAGTTTATTTTATTGAAAAATTGCAGCGCATTTTTATACTTTACAAAATCATCTTGCGGGCCGGATTAAACCCGTTTGCGGGCCTGATCCGGCCCGCGGGCCGGACGTTTGACACCCCTGCTTTAGACACCTTGTAGAGGTGTTGCAACTCAATATTAGGCAGGTGTTCCTAATGTTTGGGATACTCAGTGTATTTTCAGTCTAACGGCTAGTTACTTAATTTATTAGCTCTTCGCCAGAAGTCCGCTTTTTCTAAGTAGTTACCTGTCCTTGCCAAGTTTAGCTGGATTTTAAACCAAAAGGATTTGAAAATGTGGTTGGCTGACAATATTACATTGGCCTACGTCTTGCGCTGCACAGAATATCAGATCTCAACAATAATTGGAGAAGTGTTTAACATCACCAGTCTTCTTGTCAAAAGCGCAACGTGACTGCAAACAGAGATCTGTATATGACAAGATGCTCATGTCTCCACTCTAACTATGGGAGTTGTTGTCCCAAAAGAGGAAGGCAGGTGACATGTCTAGGTCCAAAATGGACCTATGGCCTATTTATTGCCTTACCTCCATAACTTACTACATTTGCACACACCGTATATAGATTTTCTATTGTGTTATTGACTGTACGTTTTGTTTATTCCATATGTAACTCTGTGTTATTGTTGTTTTTATCACACTGCTTTGCTTTATCTTAGCCATGTTGCAGTTGTAAATGAGAACTTGTTCTCAACTGGCTTACCTGGTTAAATAAAGGTAAAATAATAATAATAATAATACAAATAAGCTCATAGAAATGTATTGAGCTTATTTTGGACATATTTGGCGAGTGAAACCTCTCGCTTCGCCTCTTCCTTTCTGCTGCAAAAGATACAAGTTGGAATCTCTGACTGAAGATTGTGGACTACAGGAAAAAAAGAGTACTGAGCACACCCCCATTCTCATCGACGGGCTGTAGTGGAACAGGTTGAGAGCTTCAAGTTCCTTGGGGTCCACATCACCAACGAACTGTCATGGTCCAAACACACCAAGACAGTCGTGAAGAGGGCACGACAAAGCCTATTCCCCCTCAGGAGACTGAAAAGATTTGGCATGGATCCTCAGATCCTCAAAAAATTATACAGCTGCACCATCGAGAGCATCCTGACTGGTTGCATCACAGCTTGGTATGGCAACTGCTTGGCCTCCGACCGCAAGGCACTACAGAGGGTAGTGCGTATGGCCCAGTACATCACTGGGGCCAAGCTTCCTGCCATCCAGGACCTCTATACCAGGCGGTGTCAGACGAAGGCCCTCAAAATTGTCAAAGACTCCAGCCACCCTAGTCATAGACTGTTCTCTCTGCTACCGCACGGCAAGCGGTACCGGAGTGCCAAGTCTAGATCCAAAAGACTTCTCAAAAGCTTCTACCCCCAAGCTATAAGACTCCTGAACAGTTAATCATGGCTACCCGGACTATTTGCACTGCCCCCCCACCCCCACCCCACACCCCATCTTTTTACGCTGCTGCTACTCTGTTAATTATTTATGCATAGTCACTTTAACTCTACCCACATGTACATATTACTTCAACTACCTCAACTAGCCGGTGCCCCCGCACATTGACTCTGCACCGGTACCCCCCTGTATATATAGCCTCCCTACTGTTATTTTATTTTACTTCTGCTCTTTTTTTCTCAACACTTTTTTGTTGTTGTTTTATTTTACTAAAAAAAAAAAAAAAAAAGCACTGTTGGTTAAGGGCTGTAAGTAAGCATTTCACTGTAATGTCTGCACCTGTTGTATTCGGCGCATGTGGCCAATACAATTTGAATTGATTTGATTTGAAGTACGGGACAAGTCAACTTTTTAGCAAATTAGGGGTGTTTGAATTTGTTGATAAAATGCGGGACATGATTGTTTGGCTGCGGGACGCAGGACAAAGGGACAAAATGCGGGACTGTCCCGCACAATCTGGGACATGTGGTCACCCTAAGAACGAGGGTGGGGTAAGGATGGTGGGTGACGGTGGGGAGAGTGTCAGTTTGGTGTTTGTGTCTCTAGGACTGGGGCAGTAAGAGCTGAGAGGAGGCCTCTTCAGGGAGACTGACAGTGGGATGGAGGAGAAGAGAAGAGGGGGCAGGTTGGGTAGGGTTGATGGGGAGAGTGAGTGAGGGGTAGGGGGTGGAGGGGAGGATTGGTAGGGTGGAGTGGGTGATGGGGACTGTGACTGAAGTTTGATGTGAGGGGTAGGGGTGGTGGAAAGGAGAGAGGGGGTCATGGGTTTGGGAGGTAGGAAAGGCTTGGTTGATGTGGAGTGTAGGGTTGGGTTGTAGTGGCTTTCTGGCAGGTGGTTGCTGAGCTGATGGTGGTGGTGTGGTGTGTGTGTGTAAGTGTTGGGGGGGTTACAAGGTCAACCTATTCTCCATGGTTGGGCAGTCGCACCGCAGGCGGCTTTGAGACATCTGGGATCAGTGTGCTTGTGTGGCTTTGTGTTTGTGTGCATGTGTGTATGTGTGTGTGTCAGTGTGTCAAATCCCTGGAAAGCAAGGGGAGGCAGGGGTGGGGGTTGTCACTGGTGTGTGTTTCTTTTGTGTGTGTGACTGTGTGTGTTTGAGTGAAACGTCCTTGATGTCTGTGATTCTCTGTGCGTGTGTGTGTGCGTGTGTGTGCATGTCAAGCAGCTGTGTGTAAAGAAGTAATGAACACCAAATTTCTGTAGGGATAGTAGGGCATTTGTGTATGTGTATGTGTGTGTGATGAAACTGATAAAAGTGTGAATATGCAAATAGTATTTGTTGTTCTGTGTGTGTGTGTGTGTGTGTGTCTCTTGAATTAGACTGCTGCTGCATGATTTAAATGATCATGGAGGCATTGACCCTGAGAAGTGCTGCATTTTCCTGAATGCCTTTCTGTTACTATAATGAAGAACAGGAGAGCAAATGCTGTGTGTGTTTGTGTGCGTGTGTGTTTGTGAGTGCGGCTTTGTATGCATGTGTGTTTTCGTTATTTTTCTCCAATAGTGCGCGAAAGAAAGAAAGTGTGTGTGTGTGTGTGTTTGGCTGTATGTTTTTATTGTGCAAACACAAAAATTAACTCTTGTGTAGCAGACGTCTGGCTGATATAGTAACGCTACAAGCACAATGTTGTTACATATATCAAAACAATCAGTGATGCTGATAGCACAGGACTATTGTGGCGTGTGTGTGTGCGGTTCTATATCTCTTTTCTGCTTTGTGTCTTTGGAGTCACACACACTTGCTTTTCTCATTCACCCTTGAAACAGCTTGAACCGTTCTCTCCACTTTCTCTCCCTTTTCTTTCAACCTCTGTCTTGTCTGTCCTTCCTACCCTTTTTTCTCATCCTTCTTCTCCTTTATTTCTATTTTCCATTCATCCGATTCTTCCCCGCTCCTCCTTTCATTTGAATATCCAGACTCTGTCTCTTTCCCGTTCCTTTTTTCCCATTGGATGATTGGACATGACATCATTTTAAGGATTACTCACATTTTCTCTTCCCTCTCTCAATTCAATTCAAAAGGCTTTATTGGGATGGAAGGTGTTACTACATACTGTGAGGGAAAAAAGTATTTGATCCCCTGCTGATTTTGTACGTTTGCCCACTGACAAAGAAATGATCAGTCTATAATTTTAATGGTAGGTTTATTTGAACAGTGAGAGACAGAATAACAACAAAAAAATCCAGAAAAACGCATGTAAAAAATGTTATACATTGATTTGCATTTTAATGAGGGGAATAAGTATTTGACCCCCTCTCAATCAGAACGATTTCTCGCTCCCTGGTGTCTTTTATACAGGTAACGAGCTGAGATTAGGAGCACACTCTTAAACGGAGTGCTCCTAATCTCAGCTTGTTACCTGTGTAAAAGACACCTGTCCACAGAAGTAATCAATCAATCAGATTCCAAACTCTCCACCATGGCCAAGACCCAAAGAGCTCTCCAAGGATGTCAGGGACAAGATTGTAGACCTACACAAGGCTGGAATGGGCTACAAGACCATCGCCAAGCAGCTTGGTGAGAAGGTGACAACAGTTGGTGCGATTATTCGCAAATGGAAGAAACACAAAATAACTGTCATTCTCCCTCGGCCTGGGGCTCCATGTAAGATCTCACCTCGTGGAGTTGCAATGATCATGAGAACGGTGAGGAATCAGCCCAGAACTACACGGGAGGATCTTGTCAATGATCTCAAGGCAGCTGGGACCATAGTCACCAAGAAAAAATTGGTAACACTACGCCATGAAGGACTGAAATCCTGCAGCGCCCGCAAGGTCCCCCTGCTCAAGAAAGCACATATACAGGCCCATCTGAAGTTTGCCAATGAACATCTGATTGATACAGAGGAGAACTGGGTGAAAGTGTTGTGGTCAGATGAGACCAAAATCGAGCTCTTTGGCATCAACTCAACTCGCCGTGTTTGGAGGAGGAGGAATGCTGCCTATGACCCCAATAACACCATCCCTACCGTCAAACATGGAGGTGGAAACATTATGCTTTGGGTGTGTTTTTCTGCTAAGGGGACAGGACAACTTCACCGCATCAAAGGGACGATGGACGGCGCCATGAACCGTCAAATCTTGGGTGAGAACCTCCTTCCCTCAGCCAGGGCATTGAAAATGGGTCGTGGATGGGTATTCCAGCATGATAATGACCCAAAACACACGGCCAAGGCAACAAAGGAGTGGCTCAAGAAGAAGTATATAAAGGTCCTGGAGTGGCCTAGCCAACAAGGGTTTTGCCACCAAGTATTAAGTCATGTTTTGCAGAGGGGTCAAATACTTATTTCCCTCATTAAAATGCAAATCAATTTATAAAATTTTTGTTTTTCTCTCACTGTTCAAATAAACCTACCATTAACATTATAGACTGATCATTTCTTTGTCAGTGGGCAAATGTACAAAATCAGCAGGGGATCAAATACTTTTTTCCCTCACTGTATATTGCCAAAGCAAACGTATAGAAACATATTAAATCAATGACTGGAAACAAATAATAAGAAACATAATACTCAATTAATAATAATGATTAACATGATGTTAATGTTCTCTCTCTCACCCTCTCTCTTTCCATCTCTCCCTCACCCTCTCTCTCTTCCTCTTTCTTTCTTTCTTTCTTTCTTTCTTTCTTTCTTTCTTTCTTTCTTTCTTTCTTTCTTTCTTTCTTTCTTTCTTTCTTTCTTTCTTTCTTTCTTTCTTTCTTTCTTTCTTTCTTTCTTTCTTTCTTTCTTTCTTTCTTTCTTTCTTTCTTTCTTTCTCTCTCTCTCTCTCTCTCTCTCAATTCAATTCAATTCAATTTCAATTTAAGGGCTTTATTGGCATGGGAAACGTATGTTAACATTGCCAAAGCAAGTGAAGTAGATTGTAAACAAAAGTGAAATAAAAATAAATATTAACAGTAAACATTACACTCAGAAGTTCCAAAAGAATAAAGACATTTCAAATGTCATATTATATATATATATATATATATATATATATATATATATATATATATATATATATATATATATAGTTTTGTAACAATGTGCAAATAGTTAAAGTACAAATGGGAAAATAAATAAACATAAATATGGGTTGTATTTACAATTGTGTTTGTTCTTCACTGGTTGCCCTTTTCTTGTGGCAACAGGTCACAATCTTGCAGCTGTGATGGCACACTGTGATTTTTCACCCAGTAGATAAGGGAGTTTATCAAAATTGGGTTTGTTTTCAAATTATTTGTGGATCGCTGTAATCTGAGGGAAATATGTGTCTCTAATATGGTCATACATTTGGCAGGAGGTTAGGAAGTGCAGCTCAGTTTCCACCTCATTTTGTGGGCAGTGTTTTCTCATGATTAGGTTGGATCTAATTGTGTTGTGGTTGTTGTTGTTGGCCTGGGGCTCTGTGGGGTCTGTTTGTGTTTGTGAACAGAGCCCCAGGACCAGCTTACTTAGGGGACTCTTCTCCAAGTTGTTATGGAAGGTTTGGGAATCGCTTCCTTTTAAGTGGTTATAGAATTTAACGGCTCTTTTCTGGATTTTGATAATTAGCGGGTATTGGACTAATTCTGCTCAATTTGGTGTTTGTCCCATTTTGTGAATTCTTGGTTGGTGAGCGGACCCCAGACCTCACAACCATAAAGGGCAATGGGTTCTATAACTGATTCAAGTATGTTTAGCCAGATCCTATTTGGTATGTCAAATGTTATGTTCCTTTTGATGGCATAGAAGGCCCTTCTTGCCTTGTCTCTCAGATCGTTCACAGCTTTGTGGAAGTTACCTGTGACGTTGCTGTTTAGGTAGAGGTATGTATAGTTTTTTGTGTGCTCTAGGGCAATGGTGTCTAGATGGAATTTGTATTTGTGGTCCTGGCAACTGGACCTTTTTTGGAACACCATTACTTTTGTCTTACTGAGACTTACTGTCAGGGCCCATGTCTGACAGACTCTGTGCAGAAGATGTAGGTGCTGCTGTAGGCCTTCCTTGGTTGGTGACAGACGCACCAGATTATCAGCAAACAGTAGACATTTTACTTCAGATTCTAGTAGGGTGAGGCCGGGTGCTGCAGACTGTTCTAGTGCCCTCGCCAATTCGTTGATATAAATGTTGAAGAGGGTGGGGCTGCATCCCTTTCTCACCCCACGGCCCTGTGGAAAGAAATGTGTGTGTTTTTTGCCAATTTTAACCACACACTTGTTGTTTGTGTACATGGATTTTATAATGTCATATGTTTTTCCCCCAACCCCACTTTCCATCAATTTGTATAGCATACCCTCATGCCAAATTGAGTCAAAAGCTTTTTTGAAATCAACAAAGCATGAGAAGACTGTAGTTCATTCAATGTAATTGGAGAATCCAGTGGGTTCTGGTAGTCTCTAATAGTGATTCTAAGATTTGCATTTGATCATATATATTTTTTTGCTGTTTGTTCTCTGTTATAGGGCCAACAAGATTGGAGAAGTGGTTTACCCATACATCTCAGTTTTGGATAGATAGCTCTTCGTGTTGTTGTTTGTTTAGTGTTTTCCAATTTTCCCAGTAGTGGTTAGAGTCTATGGCTTCTTCAATTACATTGAGCTGATTTCTGACATGCTGTTCCTTCTTTTTCCGTAGTGTATTTCTGTATTGTTTTAGTGATTCACCATAGTGAAGGCTCAGGTGTTCTGGGTCTCTATGTTTTTGGTTGGATAGGTTTTTCAATTTCTTTCTTAGGTTTTTGCATTCTTCATCAATCCATTTGTCACGGTTGTTACTTTTCTTCGGTTTTCTGTTAGAGCTTTTTAGATTTGATAGGGAAGCTAAGAGGTCAAATATACTGTTTAGGTTTTCTACAGCCAAGTTTACACCTTCACTATTACAGTGGAACGTTTTGTCCAGGAAGTTGTCTAGAATGGATTGAATTTGTTGTTGCCTAATTGTTTTTTGGTAGGTTTCAACACTACTTTCCTTCCATCTATAGCATTTCTTAATATTATTCAGTTCCTTTGGCTTTGATGCCTCATGAATGAGTATTGCTCTGTTCAAGTAGACTGTGATTTTGCTGTGGTCTGATAGGGGTGTCAGTGGGCTGACTGTGAACGCTCTGAGAGACTCTGGGTTGAGGTCAGTGATAAAGTAGTCTACAGTACTACTGCCAAGAGATGAGCTATAGGTGTACCTACCATAGGAGTCCCCTCGAAGCCTACCATTGACTATGTACATACCCAGTGTGCGACAGAGCTGCAGGAGTTGTGACCCATTTTTGTTGGTTATGTTGTCGTAGTTGTGCCTAGGGGGGCATATGGAGGAGGGAATGCTGTCACCTCCAGGTAAGTGTTTGTCTCTCTCTCTCTCTCTCTCTCTCTCTCTCTCTCTCTCTCTCTCTCTCTCTCTCTCTCTCTCTCTCTCTCTCTCCCCATCTATCTCCCTCCCTCTCTCTCTATTGTGATGGTTAATCTGTCCTGTTCTTTTGCTGTCCCATGGTATGCAGATGATGCATTCATTAAGGTTACCCTGCTCATTGTTCATATAGTGCCCTGCACAGTCTCAGACTCCAAACAAAGACATCAAAGACAGTACGCACTAAGGACAGAGGGATAGAGGGAGATGGAGAGATAAGAGAGTGAAGGAGAGTGAAGGTCTGCTCGTGCATGCCTATATGGGAGAGAGAGATAGATTTGTTGACCATTAGGGTTTAATGGCGGAAATCGGGTTACCGAGATTTCCTGCCCAAACCCACTCCCTTTTCCCGGGATAAATAACTGCGAGAAACCGGTAATTATAATACATTATTTATCCTCATAGAGGATCTAGATACATTTTCTAACCTCTCTGGATTACAACCAAATTATGACAAATGTACTATATTACGTATTGGATCACTAAAAAATACAATTTTTACATTACCATGTAGTTTACCAATAAAATGGTCTGATGGTGATGTGGATATACTCGGAATACATATCCCAAAGGAAATAAATGATCTCACTTCAATACATTTTAATAGAAAGATCTTGCTACCATGGAAAGGTAAATACCTGTCAATTTGTGGAAAAATCACCCTGATTAACTCTTTAGTATTATCCCAGTTTACCTATTTGCTTATGGTCTTGACTACGCCTAGCGAACAGTTTTTTAAATTATATGAGAAAAAAAAATTCCATTTTATTTGGAACGGCAAGCCAGACGAAATTAAATGGGTCTATTTATATAATGAATATGAATTCAGAGGACATAAATTATTAAATATTAAAGCATTAGACCTATCACTAAAAGCTTCAGTCATACAAAAGTTATACTTAAATCCGAACTGGTTCTCTAGCAAATTAGTAAGATTGTCTCACCCAATGTTCAAGAATGGCCTTTTTCCCTTTATTCAGATTACAACCTCTCACTTTCAGTTATTTGAAAAGGAAATAATCTCCCAAATATCACTATTTCTAAAACAAGCCATAGAAAGTTGGTTGCAATTTCAATTTAATCCTCTAGAAATGACAAAACAAATAATGCAACAAATATTGTGGTTAAACTCAAATATACTAATTGACAAAAAAACTAATTTTTTAGGTAAGCATTATTTGTCCTCCAAACACGACGAGTTGAGTTTTTACCAAAAAGTTATATTTTGGTTTCATCTGACCATATGACATTCTCCCAATCCTCTTCTGGATCATCCAAATGCACTCTAGCAAACTTCAGACGGGCCTGGACATGTACTGGCTTAAGCAGGGTGACACGTCTGGCACTGCAGGATTTGATTCCCTGGCGGCGTAGTGTGTAACTGATGGTAGGCTTTGTTACTTTGGTCCCAGCTCTCTGCAGGTCATTCACTAGGTCCCGCCGTGTCGTTCTGGGATTTTTGCTCACCGTTCTTGTGATCATTTTGACCCCACGGGGTGAGATCTTGTGTGGAGCCCCAGATCGAGGGAGATTATCAGTGGTCTTGTATGTCTTCCATTTCCTAATAATTGCTCCCACAGTTGATTTCTTCAAACCAAGCTGCTTACCTATTGCAGATTCAGTCTTCCCAGCCTAGTGCAGGTCTACAATTTTGTTTCTGGTGTCCTTTGACAGCTCTCTGGTCTTGGCCATAGTGGAGTTTGGAGTGTGACTGTTTGAGGTTGTGGACAGATGTCTTTTATACTGATAACAAGTTCAAACAGGTGCCATTAATACAGGTAACGAGTGGAGGACAGAGGAGCCTCTTAAAGAAGAGGTTACAGGTCTGTGAGAGCCAGAAATCTTGCTTGTTTGTAGGTGACCAAATACTTATTTTCCACCATAATTTGCAAATAAATTCATTAAAAATCCTACAATGTGATTTTCTGGATTTTTTTTCCTCAATTTGTCTGTCATAGTTGACGTGTACCTATGATGAAAATTACAGGCCTCTCTCATCTTTTTAAGTGGGAGAACTTGCACAATTGGTGGCTAACTAAATAAATTTTTTCCCCACTGTATGTATGTATGTATGTATGTATGTATGTATGTATGTATGTATGTATGTATGTATGTATGTATGTATGTATGTATGTATGTATGTGTGTATGTGTGTACGTGTGTACGTATGTACGTATGTACGTATGTATGTATGTATGTATGTATCTGTGTATGTATGTATGTATGTATGTATGTATGTATGTATGTATGTATGTATGTATGTATGTATGTATGTATGTATGTATGTATGTATGTATGTATGTATGTATGTATGTATGTATGTATGTATGTATGTATGTATGTGTGTATATATATGTATGTGTGTATGCATTTGTGTGTATATATATAAAACATGGGGGATTGGAAGTGATGCAGACAATTACATTGATGGAAGTTACAGTCTATCTGCAATATTAAGCTGATCTAAAAATAAATGAAAAAATACATACAAAGAAAATAGAAATGGAACTGTTTATATGCAATGTGTAAATCTGTCTTCATACGACCTTCTCTGCTCTGCTATCTGCATTATCAATAATTAATGCTCAGTGTGTGTGGGTTGTTGTAGCCTACCGTATTAACTTACACAAAGTTGCCATAAATGCAAAGCGCACGCATTGTTTATGCTGAAACTCTACACACGAAATTGAAATGCAGTTAATACGGTAACAACATTTTCCCTACTTTAGAGCTAACGGTAGGGCTACCTACTTTTATTCATTAAAAAAATGTCTGTAGGGCAAAGCTTTACTAAAATTAATGCCAACGAGGCCGAATACAAAACCAACCTGCTGAAAATCCTGTCTAAGTAACAAACAAAGGTCAAAATGCCTGCAGCACCTGTTTGAGGTGCTTACCAGGATCCAGGCCACCTCTGTGGAGGCCGAGAGAGCCTTCTCAGTCTGTAGCCAATTTGTGACGAAGGTCAGAAAATGCCTTAGTCCGGGAAGCATTGATGCACTGTGCTTTTTGAGAGGCCACTTCAGCATAACATTTTTTTAAACAGCCTATGCAAAAAAAGCATAGGCCTACCAGGTTATTTTACATAGCCTATAGCCTAAGTTTGTGTGTAGAACGTTATTCTACATTTATTTGGCTGAGTCTTGAGAATCAGTCAGCTGGGTAAATCCATTTGAATTCAATCACTTTTTGACAGCACCCCTTTTGATTTGAACGAAACGTTCCATACACATTTGCCCATTGTAGAAGTGCTCAGAAAGGGACATTTTGGACCTGAATAAAGGTGCTCAAAGTAGACACATTTTGCATACCCCACAATACCATGAGACATCCATGTCTTCATCACTGGAAAAGATAATCGGTTGAGATCGATATCATTTAAAAGCTTGCAAACAGGGTTGTCAAACTATTATACAGTACAGTATAATGCCGGAGTCTTGTCGAACGGTAGTGCTCTCGACTCCCGATCACATATGCTCACTTCGAGCCCTGTCTCGGCCACTTCATGTCTACACCCCTACTATCTGTCTCCTATGTCACTTTACTGCTGTATCTTTAAAAAGAAAAGTATACGCTGTATTGAATTTCAACAGAATTCCATACACAAGAGCCTTACATATAGGAAGCATGTATGAGCAATATAGTGTGTTGGCCTCTTCACTCAATATGGCCTTGGTAACCAGACAATGTAGAGCCTGTCAGAATCCATTGATTATTTGGAGTAAACACCCACCCTTCGACTCATCAACCCCCACCCCTGAGGCCCGTGGGCATGCACGCTTGTGTGTGTGTGACAGAAGACACAAACTCCCCCCTCCCCTCGAGCTGATGCCTACCCGTTAACCCTTTAGAGAATGGTCATCACTGACAACGCGTCGACAGGGTCAGACTCAAAGCATCAGCTGTAGTGAAGACCTGACACTTCTGATGACAACATCAGAGCATCACACCTCCACATGGGGCCATTGACATCCAATCATCATCAGTGTGTGTGTGTGTGTGTGTGTGTTGCATGCGCCATTGACATTGATAGGGTTGAATCATCATCAGTGCGGGTGTGTGTGTGTATGCATATGAGTCAGTGTTGTGCCATTCACATTGATAGGGTTGGGGCTATCAGTTTGTAGTAAAGTCCATAGAAGCCTCTAGACTAGTCATTGTAGTAGACAGGAGTACATTGGTCTCTTTCTGGCTGGTCAACAATGACGAGGTCACTGGGAGTAAACCATGGAGCTGTCAATGGAATAATAGTAGAGGAGGGGGTAGGTGGTTGTGTGTTTGGGCAGAGGGATCACTCCAGATCCAAGGTGAAATTCAACATTTGTGCAGGTCTCCCGGGTCTACAGAGCAGGAGCTCACGGCTAAGACCACTCCACCATCCATCCACAACAATTTAGCAAGCCCATTCAGAATTCATGCCTAAGGTTTTAACCCAATCACAAACCTTAATCCTTAACTTAACAAGTCGGAATTAATGCCTAAACTTAACAGTAGAGTTGTTTCTGGGTGCCTAAATGTAACACATTTGTCACAGAACGTCAGGAGATGAAGTCAGTATACGTTTGTCCAAGGACATCGGGACATGAAATCAGACTGTGATATCTTGTTGGTGTGTGTGTGTGTCATCATGGCAATTCTATTTGTGATACTATACAGTGAACTTCAAATAACCATGTTTTTCGTCTAGTGAATATAAACTGGAATTGGTTTTAGTGAAATGTGTTGTATTGGAATTGGTTGTATATTGGATTCCGTTGTACCAGAATTGGTTATGTGCTGGAATTTTGTTGTACTGGAATTGGTTGTATAGTGGAATTTGTTGAACTAGTGGTTGAGCCAGTGGTGCGTGCCGCTAGCCCGGTACGGCCCTGTTCCTGCTCCTCGCAAGAAGCCAGTGGTGCGTGTTCCCAGTCCGGCCCGGCCCGTTCCTGCTCCTCGCACCAGGCCAGTGGTGCGTGTTCCCAGTCTGGCCCGGCCTGTTCCTGCTCCTCGCACCAGGCCAGTGGTGCGTGTTCCCAGTCCGGCCCGGCCCGTTCCTGCTCCTCGCACCAGGCCAGTGGTGCGTGTTCCCAGTCTGGCCCGGCCTGTTCCTGCTCCTCGCACCAGGCCAGTGGTGCGTGTTCTCAGTCCGGTCCGGCCCGTTCCTGCTCCTCGCACCAGGTCAGTGGTGCGTGTTCCCAGTCCGGCCCGGCCCGTACCTGCTCCCCGCACCAAGCCAGTGGTGCGTGTCGCCAGCCCGGTACTCCCCGTACCTGCTCCCCGCACCAAGCCAGTGGTGCGTGTCGCCAGTCCGGCCCGGCCTGTTCCTGCTCCTCGCACCAAGCCTGTGGTGCGTGTCGCCAGTCCAGCCCGGCCTGTTCCTGCTCCTCGCACCAAGCCTGTGGTGCGTGTTCCCAGTCCGGCCCGGCCCGTTCCTGCTCCTCACGCCAGGCCTGTGGTGCGTGTTCCCAGTCCGGTCCGGCATGTGCCTGCTCCTCGCACCAGACCGGTGGTGTGTGTGTCCAGTCCGGCACGGCCCGTGCCCGTTCCAGCTGCTCCACTCCGGAGCCAGAGCAGTCCACTCCACCGGTGCCTGATCCAGCGTTGTATGGGTTTTGACTGACAGCCGTTCCTAACTTGAGCACTGTGTGTGACAAGAAATTGCCCCATCCCTTCCGGTAATTGGGCAACTTTTATGGGGGAAATGCTGTAAATGTATTTTGAAAGATGAGATGTTGAGGATAATAATAAATACCGCTTTGATGTCATACAAGCAAGCCAAATCCCCATGAGTCCAAATGTGCACTTAACATTTCCAAATCATAAAACTCATATACAGTGTCAATGATCACTGTGTTTGATGTACAGTAACAAAATGACATTGCGTCATACCCTGGGTTGTTCTGAACAGAATGAGGCTATGTTTGCTTATTGTGAAGAACATTTGTGCAGCAAACGCAACTGAATGCACTCATGACTCCGATCTATGTGCACTAAAATTACTTAGCTAGTCATGTTGGCAATAGAACAAGCTTTCAAATCATGCCCACCTGACCTGTTTTTGAATTGCGTAAACAACTAAAGTAATTATGTGATATCGGGGGATGCGGGGTTGTGTGCTTGTTCTTGTTCTAATTCCTCAACGGCACAGCTAGGAGAGCTAAAAAAAAGTACCTTATAGTTGAAGACTTATTTTTGAGTCATAAAAGTGCATTGAAATTGCTTAGTAACTGTGCACACTTTGGAGAGGTGTGTGGCCACTTGGATACATCAGTTAGTCATCTCAGTCAAACCCTTGTAATTTTTTTGTCTACCACACATTTTCCAGGAATAGTCTTATCATGTTACTGAATGTATCCAGAGTATTTTCAGATGTAGTTATCAACAAATGCGGCGAAGAGTACAGTAATTGTAAAATGCACATAAAATAAACAGTGTAATGTTTTGATTCAGTCTTGTGTCAGGTGAACTGTTTTGTCCTCAACTTTGGTCTAATAATTTTTTCTTTATCTCCAAACTGTTCCCTTTCAATTGCTACCATGGTTATGCATATGCTTTTCATATTACTTCTTTAAGGAATATTTCAATTTAGCCCTGTCCATATAGGCCAATTCCCACAAGTGTTTTTTTTAACCTTTATTTAACTAGGCAAGTCAGTTAAGAACAAATTCTTATTTACATTGACGGCCTACACCGGCCAAACCCGGACGACGCTGGGCCAATTGTGCGCCGCCCTATGGGACTCCCAATCACGGCCGGTTGTGATACAGCCTGGAATTGAACCAGGGGGTCTGTAGTGACGCCTCAAGCACTGAGAGTAAAGGGTGTAAAGGCTCTGGTGTAAAGGGTTAAAGGCTTAAAATTGGATACGCCAGCAGAATATTCAGAGAGCAGTTACACCAACTAAAGAGTGCAGTGAAGAGTGAAGAGTTAATGGGGTAATTTCCGTTAAAAACGGCAGCATGGAACCTGTGTGATAGCGTAGCGCGCTAGGCTAGGCGCTAGCATGGCGGAACGTTAATTAGCTCTGATGTGCTTTACATTTCATCCATTTCCCTGTTCACAAACCTTGATCAGCGCTCATTCATTTCAACCCATTACCATTTCTTCTCTCCCCTCTCTTTCTCTCTATCTCCCCCATCTCTCTCTTTCCTTCTTTCTCTCTCTCTCCTCGCTGTTTTCCCCAAGCTTCTTGAGATGTTAGTCATTACCCTGTTCATTTAAACAAGAGAGGGATATAGGAGGGATAAGGAGAATGAGTGAAAGAGAGAAAAAAAAGAGAAACAGACAGAGAGAGCCAGGGCACAGAGACCCTCCTCTGTTCTGTATCCCTGTATGTATCTGTTCTTCCTAATGGGTAAATGTTTCCCTGTCTCGTTCCGCCAGCTCAGGAAGCTCTCCTCGACACCAGCAGTTCAGGATGAAACATAGGAAATTAAGCACCCTTAATCTGTTTTACTGAGTGAAGTAATAAAAGTTTCATTAAGCCATAGATCACAACAGAGGCTATCGGATATGGTGTACGGAGAGAGGGGAATAGTGGGAGACAAACACAAGCGGAAACGAACACACACACACACATGCATGTATGCACACACAGGCACACACATGGGTGGCACGTAGCCACAAGGTTAGAGCGTAACCGAAAGGTTGCTGGTTTCGAATACCGGAGCCAACAAGGTGAAATAAATCAAATAATCTGTCACTGTGCCCTTGAGCAAGTCACTAAATCCTAATTGCTCCAGGGACACTGTACAATGGTGATCCTGGCTGTGACCCCACTCTCTGCGGGTGTCTCTGGGGAGTTGGTATATGCAAGAAAACACACAGGATATGTTTTGCCTTTTATTCATGCAATTCTACTACACTTTATATGATATGCACTGCTCAAAAAAAATAAAGGGAACACTTATACAACACAATGTAACTCCAAGTCAATCACACTTCTGTGAAATCAAACTGTCCACTTAGGAAGCAACACTGATTGACAATACATTTCACATGCTGTTGTGCAAATGGAATAGACAACAGGTGGAAATTATAGGCAATTAGCAAGACACCCCCAATAAAGGACTGGTTTTGCAGGTGGTGACCACAGACCACTTCTCAGTTCCTATGCTTCCTGGCTGATGTTTTGGTCACTTTTGAATGCTGGCGGTGCTTTCAGTGATAGCATGAGACGGAGTCTACAACCCACACAAGTGGCTCAGGTAGTGCAGCTCATCCAGGATGGCACATCAATGCGAGCTGTGGCAAGAAGGTTTGCTGTGTCTGTCAGCGTAGTGTCCAGAGCATGGAGGCGCTACCAGGAGACAGGCCAGTACATCAGGAGACGTGGAGGAGACGTGGAGGAGGGTAACAACCCAGCAGCAGGACCGCTACCTCCACCTTTGTGCAAGGAGGAGCAGGAGGAGCACTGCCAGAGCCCTGCATAATGACCTCCAGCAAGCCACAAATGTGCATGTGTCTGCTCAAACAGTCAGAAACAGACTCCATGAGGGTGATATGAGGGCCAGACGTCCACAGGTGGGGGTTGTGCTTACAGCCCAACACCGTGCAGGACGTTTGGCATTTGCCAGAGAACACCAAGATTGGCAAATTCGCCACTGGCACCCTGTGCTCTTCACAGATGAAAGCAGGTTCACACTGAGCACATGTGACAGACGTGACAGAGTCTGGAGACGCCGTGGAGAACGTTCTGCTGCCTGCAACATCCTCCAGCATGACCGGTTTGGCGGTGGGTCAGTCATGGTGTGGGGTGGCATTTCTTTGGGGGGCCGCACAGCCCTCCATGTGCTCGCCAGAGGTAGCCTGACTGCCATTAGTAACAACAGGTTTTTAGACATTTTATTAGCAAATGTATTAACAATAAAAAACGTAAATATCACATTTACGCTCTGGAGCAGGTTTTCATCAAGGATCTCACTGTATTTTGCTCCGTTCATCTTTCCCTCGATCCTGACTAGTCTCCCAGTCCCTGCCGCTGAAAAACATCCCCACAGCATGATGCTGCCACCACCATGCTTCACCATAGGGATGGTGCCAGGTTTCCTCCAGACGTGACGCTTGGCATTTAGGCCAAAGAGTTCAATCTTGGTTTCATCAGACCAGATAATCTTGTTTCTCATGGTCTGAGAGTCCTTTAGGTGCCTTTTGGCAAACTCCAAGCGGGCTGTCATGTGCCTTTTACTGAGGAGTGGCTTCCGTTTTTGCTCTGACATGCACTGTCAACTGTGGGACCTTATATAGACAGGTGTGGACCTTTCCAAATCATGTCCAAGCAAGTTGTAGAAACATTTCAAGGATGATCAATGGAAACAGGATGCACCTGAGCTCAATTTTGATAGCGTCATATCTCTCCTCCTCTTTACCATTAGCAAGCGTGCAAAATGTCAGTCACCTATTAACTTCAGCCAATGAGTACAGCACACTAGGCTTCCAACTAACCTATGGGCTCACTCGTGCAATAATACTAGGGGAGTTTTTAAATGTCGACTCACCCCTTGTCTCTCACTTGCTGTTTTGCAGCAACAGTCTTCCAACGATCATCCACCTTCCCACCAACTGAAGGCCCATCATCGGAACCTGTCATTACGATCCGGCTCAGAGGAGCATACCTCGGAGACAAGGCCATACCGCAAACTATTCAATAAAATTCCATATTTCATTCTGTCTTTGTTGTCACTCAGTTAAGCCTGTACTCAATTGAACATCTGTTTGACCAGAAATCAAACCCATTACGTATGCCTAATTTTTAAGATGGTTGCATCCTAGCTACATGTAAACAGTGCTGATAAGGTTTTTGGAAGGAAAGAGGGAGGATGCTTTGTTGGTGTTTCTTGGGTGAAGTAAGTCTTCCAGCAGTCAAATTAGTGGGGCTTTTGGAGCGTTTTTATGTTAATGCTGCCAGATACAGTTCCTTAATCTGGTGTAATTCCCAGAGAGGCTGTTATTACTGCTTAAGAATACCCTGACTACTCTCCAGTAGCATACATTAACTTTTACTACCCCTGCGAGCCAGTGGGAGAGAGGTGCCAAGTTTTAAGAGGGAGAGAGAGAGAGAGAGAGAGACATAGAGGAAAAAAGAGATGAGGCCATCACTAAGAGGAAGAGGTAGTGTCGGAGTCAGAATTGGAGAAGAAGAGAAGACAAAGGAAAGAAGATTGACTGACAAACATGGAAGTTAAAGGGGGTGTGGATTTTTCACCTATAAGAGATTCTTGTTAGCTATAGCTAACTGTATCTCAGTGTGTTAAACGTTATAGGGTAAATCTATTTCAATTCAATCCATTTTTAACAGCATCCCTTTTGATTTAAACAACAGTTTCCATACATGTCTGCCATAGAAGAAGTGGTCAAAAGGTTACTTTTTGGACCTGAATGACAAAACATGCGGGAGATAAAGGTGCTCAAAGTTGACACATTTTGCATACCCCACCATAACTTACAATTAGTGCATTCATCTTAAGATAGCTTGGTGGGACAGCCACATATCACAGTCATAGTAAGTACATTTTCCTCAATAAAATAGCTATCAGCAAGGTCAGAGCTAGAGAGGGGGAAAAAAGTCAAGTTCAAGTGTTAGTTCACAAAAGTGGGGGGCAGGGGGAGGTGTTGCGAGGGGGAGGTAGGGTTTCAGATGTTTTCGGAAGATGGGCAGGGACTCTGCTGTCCTAGCTTCAGAGGGAAGCTGGTTCCACCATTGGGGTGCCAGGACAGAGAAGAGCTTGGACTGGGCTGAGCGGGAGCTGCCCTCCCGTAGGGTTAGAAGGGCCAAGAGACCAGAGGTGGCAGAACCGAGTGCTCGAGTTGGTGTGAAGGGTTTGAGCATAGCCTGAAAGCAGGGAGGGGCTGTTCCTCTAGCTGCTCCGTAGGCAAGTACCATGGTCTTGTAGTGGATGTGAGCTTTGACTGGAAGCCAGTGCAGTTCTGGATAAGTTGCAGGGACTTGATGGCACAAGCGGGGAGCCCAGCAAACAGTAAATTGCAATAGTCCAGATGGGAGATGACAAGCTCCTGGATTAGGACCCGCACTGCTTTCTGTGTAAGGGAGGGTCGTATTCTGCGGATGTTGTAGAGCATGCACCTGCAGGAGCGAGTCACTGCTTTGATGTTTGCAGAGAACTACAGGGTGTTGTCCAGGGTCATGCCAAGGTTCATTGCACTCTGGGAGGGGGACACCGGGGAGTGAAATAGTGAGAGAGTTGGTCAGAGACAGCATGCTCAAGTGTTTTGGAAAGAAAAGAAAGAAGGGATACCGGTCTGTAGTTTTTTACGCCAGATGAGGCAAGTGTTGGTTTCTTGAGGAGGGGAGTGACTCAGGCCATTTTGAAGTCAGAGGGGATGCATTTCCCCTCTGCATTTCCCCTCATTTCACTGTAATGTCTGCACCTGTTGTATTCGGCGCATGTGACCAATAAAATTTGATTTGATTTGATTTGATTTGATCCAGTGGTCAAGGATGAGACGATGAGTGGAGGAATGGGAGAAGGTCTCCAGAAATGGTCTGGAAAAGGGAGGAGGGAATGGGGTTGAGTGGGCAGGTTGTCGGGCGGCCGGACCACACTAGTTGCAGGATTTCATATGGAGAGAGAGGGGAGAAAGAGGTCAAGGCATAGGGTAGTTCTGTGTGAGTGGGACCATTGGACTCAATAGGCTGAGTGAATGAGGAGTGGATGTCGTCAACCTTCTTTTCAAAGTGGTTGACACAGTCATCTGCAGAGAGGGAGGAATGGTGGAGGATTAAGGAGGGAGGAGAAGGTGGAAAATAGTTTCCTAGGGTTAGAGGCAGAAGCTTGAAATTTAGAGTGATAGAAAGTGGATACAGAGGAAGAGAAGGTAGAGAGGAGGGAGTGAAAGTATGATAGGGCTGAGCCGGCAGGGAGGAAAGGGGATAGTGTGAGTCATAGGATGTGGCAAGGGAGGAGATTAGGATCGAAGAGGCAGAATAAGGAGACAGGAGGGAAAAGGATTTAGCAGAAGAGATAATAGGATAGAAGAGGAAAGAGTAGTGGGACATAGAGAGTGAAGATTCGACATCACATGACCATCTGGATAGGGGCTGGGTGGCTAGGGTTGGAGGAAAGGGACACAAAAAAGGAAACAAAGTAGTGATCAGAGACCTGGAGAGGGGTTGCAGTGAGATTAGTAGGCGAACAGCCTCTAGTATTTGTATTTGTATTTATTATGGATCCCCATTAGCTAATGCCAAGGCAGCAGCTACTCTTCCCGGGGTCCAGCAAAATTAAGGCAGTTATACAATTTTAAAAACATCACAATACATTCACAACAGATTTCACAACACATTAAGTGTGTGTGCTCAGGCCCCTACTCTACTACCACATATCTACAACACAAAATCCACGTGTGTATAGTGCGTATGTTATCGTGTGTGCAAGGAGAGATTGACATGCATTTTATTAATGTTAGCTCTCTGTGTACATCCAAGGGCCAGCCGTGCTGCCCTGTTCTGAGCCAATTGTAATTTTCCTGAGTCCCACTTTGTGGCACCTGACCACACAACTGAACTGTAGTCCAGGTGCGACAAAGCTAGGGTCTGTAGGACCTGCCTTGTTGATAGTGTTGTTAAGAAGGTAGAGCAGCGCTTTATTATAGAAAGACTTCTCCCCATCCTAGCTACTGTTGTATCAATATGTTTTGACCATGACAGTTTACGATCCAGGGTTACTCCAAGTAGTTTATTCACCTCAACATGCTCAATTTACACATTATTCATTACAAGATTTAGTTGAGGTTTAGGGTTTAGTGAATGATTTGTCCCAAATAGGCTTTTTCGTTTTTGAAATATTTAGGAGCAACTTCTTCCATGCCACCCATTCTGAAACGAACTGTAGCTCATTGTTAAGTGTTGCAGTCATTTCAGCCGCTGTAGTAGCTGACGTGTATAATGTTGAGTCATCCGCATACATAGACACACTGGCTTTACTCAAAGCCAGTGTCATGTCGTTAGTAAAGGTTGAAAAATGTAAGAAGCCTAGACAGCTGCTCTGGGAATTCCTGATTCTACCTGGATTATGTTGGAGAGGCTTCCATTACATTTTACATTTTAGTCATTTAGCAGACGCTCTTATCCAGAGCGACTTACAGGAGCAATTAGGGTTAAGTGCCTTGCTTAAGGGCACATCGACAGATTTTTCACCTAGGAGGCTCGGGGATTAGAACCAGCGACCTTTCGGTTACTGGCACAACGCTCTTACCCACTACGCTACCTGCCGCCCATCTTCCATTAAAGAACATCCTCTGTGTTCTGTTAGACAGGTAACTCTTTATCCACAATATAGCAGGGGGTGTAAAGCCATAACACATTCTTTTTTCCGGCAACAGACTATGATCGATAGTGTCAAAAGCCACACTGAAGTCTAACAAAACAGACCCCACAATATTTGTATCATCAATTTCTCTCAGCCAATCATCAGTAATTTGTGTAAGTGCTGTGCTTGTTGAATGTCCTTCTCTATAAGCGTGCTGAAAGTCTGTTGTCAATTTGTTTACAGTAAAATAGCATTGTATCTGGTCAAACAGTATTTTTGGCAAAAGTTTACTAAATGTTGGTAACAGGCTGATTGGTCCGGCTATTTGAGCCAGTAAAGGGGGCTTTACTATTCTTAGGTAGTAGAACGACTTGTGCTTCCCTCCAAGCCTGGGGGCACACACTTTCTAGTAGGCTTAAATTGAAGATATGGCAAATAGGAGTGGCAATATCGTTTGATATTATCCTCAGTAATTTTCCATCCAAGTTGTCAGACCCCAGTGGCTTGTCATTGTTTATATAGAACAATACTTTTTTCACCTCTTCACACTGACGTTACGGAAGTAGTTGGCAATATCATTGGGTTTTGTGATGAATGAGTCATCTGATTCAATGAAGGATGGAGCTGAGTTTGTCTTTTTTCCCAACATTTCCTTTAAGGTGCTCCAATAGCTATCTTTGTTTCATAGTGTAGTTTCTTCTTCTTTTTATTCAGTTTAGTTACATGATTTCTCAATTCGCAATACGTTTCCCATTCGGTTGTGCAGCCAGACTTATTTGCCATTCCTTTTGCCTCATCCCTCTCAACCATACCATTTTTCAATTCCTCATCAATCCATGGGGATTTAACAGTTTTTATAGTGATCTTCTTAATGGGCCCATGCTTATTAGTGACTGGGATAAGCAATTTCATAAATGTGTCAAGTGCAGCGTCTGGTTGCTCTTCATTACCCACCACAGACCAACAAATAACAAATATTCTTTACATCAACAACATAGGAATCACTACAGAACTTTTTGTCTGACCTCTTATACACTATATTAGGCCCAGCCTTTGGAACTTTGGTTTTCCTAGATATGGCTACTATATTGTGATCACTACATCCGATGGAATTGGATACTGCTTTAAAGCAAATGTCTGCAGCATTAGTAAAGATGTGATCAATACATGTTGATGATTGCATTCCTGTGCTGTTTGTAACTACCCGGGTAGGTTGACTAATAACCTGAACCAGGTTGCAGGCACTAGTTACAGGTTGAATCTTTCTCTTGAGTGGGCAGCCTGATGAAAGACAGTCAATATTTAAATCACCCAGAAAATATACCTCTCTGTTGATATTACATATATTATCAAGCATTTCACACATGTTATCCTGATACTGACTGTATGCACTTGGTGGTATATAGCAGATTCCCACCAGAATGGGCTTTAGGTGAGGCAGAGGAACCTGTATTCATATTACTTCAACAGTATTTAACATGAGATCCTCTCTAAGCTTTACAGGAATGTGGTTCTGAATATAAACGGACAAACCTCCACCTTTGGCATTTCTGTATTTTCTGTTGATCTTATAACCATGTATTGCTACCACTGTATCATCAAAGGTATTAGTTTCAGAGATTGACAGAATATGAATGTCCTCTTTTACTAGCAAATTATTGATTTCATGAACCTTCTTTCTTAAGCTACATATATTAATGTGAGCTATTTTTTTTAGCACTTTTCTGGGATGTTTGATTGTTTTTATTGCTTTACTGGGAAGCTTAGCAAAGGTAGACATGCTCATGTTATTTATGTTAGTGCAGGGTGAGCTGCACACAGTGGACTTCCTGATAGGGCACACTGCCTCAGTGCTAACAGTATCACTCTGGTTCATAGGCACATGATTACTGCATACAATAGCTGTGGGATCAGCAGAGGCATTCAGGGGAGTAAGATGTTCATAAATTAGGTTACTTACATTGTGTCTTCCAACACCCATGGGATAATATACATTTGCTGAAGTATTATGACAACTCAGCGACACAATGGTAGGGGTTAATTGAGCTGGGCTTGGGTCATTGATAAGTCATTGTCTCAACGCAGCCTTATAATGCTGTGAAAGGATCCAGGAAATGTTTTGGGTGGATCCCATCCTCCCTATACCGATCACTTCACCTGTACACAGCCCATCTGAAATTAGCCCACCCAACTACCTCATCCCTATATTGTTATTTATTTTGCTCTTTTGCACCCCAGTATCTCTATTTGCACATAATCTCTTGCACATCTAGCATTCCAATGTTAATACTATTGTAATTATTCTGCACTATAGCCTATTTATTGCCTTACCTCCATAACTTGCTACATTTGCACACACTGTATATATATTTCTGTTGTATTTCTGACTTTATGTTTTTTACCCCATATGTAACTCTGTGTTGTTTTTATTGCACTACTTTGCTTTATCTTGGCCAGGTCGCAGTTGTAAATGAGAACCTGTTCTCAACTGGCTTACCTGGTTAAATAAAGGTTAAATAAAAAAATAATAATAATAGAAGCTTTGTTTCCAGAAGGTATACAAATTGTCAACAAATGTTACACCCACAGAGCTGCAATAGTCTCGTAGCCAGTTATGGAGGGCTAAAAGTTGTCACGATCGTCTAATGAGGGAGACCAAAGCGCAGCGCGTTGAGCGAACATGACTTTATTAAATTAAAGTACTCACTACAAAAAACAACAAACAATGACGAAACGTGAAGTCCTCAGTTACAATGACTGACAAGGAACAAAAACCCACAACCCTAAGGTGAACACTGACAGTTTAAATATGGCTCCCAATCAGAGATAACGAGCCGACAGCTGACACTCGTTACCACTGATTGGGAGTCACACGACCAAACAAGGAAACACAACCAAATACAACACAACCAATACCAAACACAACCAAATGAACACACCCTGGCTCAAAATACACAGTCCCGGAGCCAGAGCGTGACAGTACCCCCCCCTAAAGGCGCGGACTCCGACCGCGCCTACACCCCAAATAGGGAAGGGCTGGGTGGGTATTGCTCCTCGGCGGCGGCTCCGGCTCCGGGCTTGACCACCACTCTACTACAATCCCCCCGTAGTGCCCCCAGTCCGATCTGACCCAGTTAGCTGGATCAGGACTGCCGACGCGCACCCCTGGCTTGGCGCGTGAGGCAGGAATGGACCGGACCTGGCAGACGATACGCACCCTTTGCATGGTGCGTGGAGCCGGAACAGGCCTCACCAGGCTGAAGACTCGCATCCCTGGCTTGGTGCGAGTAGCAGGAATGGGCTGAATCCGGCTGACGACTCGCACCCTTGGCTTGGTGCGAGTAGCAGGAATGGGCTGAATCCGGCTGACGACTCGCACCCTTGGCTTGGTGCGAGTAGCAGGAATGGGCTGAATCCGGCTGACGACTCGCACCCTTGGCTTGGTGCGAGTAGCAGGAATGGGCTGAATCCGGCTGACGACTCGCACCCTTGACTTGGTGCGAGTGGTAGGAATGGGCCGGACTGGGCTGGCGACGCGCACCACAGACCTGGTGCGGAGAGCAGGAACGGGCAGAGCCGGGCTGACGAGACGCACCACAGGCTTGATGCGGAGAGCAGGCACGGGCCGTGCCGGACTGACGACGCACACCACTGGCTTGGTGCGGGAAGCTTGGATGGACCGGACTGTACTAGGGACACACACCACTGACCCTACACCGGAATCTGGAACGGGCCGGACCGGACTGGCAACACACGCCAGTACCTCTCGCCGTGCCTCTACTTCCTCCATCCCCTCTTCGACCAGTGGCCCCCGTAACCCGGCGGCCCTCTCCGGCAACCCACTGGGCCGCTCTATCGCGGCCTCCTGCTGGTCCGACGTCGTGAGCCCCCCCCTAAAAATTTTCGGGGCGTCTCTCCTACCCGTGGACCAGGTCTCCATGTCCCTCGCCAGCCTCTCGCCCTTCTGCCATAATGTCAAGCCCTTCTCCTCCTCACTCGGCTTGACCCAGTCCAGGAGGCGAAGGAGATCTGTGAGGGATCTCCCTGGCGATGGCTCCTGGACACGCTGCTTGGTCCCATCTTGGTGGGTTTTTCTGTCACGATCGTCTAATGAGGCGATCTAATAAAAGCGCAGCGTGTTGAGCGAACATGACTTTATTAAATTAAAGTACTCACTACAAAAAACAACAAACAATGACGAAACGTGAAGTCCTCAGTTACAATGACTGACAAGGAACAAAAACCCACTGTCAGGCGTGCGGTAGGTGTAATAGTGGAATCAAACGCAGGACTCAGAACGATATTCCCAAAGGCTTGTATTATAGGCCAAACCAAGGCAAAATGAAACTTTGCCCGGAGGCAACAATTACGCACAAAGGCGAAAAGAAACTGCGCACAAACAGGTGCGACAAAATAGTAACCGCGCACAAACAGGTGCGACAAAATAGTAACCACGCACAAACAGGTGCGGAAATACTCCAGTATAATGGAGAGAAGCTCAACCGAGCAATACACACAACTGACGGAAAATCAATTACACACAACACTGGACAAACACAACGAGAAACTTATAGGACACTAATTACGCCAAAACAGAAACAGGTGTGAAAACAAACAGACCAAAGCAAACGAACAAGAAACAAACAGCGGTGGCAGCTAGAATTCCGGAGACGACGAACGCCGAAACCCGCCCGAACAAGGGAGAGAGGCAGCCTCGGCCGAAACCGTGACACCCACAACCCTAAGGTGAACACTGACAGTTTAAATATGGTTCCCAATCAGAGATAACGAGCCGACAGCTGACACTCGTTACCACTGATTGGGAGTCACACGACCAAACAAGGAAACACAACCAAATACAACACAACCAATACCAAACACAACCAAATGAACACACCCTGGCTCAAAATACACAGTCCCGGAGCCAGAGCGTGACAAAAGTCTGCTGAACCGTTCAATGCCACGATTTAGTTAGGGCAGAGGGCCATATATTATGGGACGTTTGTTGGTGTCAAGTAGTGACCCAATCTGTTCTTTAAAATCCATCTTCAGCTGTTCTGAGCTGCCCTTCATAATGTAATTTAATCCCACATGAACTATGATAGACTCAATTTCCTGATGCTGGTTTAAAATGTTTGGGAGCAGCTTATTGATGTCCTTTACTCGTGCTCCTGGATAGCACAATGTTTTTGCTAGAGGGACTGAGACATTTCTCACCCTTGAACTGCCCAATACAACGGCCGGAGAAATCGGAATGGCGAAATGGCGAAATTCGTTGAGTCTTTCACGGGCTCACGAGATGCAGGATGGCGTACGCCCGCTGCTCCCGGTGTCAAGTCCAGACCTCCCACAGCAGGCAGCGCCCCGTCAGATCCAGAGAGAGGGAAAGGAGCCGAACTCGACGACGAAGCCGCTGTTGGCGTCAGCGTAGTTGGAATCAGCACCGCCATATCAGACACAGGCAATCCCAGCGATGAAGGCGCAGGTAGATCAGGCACCAGTGCATGAAGCTATTCTTTATGTCAATCTGCTCCGAAAAGTAAAGATGAGCTCAAACGTATTGCCTGCCATGTGAATGGGAGGGGATTGGGAAAGGGTGAGGGGAAAGAGAGAGTTGGAAATAAATTAATCGAAGGCGGACATCGGGAGGTTAAAGTCACCCAAGTACAAAGAGCGGTGAGCCATCGTCAAGAAATTAGCTGATGAAGGTGTCAAGCACATTGAGGAACTCTCTTAGGACACCTGGTGGGCGATAGATGATAACAATGTTAAGCTTGAGTGGACAAGTGACAGTGACAGCATGGAACTCAAATGAGGAATGGACAGGTGAGAGAGGGAGAAAAGACAACATTTCCACTTAAGAGAAATTAGTAGCCCTTTGCCACAACTGCGACGACCAGATGCGAGACTACAGTATGAGAGAAAACCTAGTCAGATGAAGAGAGATCCATTTCTCCGTCAGGGACAAAAAGTCAAGGGACTGAAGGGCAGCATAGGCTGACATGAACTTGGCGTTCTTGACTGCAGATCGGCAGTTCCAGAGACAAGGAATTCCACGTGTTGTGCGCACAGGGTACACTAAATTAGAAGGTTTGCAGCCAAGAGGTGGGGAGCGTCTGTAAAGTCTACAGGGAGAGGAGCAAACAGGTATAGAAAACACATAGATAGTTGCCAAAGCTATAAAAGAGCAAAATGAGATCTGAAAATAAGATACCAAAGTGAGAGAGTGGTGTGAAACCACTCTCCTTCCAATACAGCCACTGGTTACCAAAACAACAACAGTCACAAATTGCCCTTTAAGTGGATGGCCCTATCTATCAAAAAGACAGTACTAGACAACAACAGATAAAGACTGTCTTCATCAGTGGAAAATATAAACGGTTGAGCCATTTGAAAGCTTACAAACAGAGTTGTCAAACTATTTTGTAATAAAATGTATGTCATAAAAAAAAATGTTTACGTCAATTATCTAAAAACTCGTGAACTTTGATTTTTTTCTTATTCACATATGTTGTAGCTTATACCCTATTGCACATCATCTGAACTTTTTGTGTTGTGCCGCAATCGTTTGAGACACAACATGCTCTTGAATGCAGGTTAGGTGTAATTTCAATCATAGAAATATAATTCATAGAATGAACCTATCCCTTCAGACTACTGCAATTTAGCTGGTACACCATTGAACTTTAAATCAAATTGCATTTTTTTACTTATAATTATTATCGCAAAGATGACCGCTGGTCCACCCACCGTCGAATGTCAACTTAAATGGTCATGTCTATTCTATTATCTATATGTCTATGATTTCATTAGGTTTCCTATGGAGGACTGACAGTATAATTTAAAACAGCAAATATTCCCATTGAAGTCAAGATTTCTGATGTGTTGACCTCCAAACATCTTTATCATACCTTTTGAAAGTTGACATTTCTATTTTATTCCCATTTTAGTACATTTATCAGCCAAAACATGACACCCACCCTGTACTGAAGAGCATGTTGCATCTCAACCGATGGCGGGCACAACAACAAAAAACTCAGACGATGTGAAATAGGGTCTAGGCACAATTTTGTATATGTGAGGAGTGCCTGGGGCACACAGTAATTTGACTGACAACTCAAACTGAATTATTCTGCTGCTGTATGTTTGCTACATACACTTCATGGCCAAATGTATGTGGACAGCCCTTCAAATTAGTGGATTCTGCTATTTCAGCCACAGCCGTTGCTGACAGGTGTATAAAATCAAGCACACAGCCATTCAATCTCCATAGACAAACATTGGCAGTACAGTGGCCTTACTGAAGATCTCAGTGACTTTCAATGTGGCATCGTCATAGGATGCCACCTTTCCAACAAGTCATTTTGTCAAATTTCGGCCCTATTAGAGCTGCCCCGGTCAACTGTAAGTGCTATTATTGTGAACTGGAAACGTCTAAAAGCAACAACGGCTTAGCCGCGAAGGGGTAGGCCACACAAGATCACAGAACGAGACCACCGAGTGCTGAAGCGTTTAGCGCATAAAAATGGTCTGTCCTCGATTGCAATACTCACTACTGAGTTTCAAACTGCCTCTGGAAGCCGCACACAAGCCTAAGACAACCATGCGCAATGTCAAGCATCAGCTGGAGTGGTGTAAAGCTTGCCGCCATTGGACTCTGGAGCAGTAGAAATGTGTTCTCTGGAGTGATGAATCACGCTTCACCATCTGGCGGACTAATCTGGGTTTGGCGGATGCCAGGAGAACGCTGTCTGCCCGAATCCATAGTGCCAACTGTAAAGTTTGGTGGAGGAGGAATAATGGTCTGGGGCTGTTTTTCATGGTTCGGGCTAGGCCCCTTAGGTCCAGTGAAGGGAAATCTTAACGGTACAGCATACACTGACATTCTAGACGATTCTGTGCTTTCAACTTTGCGGAAACAATTGGGGAATGCCCTTTCCTGTTTCAGCATGACAGTGCCCCCGTGCACAAAGTGAAGTCCATACAGAAATGGTTTGTCGAGATCGGTGTGGAAGAACTTGACTGTCCTGCACAGACTCCAGACCTCAACCCCATCAAACACCTTTGGGATGAATTGGAACCCCGACTGCGAGCCAGGCCTAATCGCCCAACATCACTGCCCGACCTCACTAATGCTCTTGTGGCTGAATGGAAGCAAGTCCCTGCAGCAATGTTCCAACATCTAGTGGAAAGCCTTCCCAGAAGAGTGGAGGCTGTTATAGCAGCATAGGTGGGACCAACTCTATATAAATGCCCAAGATTTTGGAATGAGATGTTCGACAAGCAGGTGTCCACATACTTTTGAGTTGACACATTTTTAGATAAAGGTTAAAACATGACATAATAGTTATAAAACAATATTTGTTTCCACAAATTCTGAAATAGTTTTACAACCCTGTTTGTAAGCTTTAAAATGATATCAATTGCTCCAGTGATGAAGTCCTAGATGTCTCATGGTTTGGTATGCAAAATGGGTCAACTTTGAGGACCTTGAATGTTTTGGCTTTCAGGTCTAAAAAGCCACTTTCTGAGCACTTCTACAATGGGCAAATATACAGTGCCTTCAGAAAGTATTCATACCCCTTGACTTATTCCACATTTTGTTGTGTTACAGCATGAATTCAAAATTGATTAAATCGTTTTTTTTCTCACACCCATCTACACACAATAACCCATAATGACAAAGTGAAGTCATGTTTGCACATTAGTTTTTTATTAAATACAGAAATACAGGTATTTCATTTACATAAGTATTCACACCCCTGAATCAATCATTTGTAGAAGCACTTTGGCAGTGATTACAGCTGTGCATCTTTCTGGTTAAGTCTCTAAGAGCTTTGCACACCTGGATTGTAAAATATTTGCCTATTATTCTTTTGAAAATGATTCAAGCTCTGTCAAATTGGTTGTTGATCACTGCTAGAGATCCATTTTCAAGTCTTGCCATAGATTTTCAAGCCGATTTAAGTCAAAATGGTAACTCGGCCACTCAGGAACATTCAGTCTTCTTGGTATGCAACTCCAGTGTAGATTTGGCCTTGTGTTTTAGGTTATTGTCCTGCTGAAAGGTGAATTAATCTCCCAGTGTCTGGTGGAAAGCAGACTGAACCAGTTTTTCCTCTAGGATTTTGCGTGACCTTAATTCCATTCAGTTTATTTTTTATCCTGAAAAAATCCCCAGTCCTTTAACGATTACAAGCAACATGATGCAGCCACCACTATGCTTGAAAATATGGAGAGTGGTACTCAGTAATGTGTTGTATTGGATTTGCCCATAACATAACACTTTTTATTCAGGACAAAAAGTTAATTGCTTTGCCACATTTTTTTCAGTATTACTTTAGTGCCTTGTTGCCAACAGGATGCATGTTTTGGAATATTTTTATTCTGTACAGGCTTCCTAATTAGGTTAGTATTGTTGAGTAACTACAATATTGTTGATCAATCCTCAGTTTTCTCCTATCACAGCCATTCAACTCTGTAACTGTTTTAAAGTCTCCATTGGCCTCATGGTGAAATCCCTGAGCGGTACGACACCTACGAGTTTCCTTTTGTTTAAAAGTTTGTTTCTTAAATCCTCTGTTGTTGTTGTAATGAATTCTTTAGAGTCATGTTTTTTAAAATCATATTTTAAATAACTTGTAGAAAACAAAAACGTTATGACACTGTCATGAAGCATTATGACCATCCTGTGTCACTTTACTTGGACTAACAAAATACACTTTATGACACTGTCAAGAAGCATTTTGACCGTCATAATGCCAGATAGGCCTGTCACGTACATGCCTTTATATCGGTTATCTGTCAAAAATAGGGTGTTTTGTCCTGTTTCTGAAATCTGCTCCTGCATTCATCCCAGTCATCCGCAACAGAGCATTGGAGTAGGTGCATGTCTGACATCAATGTGTGCGCAATTACAATGATAATTTAACATGATCAATTAAAATATATATATATATAACATAAACATACTGTTGACACGTAGGGTATGGTGTAATGGAATGTTTTGCCTTGTGTGGTAGGTTTTGTGGGTTTTGACACTCATTTGTAGGTGTAATAACCAGCCATAAAATAACTATTGTGGTAGGTTTTGTGGGTTTTTACACTCTTAAGTAGGTGTCATAACCAGCCATAAAATAATGCAATATATGTCACAACAGATCTAAATATATGTTTCATGACAGTGTTATGACCATATTATAACAGGTTATGACAAGTTATGTCAGCTGTTATGACATATTATGACATGGTCATAACGTGTTATGACGCTGGCTGTCAAGTAAAGTGTTACCCCTGTTTGCAGAAAGGCACTAAAGTAATACTGAAAAAAATATGGCAAAGAAATTAGCTTTTTGTCCTGAATACAAAGTGTTATGTTTGGGGCAAATCCAACACATCACATCTTCATATTTTCAAGAATGGTGGTGGCTGCATCATCTTATGGGACAAATCCTAGAGGAAAACCTTGTTCAGTCTGCTTTCCAACAGACAATGGGAGACAAATTCACCTTTCAGCAGGACAATAACATAAAACACAAGGCCAAATATACACTGGAGTTGCTTACCAAGACGACACTGAATGTTCATGAGTGGCCTAGTTACAGTTTTGACTTAAATCGTCTGGGAAATCTATTGCAAGACTTGAAAATGTCTGTCTAGCAATGATCAACAACCAACTTGACAGAGCTTGACGAATATCTTGAAGAATAATGGGCAAATATTGTACAATCCAGGTGTGCAAAGCTCTTAGAGACTTACCCAGAAAGATGCACTGCTGTAATTGCTGCCAAAGGTGATTGTAACATGTATTGATCAGGGGGCTTGAATATTTATCTAAGTGTTTAATATATATCTTATTTTTTCTTTCACTTCGACATTAGAGAGTATGTTCTGTAGATCTTTGACAAACAATGACAATTATATACATTTTAATCACACTTTGTAACACATCAAAATGTGGAAAAAAGTAAAGGGATGTGAATAATTTCTGAAGACACTGTAGGTACGTCTAAAACAAGGTGTTGTCTCTTCAATGTTCTCAATGAGTAACTCTGCTGCATGTGTTCAGTTGGCCCACAGCCATGGTACTGTTACTGACATTGGGATGTGGGCAGAGTGAGAATGGGTGGTGTGAGCTAGTAGGAGTGTGTGTGTTGTGTGTGTGTGTGTGTGTGTGTGTGTGTGTGTGTGTTTTGTGTTCCGTGTCTGTCCACCCTAATTCAGCTGAATAGTAAGAAAACAGAGCAAAAGCTTTAGAGAGAGGTTAAGACATGAGAGAAGAGAAAACCTCCCATACTGTGTGCAGACAGCAGTCAATGCAGCTGGGCTTTGAGTGTGTGTGTGTGTGTGTGTGTGTGTGTGTGTGTGTGTGTGTGTGTGTGTGTGTGTGTGTGTGTGTGTGTGTGTGAGTGTGTGTTTTGTGTTCCGTGTCTGTCCACCCTAATTCAGCTGAATAGTAAGAAAACAGAGCAAAAGCTTTAGAGAGAGGTTAAGACATGAGAGAAGAGAAAACCTCCCATACTGTGTGCAGACAGCAGTCAATGCAGCTGGGCTTTGAGTGTGTGTGTGTGTGTGTGTGTGTGTGTGTGTGTGTGTGTGTGTGTGTGTGTGTGTGTGTGTGTGTGTGTGTGTGTGTGTGTGTGTGTGGGTGTGTGGGTGCGTGCGTGCGTGCGTGCGTGCGCGTGTGTGCACGCCTGTGTGTGTGTTATATAGCAGCAGTGTTACTCAGTCGTGGTCCTTATGGTCCTCTCTCCAATCAGCTTCCTGATCCATCTAATCATGGGCTGGATTGAATCAATTTGTCCTCCTCTATCTGTGATTACAGAAGAGAGAAGCAGCAGAGGAGGGAGGGAGGGAGGAAGGGAGAAGTGGGAAGAGATATGAGGGAGAGAGCGACAGAGAGCGAAATAATAAGGGAGGGAGGGAAGGAGGAAAGGGAGAGGGAGAGGGTAGGGAGTAGAGGTCTTCACGGATCCAACTGTACCCGAATACCCGAGACCCGGTCCGGGACCCGAGTGGGTCCGGATCCAGAAATCTTAATAATGACATGGGTCTGGGTCAGATCTGATATGATTGTCACGGGTCCGTACAGATCCAAACGTGACTGCTACAGTAGAGAGAGAAAGATACATTTCATAATTTATGCTGCTGCTCTTGCTTTTCAAAAGAGTGGAGCGTGGCACGTGTAGCTTGTGGTTGGCCAATCATAAGTCATCAAAGCGGCAATAGGCGACAGTCATAGAGCCTCGCTCCATGTGTGGCAAAAGTTAGGAGATATCTAATCAATGGAAAAAGGAATTAAGATGACGGAATTCAAAGTTACAGGAGAAGGATAGGCTACAACGGCCAAGAGCCAACAGGTAGGTTGCTACTTAATATTTGAATGGAGTTCCTGTTATTTGTAACAGTAGGATGAGAAAGTGCATGCACTGCAGCCTCAGTTAACCTAGCTAGCTAACGTTAGCTAGCTTAATTAACTTCTCCCGATTGAATGCAGTCAAGACAGGTACTACATACTCATATTTGCTGATAAATAACCTAGCTATGGTAGCTCGTCTGCTATAGTGTGAGTTGGCTTGGTTAATAAAGTAGCTTCCAAAAATGACTTTTCTACTGATTCCATCACTCTAGCAGGCAAGGGAGGGTCTGTACTGTGAGTGAGTGACACGGTGAGCAGGGAGGAGGGAGGGAGAGATGAGAGACAGCAACCAGGTCTATACGGAACGGGTCTAGTTGACTTCGGGTCTGTTCAGAACAGGTTTCTATTCTTTTACATCTGTATTTATGCGTATCGAGTCGGGGTGGGAAAGCCCCAGGTCCATTTCAGAACGGGTCCAAAAAGTTGGTGCTGGCAGTACAGTGGTCCTGAGAGAAACATGGCGCTCCGATAACTTTGGTTCCACTTTACAAGGTTGCAGTCTCATTCCGGGTCATATAGGTCTACACCTCAATAGTAGAATGCTCCAAAGCCCAAATGAGGTAATATTCCCCAACTCATTTTCAGAGATGGCAGTTGCCACGTTATTATTTACCTATATCTTCATCACTCAAGTTCGAATATGACATATGATGATTGCAAAGCAACATTCAGTTTATTGGACCCATGCATTTGATTGAGTTTCCCCCCTCTATCCCAAGTCATCTAATGCCCTTTCTTTCTTCTTCCCTCTCCTCTCCTCCCTTCTCTTACCTTTCCTCCTCTCTCTCCTCTCTCTCCTCCCCTGTGTAGAGGGAAATGTCAGGTCATATATACCTCCCCTCCCTCCCCCCTCCTGCTACCCTGGTTGGACCCCTATCTCTAGCCTGAACTCCAGAGAATGAGGGGGAGGTACTGATGAGTTAACCCAGAGTCGGGGGCACCTTGGCAGGGAGATTATTATGGGATTTATCTACATTTTTATTTTCTAAATGCCATTTATTTAGTGATATGTAGCCTATAAGTAATGTTATTTCGATTTACAGTAGATTGGAAGTCTATTTAACAGACAATGACAATGTTAGTGCCTAAGCAGATCGTCAAATAACTTTTGTGGGTTTTTCTTTTGTTGGTTTTATATGATGTGTGTTTGGTGTGTATATCGGTCAGCATTTGGCTGCATGTGTGTGTTTTTTTTATTTGGGGTGGGGGAAGGTGGGGGTTAATGCCACAGAGAGATGAGAGATGTGAGGGACAGAGAGAGAGAGAGAGAGAGCAAGTGTGTGTGTGTGCAGTTGGGTGTATGTGGGTGGATCAGTGGGTGGGTGTGTGAGTTGGTATGTATGTGCTGTGAAGCTAATCAGTCTGCATGACAGAGCCAACGTCCTGCAGAGAGGAGATCTGTTATGTCTGGGGCACACCATGGGGTTCCACTTTTATCCCCACACACAGGCACGCACACACACCCACATACACACACCCACACACAGGCATTTACATATACAACAAAAACAACACACACAAAACAACTCAACTCCCCCCAAACCCTCTACCACACTTCTCACCCCCTCACTTAACTCTCCATGTCTGCCACCTGCCCCCCTCAAATGAAGTTTATTGGTCCCGTAAACAGTTTAGCAGATGTAATAGCGGATGCAGCAAAATGCTGATGTTACTTGCTCCGAACAATGCAGTAAAATATCAAAAAAGTAAACAAATAATACAATTTAAAAAAACTAAAAATCTTTACATTTCAGAACGAATCCAATTAACAACCCAAATAGCACTGTAACTGTAATGCAAATGCATTCTATACATACAGCTGTGGAAAAAAATTCAGAGACCACTGCAAAATTATCCGTTTCTCTGGTTTTACAATTTATAGGTATGTGTTTGGGTAAAAATAACATTTTTGTTTTATTCTATAAACTACTGACAACATTTCTCCCAAATTTCAAAAACAAATATTGTCATTTAGAGCATTTATTTGCAGAAAATGACAACTGGTCAAAATAACAAAAAAGATGCAGTGTTGTCAGACCTCGAATAATGCAAAGAAAATAAGTTCATGTTCATTTTTAAACAACACAATACTAATGTTTTAACTTAGGAAGAGTTCAGAAATCAATATTTGGTGGAATAACCCTGATTTTCAATCACAGCTTTCATGCGTCTTGGCATGCTCTCCACCAGTCCTTCACATTGATGTTGGGTGACTTAATGCCACTCCTGGCGCAAAAATTCAAGCAGCTCGGCTTTGTTTGATGGCTTGTGACCATCCATCTTCGTCTTGATCACATTCCAGAAGTTTTCAATGGGGTTCAGGTCTGGAGATTGGGCTGGCCATGACAGGGTATAGATCTGGTGGTCCTCCATCCACACCTTGATTGACCTGGCTGTGTGGCATGGCGCATTGTCCTGCTGGAAAAACCAATCCTCAGAGTTGGGGAACAATGTCAGAGCAAAAGGAAGCAAGGTTTTTTCCAGGACAACCTTGTACGTGGCTTGATTCATGCGTCCTTCACAAAGACAAATCTGCCCGATTCCAGCCTTGCTGAAGCACCCCCAGATCATCACCGATCCTCCACCAAATTTCACAGTGGTTGCGAGACACTGTGGCTTGTAGGCCATTAGACAACCAGGTGTTGGGCAAAGCTGAAAATTGGACTCATCAGAGAAGATGACCTTACTCCAGTCCTCTACGGTCCAATCCTTATGGTCTTTTGCAAACCTCAGCCTGGCTCTTCTTTGCTTCTCATTGATGAAGGGCTTTTTTCTAGCTTTGCACGACTTCAGCCCTGCCCCTAGGAGCCTGTTTCGATCCGTCCTCGCCGTGCACTTCACCCCAGCTGCCGTTTGCCATTATTTTTGTAGGTCACTTGATGTCATCCTACGGTTGTTGAGTGACATTCAAATGAGTTGGCGGTCATCCCGGTTAGTAGAGTCATTTTCACCCTCTGCCGGTCTGTAGCTTTGTTGTCCCCAATGTCTGCTGCTTGACCTTGTTCTTATGAACCGCCGTCTTTGAAATGTTAAGGACGGAAGCAACCTGATGCTCACTGTATCCCTCTGCCAGTAAAGCCAGAATTGAACCCTTCTTTTCCTCACTCAAAACATTCCTTTTCAACTCTTTTGACATGGCCAATTGTTATATTTGGATTAATATTACTTTTGAGGTACTATTAGCACTGTTTCTGCCATCCAGCTGGTCCTATTGCAGGAGGATAGTGATGACCACAGCAGTGGTTTTTATACTTTACCTCGTTAAATACGTTTTGGTTCAGGTGATCACCTAATCAGTACCTAATTCAGTAGAATGAGGTGTGCCTGTGTTGGAATTCAAAAGACACTGGAATGGAATGGCTGTCATACATGTAGAGATGCTGATTTAAGAACAATTTGCAGTGGTCTCTTAATTTTTTCCACAGCTGTATATACACTGGATGAATATACACAAGATATACTAAGAATGACACGTACAGCAGTAGATACAGTATATTAGAGTGAGCTATGTCAATAATCCACTATATAAATAAATATGTGGTGTATATAAATAAAAATGTAGTAGAAATATTAGAATATTAAAATGAGCTACTGTATGTCGAAAATACTGTATTTAAATACACAGTACATGGCAAAATGGATATAATTGCAGGAAATTAGTGTCACGATCATCTAGAACAGGAAACCAAGGCGCAGCGTTGCGAGTGAACATATTATATTTATTAAATGCTCACAAGAACAAAAACAATAAACAACGAAAGCGTGACGTCCAGTGTACAACACGAACACACACGAACAAAATCCCACAACCCGAAAGAAAAACAGATAGATTAAATATGGCTCCCAATCAGAGACAAACAGCCGATAGCTGACACTCGTTTGCCTCTGATTGGGAGTCACACCGGCAACCATAGAAAATAAACCACCTAGAACACCCACCAGAGAAACAGAAAACATAGAATTAACACACCCTGGCTCAACATATTGAGTCCCCGAGCCAGGGTGTGACAGTACCCCCCCCTAAAGGCGCGGACTGCGACCGCGCCTAAATACGAGCGAAAACAGGGGAGGGCTGGGTGGGCATTCCTCGGCGGCGGCTCCGGCTCTGGGCTAGATCCCCACTTCCTCTCCAACCCCCCAAAGTACCCCTGGTCCTGTCTAGCCCCGCTGGCCGGAGCCGGACTGACGACACGCGCCCCTGGCCTGGTGCGTGGAACAGGAACGGATCGGACCGGGCTGACGATACACACCCCTGGCTTGGTGCGTGGAGCAGGAACGGACCGGAATGGGCTGGCGACGTGCACCACAGACTTGGTGCGGAGAGCAGGAACGAGCCGGACAGGGCTGACGACTCGCATCCCTGGCTTGGTGCGAGTAGCAGGAACGGGCTGGACCAGGCTGACGACTCGTACCCCTGGCTTGGTGCGAGTAGCAGGAACGGGCTGAACCAGGCTGACGACTCGCACCCCTGGCTTGATGCGAGTGGCAGGAACAGGCCGGGTCGGGCTGGCGACGCACACCGTAGGCTCTGTGCGTGGAGCAGGAACAGGCCGGGCTGGGCTGGCGACGCACACCGTAGGCTTTGTGCGTAGAGCAAGGACAGGCAGGGCTGGGCTGGCGACGCGCACCACAGACTCGGTGCGGAGCGCAGGAACGGGCCGGGCTGGGCTGTCGACGCACACCGTAGGTTTGGTGCGGGGAGCAGGAATAGACCGGACCGTACTGGGCACACACACCACTGGCTCCACACCGGGATCTGGAACGGGCCGGACCGGACTGGCAACACCCGCCAGTACCTCTCGCCGTGCCTCTACACCTTCCATCTCCTCTTCTACCAGTAGCCCCCGTAACCTGGCGGCCTCCTCTGCAACCCCGCTGGACCGCTCCATAGCGGCCTCCTGCTGCCCCGATGTCGTGAGCCCCCCCCTAAAAATTTTCTGGGGGTCTCTCCAGGCCTCCAACATTCTCTCCCACCTTTCGCTCCTCTGTCTCCAAGCCTCCTCACTCAACTCCTCAATGGGCTTGACCCAGTCGAAGCTGCCACGGAGATCATTTGGCGATGGCCCTTGGACACGCTGCTTGGTCTGGTCTTGGTGGGATTTTCTGTCACGATCGTCTAGAACAGGAGACCAAGGCGCAGCGTTGCGAGTGAACATATTATATTTATTAAATGCTCACAAGAACAAAAACAATAAACAACGAAAGCGTGACGTCCAGTGTACAACACGAACACACACGAACAAAATCCCACAACCCGAAAGAAAAACAGATAGATTAAATATGGCTCCCAATCAGAGACAAACAGCCGACAGCTGACACTCGTTTGCCTCTGATTGGGAGTCACACCGGCAACCATAGAAAATAAACCACCTAGAACACCCACCAGAGAAACAGAAAACATAGAATGAACACACCCTGGCTCAACATATTGAGTCCCCGAGCCAGGGTGTGACAATTAGCTTCCGGACCGGAGTCCGGAATATATGTGAATGGTATGTATGGACAGTATGGACAGTATGTGAATAGAAGGTGTGTACAGCAATGGTTATATAGCAGGGGTACTCAACTACTATTTGAGAAGGTCCAGTGACACACATTTCCTAGTTGGCAAAGGTCCGGAGGGATATCGTCCTTTATCGGTGCTGTGGTACAGTGTAGTAACAAACATAGTTGTCTACGACTTAGGAAACATGTTGTTATATGAAATATAAATTAAATAAATTAAATGAGACCATTAGAAACATTTAAATGAATTACAACTTCTTTCTTTTCAATGTAAACATGCATCATTGCATCAACATTGCTGAAGAACAAAGGTGGTTGCATAGTTATCTATGCATGAAGTGCACTGTGAACCATTTTTCATGGGCCTTGAATTATTAAATAATATTTAAATTAAATAAAGTGCATGTCTTCTGGAGAACAAAGGAGAGTTGAAAAAATATATATAATCTGAATGCACATAAATTCACTGTGAGCAATGCAATATTCATGTATGTCACTCAGGGCCTTGTCCTTGCATCAATGAGAGAAATTACAGTTTTTCTCCTGCCAATGCTTTGAAAGTTGGCACAAATGTGACCGACTGGCTCGATTCGGTCTTATGTAGCAAAATTTGAAATTGTGTTTTTTACATTGGATATAAATAGAGAGAGCTAGAAAATGGTATATCATACACTACAGTTGAGGAACAATTGGGAAAGTAATTTTGCTTTGAAAGTTGATAAACTTTTAACCTCACTTTTGAGAAAATGGCATTTCAATGTTTTGGTACCTACTGGAGAGCTCTTCTTTGTCTACACCCATTCAGCATCGTTCACACCCTCTTAAGCTTTAACCCCACCCATCTCTTTAAGGGTTGATCCGAGCGTTCTGTCCTAACAACAGCAGTCAAGCACCCAAGCTAACTGGCTAACATTGGCTAGCTTGCTAGCTACTTCCAGACACAAATGAGAGAACAGCTCACTCTGACCTTTTTACTCGCCCTAGCAGAGCTGGTTAGGCTGTTTTTATGTTATCCAGAGCGTTGGTGACTGCAACTGTGCTGCTGGCAACAATTTACGCTTTTTTGCCAACGTTTACTGACACCGGCCATATTCAACAGGTGTTGAGCGTTCGTAAATTCGTCAGTTATTCTGCACAAATTTACCAGCTACGTCTATCAACAGCTGTCGCAGTGACATCATGAACATTCTATTGAAATGGATACATGCATAGTGGAGTCTTTTGTTAAGACATGTAGCTAGCTAGCTAAACAATGAACCATAATCCCGACTCATGACGTTACTACCTTGCATGAATCTGCAGGTAGCTAACCAACCAGGTTCAATGTTAGCTAGCTAACATAAGTATAACTAGCAAAGTAAATGGCTCTGAGATACAAATAAAATTACTACACAGAGCATACATGTAACGTCAGCTAGCGAGCCAGCCAGCCAGCTAATGTTAGCTAGCTAGCTAACAGTACACTTTAACTTGAAATGAAAACGAATTTCTGACAAAATTAGAAATGTGCAATATCTGAAAATTTAGCTAGCTAGACTATCTTACCCGTATACATGGAGGGACGCTTCTCCCTCTCTGTCACGGATGCCATGGTTGCCCTTAGTTTGAAGATGTAATCCGGAGACAGGTGTTTTCTCCGTCTCGTTAGCTATCATACTTTAACTCCACTGATTTTAAAACTCGGTTCTCCAGAAAGTGGAGAGCAACACTTATGCAGTTCTACCACGCAATATATTTGTAAAAAAGCTGCGTTAGACAGGATCGCCTACACATACTCATCAGCTCATATAGACAGAAGTGCGCTTCATGGCAGACCAATCCAAACTCATCTCTCGGCATGTCCTGCCCAATCATTATCTCAGCCAATCATGGCTACCGGGAAGGTTGCTGTCTTTTTCTGTGGCTAAACCAACTAGGCTCATAATTGAACAATTCTATTCATATTTACAGATGGCATACAAGTTTGTTATTAAGGCACATGAAAGTTCACGTTCCAGAAGCCTTTTCTGCCAAAAAAACGCATTTTGATTTAGAAAAAAGTTTACGTTCAAATGGCTCTCCTGTGAAGTAGTGACGCGCGACATACGCCTAGCTTCCTGAAACAAGTCACAAATGGTGTGAGAGCAACTCTGGGACACTGGTGCAGGTGTTCATTGGTGAGTATTTGTTTTTAATAAAGTTCATTGTGGAGAAGGTTGATTCACAGCTGTATGTGGAGCCGAACATGATCAGGATGTGTAGTGCCCATTTTTTGAGAACAGGGACATTAGCTGCAGGCAGCATCTTTCCCCAGAAAGTGACAGGGTGACAATCACCAGCCTGCTCCTTCAAAATCCACATTTTCTTGCAGCTCAATCAACTCCATTTGCAATGATGCAACATCTACCCATCTGAAGATCTGTTTAGCTTCTTCTGACAACTGAGCAGCAGTAGTTCTCTTCCAACAGTGAAGTCATCAAAGTGAGCCTTGAAGTTATCCATCAGCTTCTGGATGAAATCAACATGGTTGGGAACATCTTTGTCTCCCTGTGTTTGCACCAGAAGATTGGGGACAAGTTCTCCCTGGAGATCATTCTTGAAAAGTTCAATTTTTTTCTGAAAAGCCCGGACTGCCGATATCATATCACACACTGTGTTGTGCCATCCCTGCAGCTTAACATTCAGTTGATTAAGGTGTGATGTAATGTCTGTCAAAAATGTAACTGTTTCCATCTTCTCCTCATCTTCCAAAAACTCAAAAAACTGAGTTGCCTTGTCACTCATTTGCTCTGATAAGAAAGCTTTGATTTATTCCCAAATGGGCCAAAAGCATTCCAAAACCCTGCCTTTGGTGAGCCATCTGAAATCGTTGTGCAGTAGTAAGTAATCAAAGCTGGCGTTGGCCTCTGTCAGAAAGCCTCATAGCAGGCGGTGTTGTGGGGATGATGTTGCTCTCAAAAAGTTGATACTTTTCATCATCGTTGTCACCACCTCAGAATACTATTTTCCCAGACTGGCACACAGGACAGATTGATGGATAATGCAGTGGTATGATGTCAGGTCAGGGTGGTCCTCTTTCAAACGTTCAGTCCCCTCCCTCTTCCTATATAATAATAATATAATATGCCATTTAGCAGACGCTTTTATCCAAAGCGACTTACAGTCATGCGTGCATACATTTTTGTGTATGGGTGGTCCCGGGGATCGAACCCACTACCTTGGCGTTACAAGCGCCGTGCTCTACCAGCTGAGCTACAGAGGACCACCTATCATGGCTGGAGCTCCATCTGTGGTGATGGAGACCACTGACTTCAGCTCTCTCCCGTTTTTGTCAGCATCCCTTTGGTGGTCTCATAGATATCTTCTCCCCATGTGTGTTTTTTTAAGGGCTTTCGTCACCTTGTTGTCTATACCCTGACGAATTGAGACAAAAGGGGGTGCAACTCCATATTGGGAAGGTGTTCTTAAGGTTTTGTACACTGAGTGTATATATACACACACATGCACACATGCTCATCCACCATTCAGGCCCTGGCCTGTACCCCGTGATGTAGTGGTGCCTGGAGAAGTGGCTACACTCTAATTTTGTCATACATTTTCCCAAACGGCCCGCCCAGCAAAAGAAAGGCGCCCTATGCAAAAACATTTATGTTTTCCTATAGTTTTGTCAGGTTTTCACTCTCAAAATCACACTTTTTAATAGAAAAACGACAAAAATGTGATTTTCGAAGTCCACAAGAATGCTTGCACCATATCAGGAGACCATGTTTTAAGTCTGTGAAAAATCAAGGTGCAGTTGACCTTTAATTCAGTTGCACACCTAGCAAGAGACCATTTGGCTAGAGGTGTTTTTACTGTACAACAATGTCCTACCGATTTATAAAAATCATCATGATATCATTCTGCCAGGTAGGCCTACTTTGCAGTCAACATTTAATTGGGAAGCTTTTTTGGGAAAGCGTTTAGAAATGTTCATTCAAACAGCGCATGATGACTGAATTGTGCATCGCAAAGATTCAACTAAGACTTCGGAACAAACTTTTTCAATACCTGGGTTGCATACCTATTGTTGCCTTAGTTCGCATTTACTGGTAGATATCATATGTCTTTCGTACTGGCTACCGATGTCGTTCTTCTGTGATGCCTGTCAATGCGACAACCGGTTGAGAGCTGCACAGTCTCAGATGATCAACCTGGACTCGGGCGATATAACATAGTAACATCCGGGACACTCAAATTAGTATCCAGGCCATGCAGTCATGGGTGGAGTACAGGAGGGGACTGAGCATGCACCCCTGAGGGGCCCCCGTGTTGAGGATCAGTGTGGCAGATGTGTTGTTACCTACCCTTACCACTTGGGGGCGGCCTGTCAGGAAGTCCAGGATCCAGTTGCAGAGGGAGGTGTTTAGTCCCAGGATCCTTAGCTTAGTGATGAGCTTTGAGGGCACTATGGTGTTGAATGCTGAGCTGTAGTCAATGAATAGCATTCTCACGTAGGTGTTCCTCTTGTCCAGGTGGGAAAGGGCAGTGTGGAGTGCAATAGAGATTGCATCATCTGTGGATCTGTTGGGGCGGTATGCAAATTGGAGTGGGTCTAGGGTTTCTGGGATAATGCTGTTGATGTGAGCCATGACCAGCCTTTCGAAGCACTTCATGGCTACAGACGTCAGTGCTACGGGTCGGTAGTCATTTAGGCAGGTTATCTTAGAGTCCTTGGACACGGGGACTATGGTGGTCTGCTTGAAACATGTTGGTATTACAGACTCAGTCAGGGACATGTTGCAAATGTCAGTGAAGACACTTGCCAGTTGGTCAGCACATGCTCGGAGGACACGTCCTGGTAATCCGTCTGGCCCTGCGGCCTTCTGAATGTTGACCTGCTTAGAAGTCTTACTCACATCGGCTATGGAGAGCGTGATCACATAGCTATCCGGAACAGCTGGTGCTCTCATGCATGCTTCAATGTTGCTTGCCTCGAAGCGAGCATAGAAGTGGTTTAGCTCGTCTGGAAGTCTTGTGTCACTGGGCAGCTCGCGGCTGTGTTTCCCTTTGTAGTCTGTAATAGTTTTCAAGCCCTGCCACATCCCGTGAGCGTCAGAGCCAGTGTAGTACGATTCAATCTTAGTCCTGTATTGACTCTTTGCCTGTTTGATGGTTCGTCGGAGGGCATAGAGGGATTTCTTATAAGCATCCGGGTTAGAGTCCCGCTCCTTGAAAGCGGCAGCTCTACCCTTTAGCTCAGTGCGGATGTTTCCTGTAATCCATGGCTTCTGGTTGGGGTATGTACGTACGGTCACTGTGGGGACGACATCATCGATGCACTTATTGATGAAGCCAGTGACTGATGTGGTGTACTCCTCAATGCTATCTGAAGAATCCCGGAACATGTTCCAGTCTGTGCTAGCAAAACAGTCCTGTAGCTTAGCATCTGTGTCATCTGACCACTTTTTTATTAACCGAGTCACTGGTGCTTCCTGCTTTAGTTTTTGCTTATAAGCAGGAATCAGGAGGATAGAGTTATGGTCAGATTTGCCAAATGGAGGGCGAGGGAGAGCTTTGTATGCGTCTCTGTGTGTGGAGTAAAGGTGGTCTAGAGTTTTTTTCCTCTGGTTGCACATTTAACATGCTGGTAGAAATTAGGTAGAACAGATTTAAGTTTCCCTGCATTAAAGTCCCCGGCCACTAGGAGCGCTGCATCTGGATGAGCGTTTTCCTGTTGATTTATGGCCTTATACAGCTCATTCAATGCAATCTTAATGCCAGCATTGGTTTGTGGTGGTAAATAGACAGCTTTGAAAAATATAGATGAAAACTCTCTTGGTAAATAGTGTGGTCTACAGCTTATCATAAGATACTCTACCTCAGGCGAGCAAAACCTAGAGACTTCCTTAGTATTTGATTTTGTGCACCAGCTGTTGTTTACAAATATACACAGACCGCCACCCCTTTTCTTACCGGAGTCAGCCGTTCTATCCTGCCGATGTAGCGTATAGCCCGCTAGCTGTATGTTATCCATGTCGTCGTTCAGCCACGACTCGGTGAAACATAAGATATTACAGTTTCTAATGTCCCGTTGGTAGGATAACCGTAATCTTAGGTCATCCAATTTGTTGTCCAATGATTGAAGATTGGCTAATAGGATTGATGGAAGAGGCAGTTTACTCGCTCGCCGTCGGATCCTTACAAGGCACCCCGACCTACGTCCACGATATCTCCGTCTCTTCCTCACGCGAATGACGGGGATTTGGGCCTTGTCGGGTGTCTGTAGGATATCCTTTGCGGCCGCCTCGTTGAAGAAAAATGCTTCGTCCAATACGAGGTGAGTAATCGCTGTCCTGATATCCAGAAGCTTTTTTTGGTTATAAGAGACGATGGCAGAAACATTATGTACAAACTAAATTACAAATAACGCGGAAAAACACACATAATAGTACAATTGGTTAGAGGGCTGTAAAACGGCAGCCATCTTCTCCGGCGCTTCTCCGGCGCTGTTATCTTCTGCACTCGGCGGTCCGGTTCTGTGAACTTATGTGGCCTAAAACTTCACGGCTGAGCGCTTGTTGCTTCTAGACATTTCCACTTCACAATAACAGCACTTACGGTTGACCGGGGCAGCTCTAGCAGGGCAGAAATGTGTCGAACTGACTTGTTGGAAAAGTGGCATCCTATAACGGTGCCACATTGAAAGTCACTGAGCTCTTCAGAATGGGCCATTCTACTGCCAATGTTTGTCTATGGAGATTGCATGGGGGTGTGCTCAATGTTATACATCTGTCAGCAACGGATGTGGCTGAAATAGACAAATCCACTAATTTGAAGAGCTGTCCACATACATTTGGCCATGAAGTGTATGTAGCAAACATACAGCAGCAGAATAATTCCGTTTGAGTTGTCAGTCAAATTACTGTGTGCCCCAGGCACTCCTCACAGATACAACATTGTGTTTTGGCCAAGAGATGGCTCTTTCACTCTAGGAATACCTGGCTAGTCATGGTAAGCGCTCTAGTGGGAGGTCCCAGTGCATCAGCAGTTCCCAGTATAGTTAGACTGTTCTGGTTGGCAGTAATCAGTAAGTCCTTTCTCTGTTCCTGCCAGCCCTTTGATATAGTTAGCTTAGCACAGTGTCAGCTTTTTTTTCTTTTTCTTTTCGTCAGTCCCACATATGTTTTGTTGTTTACTGATAGGAGACAATTAGAGAGGGATTGGGACGGATTCAAACCTATGCTGCAGCGGTATACCACCCTAGCCCATACAGCTTTTAACTACAAAATAATGTTATAGTTTTAACAATGAATAAGTATTTTTAAGTCAATTTCCATTGTCTTCCAGGAGTTGCTGAATATTTTCCTATTTATCAGCTCTCTAAACACATAGGACTTTGGGCACTACAGACTAGAACATAAAAGTATATTCAAGTATATTTATCTGATCTCTCTCTCTGTTACTTTTTGCTCTATTCAGTAGGTTCAATTTTCACGGAAAAGGCATTTCTAAAACAGTGGGATAACTCTAGGGAGGTGGAGTGGAGGCCAGTGGTTCCCAACTCTAGTCCTCAAGTACCCCAAACAGTACACATTTTTATTGTTATTTACTTTGACATGTTTGACACTTTTATCAAACCATAGTGCCATTAGACTTCTGATGGGTAATTCCATGTTAACAGAGTGCTGCTGAGACTCACTTTTTCACTTTAAAATGTATGCCAAACAAAACCATTGATTGCTAAGTTTAACAAACCATACCCCTATATGCAGAAGTCAACTTCTAATTGCCGCTGAACATTTTACTAAAACACATTTACTTAAGGAACAGTGCAGATGCGAAGTTTGGTAACATGACTGTGCTTTCCCAAAACCTTGTTAAATATCAACTCTGAATTGAGATTCAAAGACATCTGCAGAAAGAATGCGGTGTCAGCTATGATATGACACCTTAAGTTTGAAAAAAATATATTTTGGTTATTGAAATACAGTAAGTGGATTAACACCTGGTAACAGAGTGATGATAACAGAATGACATCATGGGTCCCTGATCTGTACTATACAGAATGTCATTTTGTACTATATTATGAATGTCATTATCTTCATGATGAATGGACAGTAGTGTCAAAGAATGGAGCAAAAAGAAAATGGTCAAATTGGAGTGGATTTGTTTCTTTTTGGACCGTATTGAATAAAGATGTGTATCTGGGAATTCCGTTTGAGGCATCAAAGAAGGTGAAGTAGGTGTTGGGAAAAGTGGACTCAATCAGAGTGACCAGGAGTGGGCTTGTTCTGGTTAATTGTGTTTCTGAAGATCGGAAGAAGACGACTTTGGGAATCACAAGAATAGCAAATTCTGAAGTATCATGCTTTGAACTGCGGAGTAGAGGACCTGTTAAAGGAGTCATCGCCAGGGTGTTGACGGAGGTTGAGATTGAATGCTTCAAGAGAATCCAAGGTGTGGTTGGTGCCGTCACCTGAACCACATGGTGAATGGAAAAAGGAAGAAAGTCTGTCGGTTCTATCGTTTTTTGATAAAGAGGTTATGTAAAGTATGCAGTAAGAGCATTTGTCCACAATCTCGCGCTGTCACGTAATTAAAGTTGGCCATTTTTTAATGTTCAGATGAAAACTTGTATTTATATATAGCAAAAGTGCTTCCTTACAATCATGCTTACATTTATTTATTTTTGTATTTATTTGAATCTTTGCAGGATGAAATCTCTTGAGATGCACCATCTCGCTTTCAAGTGTCCCCCCAAATAAACATATATAGATATTATTTGTAGTAGTATGAATAATAATATGGCAACTACTGTTTAAAAATAATAACAATGAAAAAAAATAATAAAAAAATAATAATAATAATAATAATGATAATAATTTGGGCTCCTGAGTGGCGCAGTGGTCTAAGGCACTGGTCTAAGGCACTGCATCGCAGTGCTAACTGTGCCACTAGAGATCCTGGTTCGAATCCAGGCTCTGTCGCAGCCGGCCGCGACCGGGAGACTCATGGGCGGCGCACAATTGGCCCAGCGTCGTCCAGGGTAGGGGAGGGAATGGCCGGCAGGGATGTAGCTCAGTTGATAGAGCATGGCGTTTGCAACGCCAGGGTTGTGGGTTCAATTCCCACGGGGGGGCAGTATAAAAAAAATAATGTATTCACTAACTGTAAGTCGCTCTGGATAAGAGCGTCTGCTAAATGACTAAAATGTAAATGTAATAAAGCTTACAATAACGCCTACAACTAATACAAAGTACTGCTACAACTACTAATAAAACTAATACAAAGTACTGCTACAACTACTAATAAAACTAATGCAAAGTACTGCTACAACTACTAATAAAACTAATACAACTAAGTAGGCTACCTATAATAGGTAGAACAAACAGTTTGTTCTTAACTGGGCGGAGGCCGGCTAGTGGTGACTATTTAAGTCTGGCCCCTGGAGATAGAAGCAGTTTTTCAGTCTTTTGGTCCCAGCTTTGATGCACCTGTAACTGTCTCCGCCTTTTAGATGGTGGCTCAGCTGGCTGAGGTCCTTGATGATCTTCTTGGCCTTCCTGTGACACCGGGTGCTGTAGATGTCCTGGAGGGCAGGCAGTGTGCCCCTGGTGATGCGTTGGGCTGACCACATCACCCTCTGGAGAGCCCTGCGGTTGCGGATGGTGCAATTGCCGTACCAGGCAGTGAGATAGCCCAACAGGATGCTCTCAATGGTGCCTCTATAGAAATGTGTGAGGGTCTTAGGGGCCAAGCCACATTTCTTCTGCCACCTGAGGTTGAAGATGTGCTGTTGCATCTCCTTTACCACTCTGTCTGTGTGGATGGACCATTTCAGGTTGTCAGTGATATGCATGCCAAGAAACTTGAAGCTTTTCACCCTCTCCACAGCGTCCCTGTCAATGTGGATGGGGGCGTGCTCTCTCTGGTGCCTCCTGAAGTCCACGATCAGCTCCTTATTTTCGTTGACGTTGAGGGAGAGTTATTTTCCTGTCACCATTCCACCAGAGCCCTCACCTCCTTCCTGTAGGCTGTCTTGTCGTTGATGATAATCAGGCCTACCACTGTTGTCGTCAGCACACTTGATGATTGAGTTGGAGACGTGCATGGCCACGCAGTCATGGGTGAACAGGCAGTACAGGAGGGGGCCCCGTATTGAGGATCAGCGTGGCGGAGCTGTTGTTGCCTACCTTCACCACCTGGGGTCGGCCCGTCAGGAAGTCCAGGAGCCAGTTGCACAGGGTGGGGTTCAGACCCAGGGCCCTCAGCTTAGTGATGAGCTTGTAGGGCACTATGGTGTTGCAGACTGTGCTGTAGTCGATGATGGATACAGTAAAAACATTCTTATATCTGTATAGTAACCCAAGCTTATGGTTAATTACTTTTCTAATACAATGTCCTCTTTCATATGCTTTTCCCCCTGAGTTGATAGACCCAACTGTTAAATTGTTTTGTCCAAATGTTTGATTACTGTACCAACGTCATAAATCAATACAATTATGACATTTTATTACATTTATGCATATCTTTGCTAATCTTTAGCCAAACTTCAGATCACGGTCCCTCGGTCTCTGAATATCACAGGGAAAACATACTTATATCCTTGTGATCATCATGGATAGATCTTTACTGCACAAAGGTCAAGGTCAGAGGTCAAGGTCAAATTGACTTAAAATATATTTCAGATCAGTGTTGCTCAGCCTCTGAGCATCACCAGGACATCATACTGATATATATGTGATCAGCATGGTCGCCCCATTCCTGTGCAGAAAGCAACTTGTTTTTAGGACACACGATCAAAGGTTATATAGACCAAGGTCAATGTCAAATTGTGGGGGTCAAATTGTGGGTCAAATTGACTTCAGATCTGTGTTGCTCAGCCTCTGAGCATCATAGGGAAATTGTACTTATATATATGTGATCAGAATGGTTGCACCGTTCCTGTGCAGGAAGAAGCTTGTTTCCAGGACAAACCATTCAAAAGTTATATAGGTCAAATTGCCTGTCAAATTAACCCAGAACATCATGGATGTCACTATTCCGGTACCGGGTCTAATTATTATAATATTGGTTTTTATTATGTGTTTTACAAGTTTGAGACCCATACTTAGGAAAGTAGATGAAGGGCCATGGTGGAACAATTACCTAAAATGTTATTTTAGTGATTTCAAACTCTGTTCTGGGTAAAATTTACCCGGAACATAAGGGACGACTTACAGGTCCTCAACTGGCAGCTTCATTAAATAGTACCCGCAAAACACCAGTCTCAACGTCAACAGCGAAAAGGCGACTCTGGGATGCTGACCTAGGCAGAGTTGTAAAGAAAAGTCCAGTGTCTGTGTTATTTTGGCAATCTTAATCTTTTCTTTTCATTGGCCAGTCTGAGATATGGCTTTTTCTTTGCAACTCTGCCTAGAAGGTCAGCATCCCAGAGTCGCCTCTTCGCTGTTGATGTTGAGACTGGTGTTTTGCGGGTACTATTTAATGAAGTTGCCAGTTGAGGACCTGGGAGGCGCCTGTTTCTCAAACTAGACACTCTAATGTAGTTGTCCTCTTACTCAGTTGTGCACCGGGGCCTCCCACTTCTTTTTCTATTCTGGTTAGAGCCAGTTTGTGCTGTTCTGTGAAGGGAGTAGTACACAGCGTTGTATGAGATCTTCAGTTTCTTGGCAATTTCTCGCATGGAATAGCCTCAGAATAAGAATAGACTGACGAGTTTCAGAAGAAAGTTATTTGTTTCTGGGCATTTTGAGCCTGTAATCGAACCCACAATTGCTGATGCTCCAGTAACTCAACTAGTTTCAAGAAGGCCAGTTTTATTGCTTCTTTAATCAGCACAACAGTTTTCAGCTGTGCTAACATAATTGCAAAAGGGTTTTCTAATGATCAATTAGACGTTTAAAATGATAAACTTGGATTAGAAAACACAACGTGCCATTGGAACACAGGACTGATGGTTGCTGATAATGGACCTCTGTACGCCTATGTAGATATTCCATTAAAAATCAGCCGATTCCAGCTACAATAGCCATTTACAACATTAACAATGTCTACACTGTATTTCTGATCAATTTGATGTTATTTTAATGGACAAAAAATAGCTTTTCTTTCGAAAACAAGGACATTTCTAAGTGTCCCCAAACTTTTGAACGAAGTTTGTATATATATATATATATATATATATATATATATATATATATATATATATATATATATATATATATATATATATATATACACACACACAGTGCCTTCGGAAAGTATTCAGACCCCTTGACCTTTTCCACATTTTGTTACGTTACAGCCTTATTCTAAAATTGATTCAATTGTTTTTTCACCCCCATCAATCTACACACAGTACCCCATAATGACAAAACCAAAACAGTTTTTTTTTTTATATCACATTTACTTAATCATTCAGACCATTTACTCAGTACTTTGTTGAAGCACCTTTTTGCAGCGATTACAGCATTGAGTCTTCTTGGGTATGACGTTACAAGCTTGGTACACCTGTATTTGGGGAGTTTCTCCCATTCTTCTCTGCAGATCCTCTCAAGCTCTGTCAGGTTGGATGGGGAGCGTTGCTGCACAACTATTTTCAGGTCTCTCCAGAGATGTTTGATCGGGTTCAAGTCCGGGCTCTGGCTGGGCCACTCAAGGATATTCAGAGACTTGCCCCGAAGCAACTCCTGCATTGTCTTGGCGGTGTGCTTAGGGTCGTTGTCCTGTTGGAAAGTGAAACTTCGCCCCAGTCTGAGGTCCTGAGCGCTCTGGAGCAGGTTTTCATCAAGGATTTCTTTGTACTTTGCTCCGTTCATCTTTGCCTTGATCCTGACTAGTCTCCCGGTCCCTGCTGCTGAAAAACATCCCCACAGCGTGATGCTGCCACCACCACGCTTCACTGTAGGGATGTTGCCAGGTTTCCTCCAGACAGGATGCTTGGCATTCAGGCCAAAGAGTTCAATATTGGTTTCATCAGACCAGAGAATCTTGTTTCTCATGGTCTGAGAGTCTTTAGTTGCCTTTTGGCAAACTCCAAGCGGGCTGTCATGTGCCTTTTACTGAGGAGTGGCTTCCATCTGGCCACTCTACCATAAAGGCATGATTGGTGGAGTGCTGCATAGATGGTTGTCCTTCTGGAAGGTTCTCCCATCTCCACAGAGGAACTCTAGAGCTCTGTCAGAGTGACCATCAGGTTATTTGTCACCTCCCTGACCAAGGCTCTTCTCCCCCGATTGCTCAGTTTGGCCAGGCGGCCAGCTCTAGGAAGGGTCTTGGTGGATCCAAACATCTTCCATTTAATAATGATGGAGGCCACGGTGTTCTTGGGGACCTTCAATGCTGCAGAAATGATTTGGTACCCTTACCCAGATCTGTGCCTCGACACAATCCTGTCTCGGAGCTCTACGGACAATGCCTTCGACCTCATGGCTTGGTTTTTGCTCTGACATGCACTTTGGGACCTTATATAGACAGGTGTGTGCCTTTCCAAATCTTGTCCAATCAATTGAATTTACCACAGGTGGACTTCAATCAAGTTGTAGAAACATCTCAAGGATCATCAATGGAAACAGGATGCACCTGAGCTCAATATCGAGTCTCATAGCAAAGGGGCTGAATACTTATGTAAATAAGGTATTTCTGTTATTTATTTGTAATACATTTGCTAAAATGTCTAAAACCTGTTTTCTCTTTGACATTATGGGATATTGTGTGTAGATTGCTGAGGATTTTCTTTATTTAGTCCATTTTAGAATAAGACTTTACCTAACAAAATGTGGAAAAAGTCAAGGGGTCAGAATACTTTCCTAAGCACATTCGGAAAGTATTCAGACCCCTTGACTTTTTCCACATTTTATTATGTTACAGCCTTATTCAAAAATTGATTAAATTAATTTTGTTCCTTATCAATCTACACACAATGCCCCATAAAGACAAAGTGAAAACAGGCTTTTAGAAATCTGAACATATTTATGAAAAAAACAAAAACAGAAATACCTTATTTACATAAGTATTCAGACCCTGCCAACATTTTACATTAATCATAAGAATATTTCATATACAAAAAATCAGCTCCTCTCTCGACGTAGATCGGTCAACTTCGCTGTTTTCGGCGTCGGCCCACCACCTAATCTGCGTGATGTCAAATCCCCTGATGAGACTGACGAGACACAAGCAGGGAATAGTGGAGAGGATTGGGAAGACACACACACAGTGGGAAGGTAGAGGGAAGGGAGAGGTGCCATGGGAGATCTGAAGGAATTGGCGACACATCGTAGAGGATTGGAGTGGTAGGAGATGGCTTGGGGAATTTCGGTAATCGACATGGAGACTTACAGAGTAACGGGTTGAAAGATGGAGCATTGGGAATTCTGTATAGGGAATGTCAGATGTAGGTGAGAGGTCTTCATGATTTAGTTTTTTGCCCTAGCACTACACATCGGATTCAAATAATCAAAGCTTGATGAAGAGTTGGTTATTTGAATCAGCTGTGTAGTGCTAGGGCGAAAACCAAAACGTGCACCCAGGGGTGGCCCCAGGACCGAGTTTGGGAAACCCTGCTGTAAGGAATGCCAGAAGTAGGTTGGAGGGAGATTGGTAGGAGACACATCAGACGTGAGTGTGGTGGAGGGTGGAGGGAGTGTAAGAAGACCCTCAGGGACTGTTGATGGGAATTCACTAAAAGGGGCGCTGTGGCTGTACTGAGATCTGTAGGAACCCTATTGACATGGGAAGGGAGTATTGGGAGATCCATAGAGACTGTCCAGGGGCAGGGGTCAAATTCTTACCCGAGAAAGGGGGGCTCTGGATGAGCTCGTTGGATGTGTGATTCCCCAGGGGCTTGGTCCATATACTGAACATAATCATTGTGCAGTGAGGATGGAGAGAGGAAAAATATGGGTGATCTTGTAGTTCTTTTTATTGTCTTCTGACTTTTGCCTAAGTAGGGCGTTGAGATAATTCTGTAATGAAAAGTGCCACACAAATTCCACATATTATTTTTATTTATTTTTACCATTGGACTGTAACTTATTGCCTTTCTATTGCTTTCTTATTTGTGATGTTTGGACACCACACATGCATGTCAATATGAAGATACAAATTCGTCAACAGCCATTTTTTTTTTTTTTTTGAGAAAGTGGGGGATGTTTTTACTCATAGTGCTGTAACTAATTGTTGCTCTCTCCCTCTCTTCTTTTCCTCTGTTTGGATTGGATCCTTCACCTGCCTGATCTCCTGTCTCTCTCCACAACAGGTAAGACCAACAAGATCTCATAGATTCTCTTCGAAATTCAATGGATGATCGTCTATTTTTTATGCATTAATTCTGCATGGTTACAGGATTAATTCCATGTGGTTACAGGGTTAAAACAGAAACAACTCAACAGGTTAAGTTTAGGTATTAATTCCAAGTGGTTAGGGTTAGGGCTATGGTTTGGGGAAGGGCTTAAAATAAAAATAATTATAAACAACGCACTATTACCATCAAGTATCATCAAATATTATTTATGTTTGCTAGAGCATTATGAACTGCGATAGCTCAGTGGTCTAAGCAGAGCTCTCTGGCTCTGAGCATCACGAGTTCGCTCCCAGTGCTGGGCAATTGTTTTTCTTTTATAATTTTTTCACAGAGGAAGGTGTTCTGGGGACCTTTTCAAACGTCTGAAATCGCTGTCTATTTCTATTGATCAGTCTGGGTAAGACACCATCCTCAATTAGTAAACTATAGAGCCAAAAACAGTAAGAGACATGTTGTGTAAATTTTTCCTATGTGGTGTAGTCTAAAGTGGTTGTGGTACAGTGGCACTGACACAAGATAGTATGTGTCACAGTGCTTCTGAAGTGATCAAGTTCGATAGTCTTTCACTCAATAGTCTTTCTGCTCCATTTGTTTGATTGTTTGTTTGTGTGTGTGTGTGCAGGGCCGGCTTAATGCAGGGGCTTACTGGGGTTGAAGCCCCTGGGCCTAGGCCTGTGGGGGGCCCAAGAAGCAGCCAAAAAAATAAGGAAACATATACTGTATATTATATGTAGTATATATTTTGCATTTTTTCAACCACAGGAAGACTCAGGAGCCAGCTCTCAATGAGTGTAGACCAGCTGCCGCTGTGCTAATCATCAGATGGGGGGAGGAGAGGAGGAAGGGGTCCCAAATCAAATCAAATTGTATTTGTCACATGTGCCGAATACAACAGGTGAAATGTTTACTTACAAGCCCTTAACCAACAATGCAGAGTTTTAAAAAAGTAAGTAAGAAAAATGTGCTAAACAAACTAAAGAAAAAATAGTAACACAATAAAATAACAATAATGAGGCTATGTAGAAGGGGTACCGGTACCGAGTTTATGTGCAGGGGTACGGGTTAGTCGAGGTAATTGAGGTAAAATTTACATGTAGGTAGGGGTAAAGTGACTATGCATAGATAATAAACAGAGAGTAGCAGCAACGTATATGCAGAGTGTGGAGGAATGTGAGTATATATATATGTATGTGTGTGTGTGTGTGTGTGTGTGTGTGTGTGTGTGTGTGTGTGTGTGTGTGTGTGTGTGTGTGTGTGTGTGTGTGTGGCGTCAATATGCATGTGAGTGTGTGGTTAGAGTCCAGTGAGGGTACATTATACAAATAAAATAAAAAATAAAATGAAATAAGGGGGTCAATGCAAATAGTCTGGGTAGTTAATTGTTCAGCTCTCTTATAGCTTGGGGGTAGAAGCTGTTAAGGAGCCTTTTGGTCCCAGACTAGGCTCTCCGGTACCGCTTGCTGTGCGGTAGCAGAGAGAACAGTCTATGACTTGTGTTGCTGGAGTCTTTGACAATTTTTTTGGGTTTCCTCTGACACCGCCTGGTGTAGAGGTCCTGGATAGCAGGAAGCTCGGCCCGAATGATATACTCAGCCGTATACACTAGCCTCTGTAGCGCCTTACAGTCAGATGCCGAGCACTTGCCATACCAAGCGGTGATGCAACCCGTCAGGATGCTCTCGATGGTGCAGCTGTAAACTTTTTGAAGATCTGAGGACCCATGCCAAATCTTTTAAGCGTCCTGAGGGGGAATAGGCATTGTCGTGCCCTCTTCACAACTGTCTTGGTGTGTTTGGACCATGATAGGTCCTTAGTGATGTGGACATCAAGGAACTTGAAGCTCTCGACCCGCTCCACTACAGCCCGTCGAGTTGAATGGGGGCGTGCTCAAACCTCCTTTTCCTATAGTCCACGATTAGCTCCTTTTTCTTGCTCACGTTGAAGGAGAGGTTGTTGTCCTGGCACCACACTGCCAGGTCTCTGACCTCCTCCCTATAGGCTGTCTCATCATGGTCGGTGATTAGGCCTACCACCGTTGTGTCGTCGGCAAACTTAATGATGGTCTTGGAGTCGTGTGTGGCCACACAGTCGTGGGTGAACAAGGAGTACAGGAGGGGACTAAGTACACACCCCTGAGGGTCCCCCATGTTGAGGATCAGCGTGGCAGATGTGTTGTTGCCTACCTTCACCACCTGGGGGCGACCCGTCAGGAAGTCCAGCATCCAGTTGCAGAGAGAGGTGTTCAGTCCCAGGTCCTTAGCTTAGTGATGAGCTTGGAAGGCACTATGGTGTTGAACGCTGAGCTGTAGTCAATGAACAGCATTCTCACATAGGTGTTCCTTTTGTCCAGGTGGGAAAGGGCAGTGTGGAGTGCAATAAAGATTGCGTCATCTGTGGATATGTTGGGGCAGTATGTGAATTAAAGTGGGTCCAGGGTTTCTGGGATGATGGTGTTGATGTGAACCATGACCAGCCTTTCAAAGCATTTCATGGCTACAGATGTGAGTGCTACAGGGCGGTTGTCATTTAGGCAGGTTACTTTGGTGTTCTTGGGCAACTGGGGGGCCCTGCCTTTATTGGGTAACTGACTAATAAAACAATTAAAATAAACTGCATAATAAATTCATGTGACTGGTCACTGAGTGTACAAAACACATTTTGCAGCCTTAAAATTAAATCTAAAAAGGGATTACATTTGATAATTTTATAGAACATTTTTTCTAATTAATAAACAATAAATTAAAATGTATTGATTGCATATGTCTTCACACCCCAGAGTTAATACTTGGTGGAAGTGCCTTTGGCAGCCATTACAGTTGTGAATACTTTTTTATAAGATTCTACGAACCTTGTACAACTCTTAAGGTAACATATAAATAGTTTTTGTCAAAATGACTCAAGCTCAGGAAATTTGGTTGGGAATCATTGATGGACAAAATAATAAATGCTTGTCTACTGATTTTTAAGCACATTACTAGACCATTCAGGAACACTCAACACCTCTAGGAATGCCATTCTGGTGTGCTTTTGGTATTCTAATTATTTTCAATAAAATGTTTTGTTATTTAGTAGACACTCTTATCCAGAGCGACGTACAGGACCAATTAGGGTTAAGTGCCTTGCTCAAGGACGCATTTTTTTCACCTAGTCGGCTCGGGGATTTGAACCAGCGATCTGGCCCAACGCTCCGTACCGTTAGGCTACCTGCTACCTGACATGAACTTATTAATCTTTTGTGTGGGTGGGGAGGGGAGTGTATGATGGGGTGTTATTCTCAATTGATTCTATGTACTGTATTTATGTGGAAGCAGCAGCACTCTCTATTGTCCCATTCAAATAAAGTATATAATATTAACTATGGGGTGTGAAGACATAAAGTACGCAATGAAGACATCTTAGTTTTTAGAAAACATTTATGTAATTTTTTTGACTTTAGAAATATGGAGTAGACAAATACATCGGTAGAAAAATGTATCAGATTTAATAATTTTTTAAATAAAATTTTAAGGCAACAAAATGTGAAGACTGTTTCTCGGTGCACTCTCCACCATCCTCTTCATTAACATTCAAGGCACTTTATATCAAAAATGTAATTATTGATATCAATTTTGTTTTTTTCTATAGAAAAATTGAATTATTGGTATCCTAAAAGAAGATTTAAAAAAAATAAAAAACTGAATTACCGATATAAAAACGTGTTTCTCCATTGAATCCTATGGGGAATTATTAATCTATAATTACATATAAAAATGTAATTATTGATATCGATAATTCAATTTTTGATATCAACATTGTACTTTTTAAATATTGATAATTCAATTTTTTATATAAAAAATGATATTATGATATGGTTAAGTACTTTTTTTATATAAAACATTTGTATTATTGATATAGATAAGTCTATTAGTGATATAAAAAAATACAATTATTGATATAAACAATTCTATGAAAATATGTTAAAACGGCTTTATATAGCTTTCCATAGTGTGTGTTAAATGTGGCGGCGGGTTGCAATCGTCACGCTGTAACACAGCATTTCCCATCTCTGCTTTGATTAAGAATGAATGCTCTGGCTCTGATCTTCTCTCTCTCTTAATCTCTCTCTCTTTCTTTTTCTCACTCTCACACACTTTCTCTAACTCTCTCACACTCTCTCACAGTCTACCTATTTCTTTCTCTCGCTGCTCTTCCTCACTCTCTATCCCTCACTCTCTATCCCTCACTCTCTCCTCCCCTGCATTCTTTGGGAGCCAGATGATGAGATGAGAGGAGGGGAATGACAGAGAGAAAGAGAGAGAGGAGGAAGGCTCTCTTACATAAACCAGTGAATAATTAAGGTGCAGATGATGTGGCAGAAGCCGTGTGCCAACTCTCAGCCAATCGTATTGCAGCGTGGCTGTATTTAGGTCATAGCTATGTGTTGCTGTCGCCCACCTAGCATATGCATTGTGGTTCTCTGAAATTGTAATTTAGCATGTCTGTTTTCTCTATTTCTACTATCTCTCCTTTACTATCTATATCTATAGAGGTATCTGTCTCTGTCTCTCGTTCTCTCCATCTCTCTCTCTCTCTCTCTCTCTCTCTCTCTCTCTCTCTCTCTCTCTCTCTCTCTCTCTCTCTCTCTCTCTCGCTCTCTCTCTCTCTCTCTCTCTCTCTCTCTCTCTCAGATTCAGACTGGGCAGATGTTTAGCAGGTACAGTGGGATAGACCAAGGAGAGAGAGAAGGAGAGAGAGAGACAGAGAGATAACTACAGTATACAGACGGGCAATTTTCTTTCCCAAAATTTGAAACCAAAACAGAAATGGAGAAAATCCAATATCTATTGGGAGAAAAACCCCTTTGTGCCATATTAGCTGCAAAATATGTAGCTTCCTGCCACACCCGTAGGGACAGCCAGTGGAACGAACAACCAGAAGAATAACATTGTCTTTCTCTCTATTACATTCATGTCCTCATTCATTTCTTACTGTTGTGTCCTCTTAATTATTACTACTCATTGAGTATAATTATTACATCAGCATTGATTTGATGTGTCTATATGTTTTCTTTGGCAATGTATGTGGTATCACTTTCCATGCTAATAAAGCCATTTGACTTTTTTGAGAGAGAGAGAGAGAAAGAGAGAGAGAGAGAGAGAGAAAGAGAGAGAGAGAGAGAGAGAGAGAGAGAGAGAGAGAGAGAGAGAGAGAGAGACGGAGAGAGAGAGAGAGAGAGAGAAAGAGAGAGACGGAGAAATGGAGAGAGAGAGACAGATACAGACAGATAAATATATACACTACATGACCAAAAGTATGTGGACACGTGCTTGTCGGACATCTCATTCCAAAATCATGGGCATTAAAATGGAGTTGGTCCCCCCTTTGCTGCTATAACAGCGTCCACTCTTCTGGGAAGGCTTTCCACTAGATGTTGGAACATTGCTGCGGGGACTTGCTTCCATTCAGGCACAAGAGCATTAGTGAGGTCGGGCACTGATTTTGGGCGATTAGGCCTGGGTCGCAGTTGGCGTTCCAATTCATCCCAAAGGTGTTCGATGGGGTTGAGGTCAGGGCTCTGTGCAGGCCAGTCAAGTTCTTCCATACCGATCTCGACAAACCATTTCTATATAGACCTTGCTTTGTGCATGGGGGCATTGTACTGCTGAAACAGGAAAGGGCATTCCCCAAACTGTTGCCACAAAGTTGGTAGCACAGAATTGTCTAGAATGTCATTGTATGCTGTTGCGTTAAGATTTTTAAAGATTATTATTCCTCCTCCACCACACTTTACAGTTGGCACTATGCATCGGAGCAAGTAGCGTTCTCCTGGCATCTGCCAAACCCAGATTCGTCCGTCGGATTGCCAGATGGGGAAGCGTGATTAATCACTCCAGAGAACGCGTTTCCACTGCTCCAGTCCAATGGCGGCGAGCTTTACACCACTCCAGCGCTTGGCATTGCACTTGGTGATCTTATGCTTGTGTGCGGCTGCTCGGCCATGGAAATCCATTTCATGAAGCTCCCAAGGAACAGTTCTTGTGCTGACGTTGCTTCCAGAGACAGTTTGGATTAAATTAATCATGTAACAATTAACTCATTAGGATTTGGGGCACCGCGAGAGCGGTTGTTTAAAGAGTTACCATCTCCCGAATCAAACTCTAGAAGGTCTATACCTATCACATCGATAAACAGACAACTTATTAATCATAACCTCTAATCATATCATCATTCTGAACGTCGTAACCTCCTTGCATCTGCAAAAAAAAACAGCCTTACTTATGATTCAGTTCGACAAATTGGTTTAATTATTTATTTACTAGCTAACTAAATAATAACATAGGATAAATACACACGTTTTAGGTTTTGACTAGAAACTTAATACGATGGTCCCTAGTGGACTGACACAATATGACGGCTTGTTACAAAAGAGGGACAGAGACATAATACTTCGGTACATTTAAAAACTACTCTCACAATAACCATATACTTTGCACGCGAACCGCCTCCCTCTTGGAGTAAGAAATCATGAATGTATTTACATGAGAATGCCTTGGTTCTTTGTTTATTTCTGTCGGAACCAAGCCTTTTTGGAAAGGCGGTTGGTTGGGCCTTTCCGCGGCACACTTGTAAGGCTCTGATTGTCCACAAGGGGTCTCAATATCCTTCTTCTTAGTTGTCCGGTCTCCAATCTTTGTCATGTAGTCCTGAACTGAACTACAGAATAGATTTTTCTTCCCGTCGCTCTTGAAGTTGCGTCTTTGAAGACTTTCTGGTCTGAAGGTTAATTTCTCTACCAAGCCTTTATGCACTCTGGTCGAAAGGGGCTGTTCCGTCAGGCTGACACACTCTCAGACCTCACTCGGGGCGTGGCTACTTACTGTGCGAAGTTTATAGAGAGCCATTATCTCTTTTGGCTCCTAAAATCACATTCCTATCTTAGCTAAAATACTTTCATCATTTTGTATATTTCATACACAACGCATCGGATGAAAACTTTGTATATGCAGGGGGTATAATTACTATGTTACAGTATTTCCTTTATAGCATTTTTAATGGCATCACAAAATAACAACCTGCCGGGAAGAGTCTGTTAACAAAGACATTCCTTTCGTTAATACTGATGGGGGAAAGAGAGACTCCTTCTTCTTAAAGTTACGACAGGCCGTGTGGTGTCAAAACCCCACAGTTCCCTCCTCCCCCCTCTGCGGGTGGGAGCGGGTCTGGAGGAAGCTCTCCCAGCAAACCTGATCTGCCCATTTGGATCCTCCCAGGACAGTCATGACGGCTGGAATAGAAGGTATATAAAACTGTACATAACTAAAAAGAGCAAGTGTGGCAGCTGGATAGTAGATCATCTTACAGTGTGGAAGAACCACTGAATACAAAACGATTGCTTACCCATTCATGTTTTACCGACATCACTCATTAGACTTTCTTGTCTGACCTAGTGGTCTACCCATGCTGTAGTTTCACTATCCGACCACTCTGTTCCTTGTGACCGGGCTTTACCACCGTGTTAACTGACCTCAAATGCTCTGTCTAACCACGCTATCCGACTATGAGTGAGGTGACTGCACCCTGAGTGTGTATGGCTGACTGTGCCCTCTCACCTGTTTTGTCTGTGTGTCTATGTGTGTGTGTGTCCGTGACCAGGTGAAGATGGACAGTGAGCCACTCACTCATAGCATGCACATGTAGCGATCAAAGTTGGACTCACAATGTCATAATGAGATCAGTGTAAAATCAGTGTCACCCTCGGCCAGAGGTGGCACAACAGGTTAAAAAGTGACGTGGTACAATTTGTATGTGTCTTTTCTGGGGACTGGAGTTTTTCCTGATCTCATGACCTGGTCCGGTAAAACTCTAGGTCCTATTCCTAGGCTATGACAAAATATTACTATAGCTTCCCTTTTCATCTGGGCTATGACTACAGGGCGGGGGTTTTTCTTGTCGGGCCATGTGAATTGGAAACACTCCTGGCCTAAGCTGGATCAAACACTTTCAAACTACCACAAACTGTGATATTATTCATTCTGAATCTGTAATCAAAAGAGCCGGAGACAACAACTTCAATGGACAACACTCTGTAGTTTAGTGAAATACTATAGCAGGGCTGAATGTTATGCACAGAATGGTTCCAATGTATTTAAATATACATTTCACTCTACAGTCGTGGTCAAAAGTTTTGAGAATGACAGAAAGTATTGGTCTTCACAAAGTTTGCTGCTTCAGTGTTTTTAGTTATTTTTGTCAGATGTTACTATGGTATACTGAAGTATAATTACAAGCATTCCATAAGTGTCAAAGGCTTTTATTGACAATTACATTACGTTTATGCAAAGAGTCAGTATTTCCCGTGTTGACCCTTCTTTTTCAAGACCTCTGAAATCCGCCCTGGCATGCTGTCAATTAACTTCTGGGCCACATCCTGACTGATGGCAGCCCATTCTTGCATAATCAATATTTGGAGTTTTTTTTAAGAGTGTATACACACACAATGTTAAGCAGTGCACTTATTTGTTCATCTGTTTACAGTGCTCTTCTGCAATTATTAATTATGTAAGCTTTATGTAAGGCAGAGTTACATTTAACACTATACACAGTAGACTTTGTAACAACGTTTTTAGTATGTGTAAGTCATAAAACCTTGAGTTGTTGTCCTGGGCCCGTATCCACAAAGTATCTCAGAAAAGGTCTTAGGAATCCTGTTAAAACCTGTTTTAAGACAAACTCCCAGCTCAGAGTAGGTTTTAGGATGATGTTAAGACACTGCCCAGACAAAGTCTGAGCCAGGAGTAAAATCAACTCATAAAAGTTTATATCAGCTGGTAATCATAACAGTTTGAGGTACCGCAAAGGAAAGATAGTGATGACGCTCATTGACATTGTTGCAAATGATGGGGAATAACCAATCGCGATAATGCATTGCCAGCTGTGAACTCTATTGCACGCTTCCGACAACTATGGTGAATGTGACTGTAGGCCTATATCTGATGTTGCAATGAAAATAACATTTGATATCATTTTTCGCCTGACATTATCACTTTGTCTAGGCCTACTCTTAATTATTTCCTAATATATTGGCATGTGTACATTTAATAAAAAAACAATTCTGATGGTTGTCAAAAGTGGAATTTGGATAATATTACAGGTATATCAAGACTCTAGTCATTCCCGTTTAACAACTCTAAATCACTTCGGCATAGCTAGGCTACTCTAAAGCTAATGTTAGTAGTTTTGTTAGATAGCTAGAGACCGGATAATTCTAGCTAGTAAATATATTTTATTAACTACTTTTATTAACATACCTTGTTTTCCATGAACATTTGTGTTCGCTCTCTCATGAGGCAGGCAACCAGGCAGGCAGGAGAGGATATTTTCTACTAGATAACACAGCCACAAAGTCAGATTACACAGACCGGAGAGGAGTGTGAGCGAAAAAATAAATTAGATTGCAGAGTCAAACAACGAGGTGTAACCATACATATTTGTTGAGAGGCGTGGTTGATGAGGCTCTGTATGCTGTAGCTAGGAGACCACTGTGATTGACAAGTGAATCCACCTGTTGCAGCAAGCGTGGGGGTTACTAAGTGAAATCCAGGGGACGGGATTGTATTCACTAGAGAAAACAGGCAAAGGGGCTGAAATTGAGGAAGATACTATGTCAACTTGTCCAATAAGAAATACCTGCTTTCCTTTTCATTGTAAAACATTTTCCAAAATTTTTCTATGACGTGAACTCATGAATATGTCTGCTAAACGTGTCGGTGCTGCTGCTTTGACATTGTCACACCAGGCTACCAGTATCCCAGGGTGCATTGCGGGTGTGCGTGTGTGTGTGACTGATTTCTTAGAGAGTGTGTGTGTTGAGCTGGAAAATAATGTCCCCCCCAAAGGCTCCTTTATACAGTTTATTATACATCAGTCCCCTAACAACCTCTCTCTCTCTCTCTCTCTCTCTCTCTCTCTCTCTCTCTCTCTCTCTCTCTCTCTCTCTCTCTCTCTCTCTCTCTCTCTCTCTCTCTCTCTCTCTCTCTCTCTCTCTCTCTCTCTCTCTCTCTCTCTCTCTCTCTCTCTCTCATATGTTGGAACCACTCCATGACATATACATGCCTCAGCACTCACTCTGGTGGCAAAGATAATGAGCGAGGGAGAGAAGGAGGGAGGGATTGAGGGACTAGCCCTCTGCAGCAGTGACTGCCAAATAGTGCATTAGGCTACAGTCTCACTGACACCGAAGTGTCTGTATGAGATAGCGATTGTGTGTGTACGTGTGTGCGTGCATCTGTGAGTGTGTCTGTGAGTGCATGTGTGTGTGCAGACAAACAGTGGGGAAAAAAAGTATTTAGTCAGCCACCAATTGTGCAAGTTCTCCCACTTAAAAAGATGGATTTTCAGAAAATCACATTGTAGGATTTTTTATGAATTTATTTGCAAATTATGGTGGAAAATAAGTATTTGGTAAATAACAAAAGTTTCTAAATACTTTGTTATATACCCTTTGTTGGCAATGACACAGGTCAAACGTTTTCTGTAAGTCTTCACAAGGTTTTCACACACTGTTGCTGGTATTTTGGCCCATTCCTCCATGCAGATCTCCTCTAGAGCATTGATGTTTTGGGGCTGTCGCTGGGCAACACAGACTTTCAACTCCCTCCAAAGATTTTCTATGGGGTTGAGATCTGGAGACTGGCTAGGCCACTCCAGGACCTTGAAATGCTTCTTACGAAGCCACTCCTTCGTTGCCCGGGCGGTGTGTTTGGGATCATTGTCATGCTGAAAGACCCAGCCAGGTTTCATCTTCAATTCCCTTGCTGGTGGAAGGAGGTTTTCACTCAAAATGTCATGATACATGGCCCCATTCATTCTTTCCTTTACACGGATCAGTCGTCCTGGTCCCTTTGAAGAAAAACAGCCCCAAAGCATGATGTTTCCACCCCAATGCTTCACAGTAGGTATGGTGTTCTTTGGATGCAACTCAGCATTCTTTGTCCTCCAAACACGACGAGTTTAGTTTTTACCAAAAAGTTATATTTTGGTTTCATCTGACCATATGACATTCTCCCAATCCTCTTCTGGATCATCCAAATGCACTCTAGCAAACTTCAGACGGGCCTGGACATGTACTGGCTTAAGCAGGGGGACACGTCTGACACTGCAGGATTTGAGTCCCTGGCGGCGTAGTGTGTTACTGATGGTAGGCTTTGTTACTTTGGTCCCATCTCTCTGCAGGTCATTCACTAGGTCCCCCCGTGTGGTTCTGGGATTTTTGCTCACCGTTCTTGTGATCATTTTGACCCCACGGGGTGAGATCTTGCGTGGAGCCCCAGATCGAGGGAGATTATCAGTGGTCTTGTATGTCTTCCATTTCCTAATAATTGCTCCCACAGTTGATTTCTTCAAACCAAGCTGCTTACCTATTGCAGATTCAGTCTTCCCAGCCTGGTGCAGGTCTACAATTTTGTTTCTGGTGTCCTTTGAAAGCTCTTTGGTCTTGGCCATAGTGGAGTTTGGAGTGTGACTGTTTGAGGTTGTGGACAGGTGTCTTTTATACTGATAACAAGTTCAAACAGGTGCCATTAATACAGGTAATGAGTGGAGGACAGAAGAGCCTCTTAAAGAAGAAGTTACAGGTCTGTGAGAGCCAGAAATCTTGCTTGTTTGTAGGTGACCAAATACTTATTTTCCACCATAATTTGCAAATAAATTCATTAAAAATCCTACAATGTGATTTTCTGGAATTTTTTTCCCTCAATTTGTCTGTCATAGTTGACGTGTACCTATGACGAAAATTACAGGCCTCTCTCATCTTTTTAAGTGGGAGAACTTGCACAATTGGTGGCTGACAAAATACTTTTTTTTCCCCACTGTACACTACCGGTCAAAAGTTTTAGAACACCTACTCATTCAAGGGTTTTTCTTAATTTTTACTATTTTCTACATTGTATAATAATAGTGAAGACACCAACACTATGAAATAACACATATGGAATCATGTAGTAACCAAAAAAGTGTTAAACAAATCAAAATATATTTTATGTTTGAGATTCTTCAAATAGGCACCCTTTGCCTTGATGACAGCTTTGCACACTCTTGGCATTCTCTCAACCAGCTTCATGAGGTAGTCACATGGAATGCATTGCAATTAACAGGTGTGCCTTCTTAAAAAGTCATTTGTGGAATTTCTTTCCTTTTAATGCATTTGAGCCAATCAGTTGTGTTGTGACAAGGTAGAGGGGGTATACAGAAGATAGCCCTATTTGGTAAAAGACCAAGTCCATATTATCGCAAGAACAGCTCAAATAAGCAAAGAGGAACGACAGTCCATCGTTACTTTAAGAAATGAAGGTCAGTCAAGAAGGAACATTTCAAGAACTTTGAACGTTTCTTCAAGTGCAGTCACAAACACCATCAAGTGCTATGATGAAACTGGCTCTCATGAGGACCACCACAGGAATGTAAGACCCAGAGTTACCTCTGCAGCAGAGGATAAGTTCATTAGAGTTACCAGCCTCAGAAATTGCAGCCAAAATAAATGATTCACAGAGTTCAAGTAACAGACACATCTCAACATAAACTGCTCAGAGGATGTGTGAATCCGGCCTTCATGGTGGAATTGCTGCAAATAAACCACTACTAAAGGACACCAATAAGAAGAAGAGACTTGCTTGGGCCAAGAGACACTAGCAATGCACATTAGACTGGTGGAAATGTGTCCTTTGGTCTGGAGTCCAAATTTGAGATTTTTGGTTCAAACCGCTGTGTCTTTGTGAGACGCGTTGTGGGTGACCGGATAATCTCTGCATGTTTATTTCCCACTGTAAAGCATGGAGGAGGAGGTGTTATGGTGTGGGGTGTTTTGCTGGTGACAAGGTCTGTGATTTATTTAGAATTCACTTACCCAGCATGGGTACCACAGCATTCTGCAACGATACGCCATCCCATCTGGTTTGGGCTTAGTGGGACAATCATTTGTTTTTCAACAGGACAATGACCCAACACACCTCCAGGCTGTGTAAGTGCTATTTTACCAAGAAGGAAAGTGATGGAGTGCTGCATAAGATGACCTGGCCTCCACAATCCCCCAACCTCAACCAAATTGAGATGGACTGGGGTGAGTCGGAACGCAGACTGAAGGAAAAGCAGCCAACAAGTGCTCAGGATATGTGGGAACTCCTTCAAAACTGTTGGAAAAGCATTCCAGGTGAAGCTGGTTGATAGAATGCCATGACGGTTCAAAGCTGTCATCAAGGCAAAGGGTGGCTATTTGAAGAATCTCAAATATAAAATATATTTTGATTTGTTTAACACTTTTTAGTTTACTACATGATTCCAAATGTGTTATTTCATTGTTTTGATGTCTTCACTATTATTATACAATGTAGAAAATAGTACAAATAAAGAAAATCCCTTGAATGAGTAGGTGTTCTAAAACTTTTGACCGGTGGTGTACATGTGTGTGCATGTTCGTTTGTGTCTTTAGGCATACTGTATCTAAGCATGTGTAGGTGTGAGAGTGCGAGGGTATTGTGTCTATGTATGACTGGTTACTTTAGTATATGTGAATGTGTGGGGGAGGGGGTCGATACCGTTATATATCGGATATTATTCTTTGCGATATATCGTATCGTTTTGACAATATGGTAATATTATTATTAATTCCAGTATTTTTCCTTCATAGCTTTTTCTTCGTTTTAAATAGGGAGCCAATTTGTTTCCTGCTCTTTTATTTCCATGACTGATAAAAACTCATTCTCATGGCTCTCCCTCGTCCCTCTGCAGCAGCAATATGTTTGGAACATTGAATTGCAATAAAATCAACAGTATCGAAACGCAATACATATAGAATCGCAACAAAAGCTGAGCTACCCAACTCAGTGGAGATCGGTAGCCCGTACATCTATAGGTTAACAATTAGGTAAGGTATGGCGGAAGTTTATGCAAGAGGGCTTTATAGGCAAAAAGAGCGCAATGCAACAATCTACGATACTTCAAGGAGGGCCAGCCCACATTCTGATACAAAATGCAATGATTTTTACTGAACCTGTCGCCTGTAATAAAATGCAATGCACTATGATAAACTTCATTCAATGTCTTCAGTACAGTGGCAGCTGCATTCATATCGATATCTGCCATAGTCAATAACCGGAATGAATGTTGACTGAATGATTTGTTCCTATAGAATAGGAAAAAAAGAGGGATAAAAAAGAGGACTAGAGAGGACTTGTGCTCCCTACAGCAGAGGCCCTTGTTTTCCCAATCAATTAGGTTTTTAACAGGAGAGTTGGTGGTGCGATGTGACATATTTGTTTGTTTGTTGTCGTTTTGGAGATGTTAGTATGTCTGCTCTTATCTGATGGGCACAAACTGTTCTGCTCACTCCCTCTCTTTTTCTCTCCACCTACTCCCTTCGCTCCTTCTTTTATTCTATTTCTACTTCCCAATCACTGGTGGGTTTTGTTGCGACAGCTTGTGAATACGTGCTGCGAACGTGGGATGAAATTATGCATATAGGTGTGTGTGTGTTTGTGTGCGTGTTTGTGGTTCGGCGTGTCCTTTCATTTTGTTTCGCCTTAGCGACAGAGGAAAGGAGGAGAAAAGATAACTAGATCCAAATTAAACCATGGTGTGACATCAAGTTGGGCGACATATCATTCCCGATGCTGTGTCCCTTTTTAATTTGTTTCCTTGAATTGTCACTATTGTGACTCTTTGTGTTGTAGTGGTGTTTTTTGTATGCTGGTGTTTTCTCTTCCTGGTTTTGGTGTGAATATTAAAATAATGTGGATAGATGAAATGGGTCAAATAAAAACAGGTTTGGTGCTGGCTTGTGGAGAACACACACACAGGAGTGAGATTAACTTTGACCTTGTTCCCCCCCTCTGGTCACCAGACCCTACAGAGAACAGGAGGGAGAGAAGGAGGGATGGAAGGAGTGAGGGATGGAGGGAGTGAGGGACGAGGGTGGTGGTAGACAAATGCAGACACCATGATGAATGTGTTGGCCTAGTCCCGGTTTCCCTCACTTGCTGGGGTTGGTCAAGTTCACAGCTAGGACAATCTCATGGCCTTGGCCTAGATGTGTGTGAAATCCCTACTATATTCTCTCTCTCAATCTATCCAAGTCAACCCCCCATCCTCCATACTCCCCCCTCCTCATTCACCAACCACCCCATTTCCCCCTCTTTACTTTCTATCTTCTATCCCCCTTCTTCCTTTCCTCCCCCATCTTCCTTACTTCCTTTCTCCTTCTCTTTTCTTCCTTACTTCCTCTGTCCTCCCACTTGTTCCTTTCCTCCTTCCTTTCCTCCTTTCCCTTTTTTCCTTACTTCCTCTGTCCTCCCACTTGTTCCTTTCCTCCTTCCTTTCCTCCTCTCCCTTTTTTCCTTACTTCCTCCTCCCCTCTTCTTCCTTACTTCCTCTCTCCTCCCCCTTCTTACTCACTTCCTTACTTTCTCTCCTCTACCCCCCACCATTAAACCCATTGACCATTAAAGGATGCACTTCCCTGCACTGGTTCACTGTTGGGAGGTTATATTTGGTGCTGTGTTATAAGGGCTTGATGATCCAGTGCTACATGGTTGTATTAGACTGGTTCAATTGGTTGACCCAGCGTGAACTGGAGTCTGGCGGAGTGTGTGTGTGTGTGTGTCTGTGTGTGTGTGTGTGTGTGTGTGTGTGTGTGTGTGCGTGCATGTGTGTGCGTGTGTGTGTGTGTGTGTGTGTGTGTTAGGGTGGAATATTTTCCCTGTTTTTTACAAATGTTCCATCCCAAAAATAAATCACTTTTCTCCCAGGGAAACTGGTATTTCCCTCCAAAACCGGAGGTGTCATTCTAAAGCATATACAGTACATGGTGTATTATACATAAAATCATTCATTATCATTCGTTAGCCTAAAAATATTAAATTAAGTCATTGATAATCACGCAAAGTCTGGTTTTAAAATGTTTATTAATGTTGTTGGGGTTTGAAACAGCCTGAATCAATAAGGCAAAAATAGAACAGGTTCAAATTAACAAACCACTTTATAAAGCATTTAGGGTACATCTGGGCCTTCTTTGCTAATGTAGGCTTAGGCTATTCATAGGTATGCTATGATAATTAATTACATAAATAAATCAACACCCGTCATACAGTAGGCCAAGAAGAAATCAGGCTTTTCACAAAATAAAATGTTGTTGAAAACACATAGTATCCAAATATAGCCACAGCATAAAATCAATTAAACATGAGCCTTCTGGCTACATAAACTTGATGTTGATGTTGAAGAAGATGGGGAGCGAGAAGAAACAGACACCCAGTAGGCTACGAGCTGAGAGGGGAGCTAGCAGCACAGTTGAGAAAGTGACACTCACAGCTATGCCCTCCGTAAGGCAATCAAAGAGGCAAAACGACAGTACAGGGATGAAATGGATTCTCAATTCAACTGCTCAGACACTAGACGTATGTGGCAGGGACTCCAGACAATCACGGATTATAAAGGGAAAGCCAGCCAAGGCGCGGATACCTCACTCCCAGACAAGCTAAACACCTTCTTCTTCGCCTGCTTTGAGCCGCCGATGCAGGCCACCTCCACTCACGAGGACTGTGAGCTCTTGCTCTCCGTGGCTGATGTGAGTAAGATATTTAAGCGTGTTAACCTTGCATGGCTGCCGGCCCAGACGGCATCCCAAGCTGCGTCCTCAGAGCATTTTCAGCCCAGCTGGCTGGAGTGTTTACTGACATATTCAATCTCTCCCTATCCCAGTCTGTTGTCTCCACTTGTTCAAGATGTCCAACATTGTTCCTGTACCCAAGAAAGCGAAGGTAACTGTATTTATGGAATAAACTGAACTAAATGTAGCACTCACTTCTGTCATCATGAAGGGCTTTGAGAAGCTAGTTAAGGATCATATCACCTCCACCTTACCCGACAGCCTAGACCCACTACAATTTCCATACCGCCCCAACAGATCCACGGATGACGCAATCTCCATCGCATTGCACGCTGTCCTATCCCATCTGGACAAGAGAAATACCTATGTAAGAATGCTGTTCATCAACTACAGCTCAGCCTTCAACAGCATAGCGCCCTCCAAGCTCATCACTAGGCTCGGGGCCCTGGGTCTGAACCCCGCCCTGTGCAACTGGGTCCTGGACATCCTGATGGGCCGACCCCAGGTGGTGAAGGTAGGCAACAAAACCTCTGCCATGCTGATGCTGAACATGGGGGCCCCACAAGGGTGCGTGCTCAGCCCCTCCTGTACACCCTGTTCACCCATGACTGTGTGGCCACACACATCTCCAACTCAATCATCAGGTTTGCTGACATCACAACAGTGGTAGCCCTGATTACCAACAACGATGAGAAGGTGAGGTCCCTGGCGGATTGGTGACAGGAAAATAACCTCTCCCTCAACATCAACAAAACAAAGGAGCTGATTGTGGACTTCAGGAGACGGCAGAGAGAGCACATCCCATCCACATCGACAGGGCCGCAGTGGAGAGGGTCAAAAGCTTCAAGTTCCTCGGCGTCCATTCACACAGACAGTTTGGTGAAGAAGGCACAACAGCGGCTCTTCAACCTCAGGAGGCTGAATAAATTCATCTTGGCACCTAAGACCCTCACAACCTTCTACAGATTCACCATTGTGAGCATCCTGTTGGGCTGTATCACCGCCTGGTACGGCAATTGCACCGTCCGCAACTGCAGGGCTCTCCAGAAGGTGGTGCGGTCAGCCAAACGCATCACCGGGGGCACACTGCCTGCCCTCCAGGATATCTACAGCACCCGGTGTCACAGGAAGGCCAAGAAGATCATCATGGACCTCAGCCACCCAAGCCACGACCTGTTCACCCCGCTACCATCTATAGGCAGAGACAGTACAGAAACACAGCTTCTATCTAATTAAATAGTCATCACTAGCCGGCCTCTGCCCAGTACCCTGCCCTGAACCTTAGTAACTGTTAGTATCCGGCTATCACCCGGTACTCTACCCTGACCTACAGTACAGTGCATTCTGAAAGTTTTCAGACCCCTTCACTTTTTCCACATTTTGTTACATTACAGCCTTATTCTATAGTCATTGAACACTGGTCACTTTAATAATGTTTACATACTGTTTTATCCACTTCATATTTATATACAGTACTGTATTCTAGTCAAGGCTCATGCTATATAACTACTGCTGTACACACCTCTTCTATTAATATACTGTCCATACACACCATCTATATTTTATATACAGTGGGGAGAACAAGTATTTGATACACTGCCGATTTTGCAGGTTTTCCTACTTACAAAGCATGTAGAGGTCTGTAATTTGTATCATAGGTACACTTCAACTGTGAGAGACGGAATCTAAAACAAAAATACAGAAAATCACATTGTATGATTTTTAAGTAATTAATTTGCATTTTATTGCATGACATAAGTCTTTGATAACCTACTAACCAGTAAGAATTCCGGCTCTCACAGACCTGTTCGTTTTTCTTTAAGAAGCCCTCCTGTTCTCCACTCATTACCTGTATTAACTACACCTGTTTGAACTCGTTACCTGTAAAAAAGACACCTGTCCACACACTCAATCAAACAGACTCCAACCTCTCCACAATGGCCAAGACCAGAGAGCTGTGTAAGGACATCAGGGATAAAATTGTAGACCTGCACAAGGCTGGGATGGGCTACAGGACAATAGGCAAGCAGCTTGGTGAGAAGGCAACAACTGTTGGCGCAATTATTAGAAAATGGAAGAAGTTCAAGATGACGGTCAATCACCCTCGGTCTGGGGCTCCATGCAAGATCTCACCTCATGGGGCATCAATGATCATGAGGAAGGTGAGGGATCAGCCCAGAACTACACGGCAGGACCTGGTCAATGACCTGAAGAGAGCTGGGACCACAGTCTCAAAGAAAACCATTAGTAACACACTACGCCTGGGAGAGTTCACATACTTTCCAGACTTCACCAGTGATATTGGATGCCCTGTGCCAACTGCTTAGCAAGGAAGATCCTTAATAGCTGTGTCTTTTGCAGGCTGATGCAAGCCAGACCTGGAGAACAGAAGATGGCCGACCTTCCACAAGATTGCGTGTCCCCTGATTTTCCCCCTTTCACCCATGTGGGCATAGATTACTTCGGCCTCATAGAGGTGAAGCGAGGCCACACTCATGTGAAGCAAAAATGACCCCAGCCATTATCACCTTGGCTACAGTAGGTTAATTCACCTCAGTCGATCTACAAACACATAGCCAATTAGCTATACAATTTTAATGTTATACCCCTGAAAGGGGGGAAATATGAGAAATGATTCACACTGACACATAGCATCAGTGACTGTTCATTCAGTTGTAATGATGAATTGCATAAAATCATCAAGTCTTTACATAGATATCTCTTTTCTCAAATTACATAGCATTCACGTTTGTGTTCCTAGGCATGGCAGGTAGCTTAGTGGTTAAGAGCGTTGTGCCAGTAACCGAAAGGTCGCTGGTTCTAATCCCCGAGCCGACAAGGTGAAAAATCTGTCGATGTGCCCTTGAGCAAGGCACTTAACCCTAATTGCTCCTGTAAGTCGCTCTGGATAAGAGCGTCTGCTAAATGACTAAAATGTAAATGTAAATGTAATCAAGTTCTGCACAAACAGACAACAATGGAGAACACAGATGATCTTATTATAACATTTACTGTACATTAATTATTAGAATATAACTCGCGATTCTGTATTAACATCAGTGATAGTGGTAAAACAAAAGTTGGGTCATGGGTAAACAATAAACTTCAGTGGGCGATCGAGATGACGAACAACCACAGATATAAACAAAAACAGAGGACATTTCTAGAACTGTATTGTTTGCATTTTGATTGCATTTTAATGCAGGCCGCTAGGGAAGATAGGCCATGAGGAGATGTTCATATTGAAACATATCTTCATTTTTTAAGTTCTTAACTTGTTTGATAAGATTAGTACAGATTTTCTCAGGGGAACCCACACAGGGCCCAGACCACTGTACTAACCTTTCTCTCTGCTTGCTTCCTTTTCTCTGTCTCTGTCTCCTCTGCTTCCTCCTGCATGCATTGCAGCCTGCCTCAGCCTCACCACTGAGCGCCACATCCCTGTCCGTGTCAGTAGCCTACTCTCTGTAAAGTTATTATGAGAACTTAGCCTAGTTTTTGCTCCAGCTGAGGTAGGCTCTGTTCAACGTTAGCTTCTTACTTTATCCTTCTAGCTGGCTAAGTAATCCTAGCCAGAGCCCTTTAATGTTACTGCAATAGAAGTCTCTGCTGGCAGCTAGCCACCTGACTGACATATCTATAAGGGACTATTTACCAGTTACCAGTCGGTTTTTGTTTGTTTGGGGGATGTCTTTAGACACGGCAGGTGTCGCGGGACGGTTTTAAAATTGCAAAATGTTTGGGATTGTACAAAATTAACTCTATAACTTAAAAAGATGATCTCCGCTGTCAAGAGGGGGGCTGCTAAAATGTTTTGCTTGCAATGTGGTGGGGGAGGGGGCAATGCACATGATGAATTCAGATTTTTTGTGGCCCCCACCCCTATCAAAGTTGACCATCCCTAATGTAAACCATATGCCATGGCCGTCTCAGTCACCAGATCTCAACCAAATTGAACAGTTATGGGAGGATTCTGGAGCGGTGCCTGAGACAGTGTTTTCCACCACCTTCAACAAAACACCAAATGATGGACTTTCTCATGGAAGAATGGTGTCTCATATCTCCAGTAGAGTTCCAGACACTTGTAGAATCTATGCCAAGGTGCATTGAAGCTGTTCTGGCTCGTGGTGGGCCAACGCCCTATTAAGACACTTTATGTTGGTGTTTCCTTTATTTTGGCAGTTACATGTATTTTGTAACGGGCTGTAAAATGAAGTGGTGTCTGTTTCCAGGTAGATTCCAGGTAGATCCCAGGTAGATCCCACAAAACCGACAGCAAATATGTCCGTGATCTTACCCTGTTGTCACATGATACCACCTTAACACTTACAGTGGCTTGCGAAAGTATTCACCCCCCCTTTGGCATTTTTCCTATTTTGTTGCCTTGTATCATTTGATTTACACAACATGCCTACCACTTTGAAGATGCAAAATATTTTTTATTGTGAAACAAATAAGAAATACGACAAAAAAACAGAAAACTTGAGCGTGCATAACTATTCACCCCCCCCAAAGTCAATACATTGTAGACCCACCTTTTGTAACAATTACAGCTGCAAGTCTCTTGGGGTATGTCTCTATAAGTTTGGCACATCTACCCACTGGGATTTTTGCCCATTCTTCAAGGCAAAACTTCTCCAGCTCCTTCAAGTTGGATGGGTTCCGCTGGTGTACAGCAATCTTTAAGTCATACCACAGATTCTTAATTGGATTGAGGTCTGGGCTTTGACTAGGCCATTCCAAGACATTTAAATGTTTCCCCTTAAACCACTCAAGTGTTGCTTTAGCAGTATGCTTAGGGTCATTGTCCTGCTGGAAGGTGAACCTCCGTCCCAGTCTCAAATCTCTGGAAGACTGAAACAGGTGTCCCTCAAGAATTTCCCTGTATTTAGCGCCATCCATCATTCCTTCAATTCTGACCAGTTTCCCAGTCCCTGAGATGAGAGGTGTTGGGTTTGCGCCAGACATAGCGTTTTCCTTGATGGCCAAAATGTCTCATCTGACCAGAGTACCTTCTTCCATATGTTTAGGGAGTCTCCCACATGCCTTTTGGCGAACACCAAACGTGTTTGCTTCATTTTTTCTTGAAGCAGTGGCTTTTTTCTGCCCACTCTTCCGTAAAGCCTAGCTCTGTGGAGTGTATGGCTTAAAGTGGTCCTATGGACAGATACTCCAATCTCTGCTGTGGAGCTTTGCAGCTCCTTCAGGATTATCTTTGGTGTCTTTGTTGCCTCTCTGATTCATGCCCTCCTTGCTTGGTGGTGCCCCTTGCTTAGTGGTGTTGAAGTTTCTGGGGCCTTTCAGAACAGGTGTATATATACTGAGATCACGTGACAGATCATGTGACACTTAGATTGCACACAGGTGGACTTTATTTAACTAATTATGTGACGTCTGAAGGTAATTGGTTGCACCAGATCTTATTTAGGGGCTTCATAGCAAAGGGGGTGAATACATATGCACGCACCACTTTGCCGTGATTTATTTTTTAGCATTTTTTAAAACTAGTTATTTTTTGCATTTCACTTCACCAATTTTGACTATTTTGTGTATGTCCATTAAATTAAATCCAAATAAAAAATAATTTAAATTACAGGTTGTAATGCAACGAAATAGGAAAAACGCCAAGGGGGATGAATACTTTTGTAAGGCACTGTACGGGATAAAAGGGCTGTAAAATGAAGCTATTACTAATACCATGTAAATACCAAATACCTTAAAGTTTATTACAGTGCAATTTGTCGAAGTGGAAATATTTTACAATTAAGACAAGCACACAACTCGTGAGCGAAGTTTATTTATTGAAAATCAACCAGAGGTAGCTAGCTAGCTAAGGACAAGCACATTGCATTAGTGGGCTATACAATCATATCAAAGAGCTAGCATAACAAGACAAGTGAATTGCATTCATTTCTATGTGCATATACAGTACCAGTCAAAAGTTTGGACACACCTACTCATTCAAGGATTTTTCTTTATTTTTACTATTTTCTACATTGTAGAATAATAGTGAAGACATCAGAACTATGAAATAACACATATGGAATCATTTAGTAACCAAAAAAGTGTTAAATATATTTGAGATTTGAGATTCTTCAAAGTTGCCACCCTTTGACTTGATGACAGCTTTGCACACTCATGGCATTCTCTCAACCAGCTTCATGAGGAATGCTTTTCCAATAGTCTTGAAGGACTTCCCACATATATGCCAGGGTTGTGGGTTCGTTTCCCACGGGGGGCCAGTATGAAAATGTGTGCACTCACTAACTGTAAGTCGCTCTGGATAAGAGCGTCTGCTAAATGACTAAAATGTAAATGTAATATGCTGAGCACTTGTTGGCTGCTTTCCCTTCACTCTGCGGTCCAACTCATCCCAAACCATCTCAATTGGGTTGAGGTTGGGTGATTGTGGAGGCCAGGTCATCTGATGCAGCACTGTATGACTCTCCTTGGCCAAATAGCCCTTACACAGCCCGGAGGTGTGTTTTGGGTCATTGTCCTGTTGAAAAACAAATGATAGTCAAGGTGCAAACCAGATGGGATGGTCTATCATTGCAGAATGCTGTGGTAGCAATGCTGGATAAGTGTGCCTTGAATTCTAAATAGATCACCGTCAGTGTCACCAGCAAAGCACCCCCACACCATCACACCTCCTCCTCCATGCTTCATGGTGGGAACCACACAATACGGAGATCATCCGTTCACCTACTCGGCGTCTCACAAAGACATGGCGGTTGGAACCAAAAATCTCAAATTTGGACTCATCACACCAAAGGACAGATTTCCACCGGTCTAATGTCCATTTCTCGTGTTTCTTGGCCCAAGCAAGTCTCTTCTTCTTATTGGTGTCCTTTAGTAGTGGTTTCTTTGCAGCAATTCAACCATGAAGGCCTGATTCACACAGTCTCCTCTGAACAGTTGATGTTGAGATGTGTCTGTTACTTGAACTCTGTGAAGCATTTATTTGGGCTGCAATCTGAGGTGCAGTTAACTCTAATGAATTTATCCTCTGCAGCAAAGGTAATTCTGGGTCTTCCTATCCTGTGGTGGTCCTCATGAGAGCCAGTTTCATCATAGTGCTTGATGGTTTTTGCGACTGCACTTGAAGAAACATTCAAAGTTTAGAAATTTTCCGGATTGACTGACCTTCATGTCTTAAAGTAATGATGGACTGTCGTTTCTCTTTGCTTATTTGAGCTGTTCTTGCCATAATATGGACTTGGTCTTTTACCAAATAGGGCTATCTTCTGTATACCACCCCTACCTTGTCACAACACAACTGATTGGCTCAAATGCATTAAGAAGGAAATAAATTCCACAAATGAACTTTTAACAAGGCACACCTGTTAATTGAAATGCATTCCAGGTGACTACCTCATGACGCTGGTTGAGAGAATGCCAATAATGTTTAAAGCTGTCATCAAGGCAAAGAGTGGCTACTTTGGAGAATTTCAAATATAAAATATACACATTTTTGGTTACTACATTATTCCATATGTGTTATTTCATAGTTTCGATGTCTTCACTATTATTCTACAATGTCGAAATCCCTGGAATGAGTAGGTGTGTCCAAACTTTTGACTGGTACTGTATATTTTTTACATTACATACATAATGTTTTTATTCACATAACATGACATCAATATAAAGCATACAAATAGGATTGAATAGAATAACTACATAGTCCTACATTCAAAACACTAGCTAACATAGAAGATTGCTAGCCAATGAAGCAGATGAGAAGGAAAATATCTGTCTATTTCACAAAATTATGATTTATTTATTGGCCCTTATTTTACCAGGTAAGATAACTGAGAACATATTTTCTTGACAGCAACAACCTGGGGAAGAGTGTGGATGAATGAGCCAATTGAAAGCTGGGGATGATTAGGTGGCATGAGGGCCAGATTGGGAATTTAGCCAGGACTCCAGCTTTAACACCCCTAGTATAATGATAAGTGCCATGGGATCTTTAGTGATCACAGAGTCAGGACACCCGTTTTAACGTCCCATCCGAAAGAAGGCACCCTATGCAGGGCAATGTCACCTTCACTGCCCTGGGACATTGGGATCTCCTTAGACCAGAGGGAAGAGTGCCCTCTACTGGCCCTCCAACACCACTTCCAGCAGCATCTGGTCTCCCATCCAGGGACCGACCAGGACCAAACCTGCTTAGCTTGAGGTAAGCCAGCAGTGGGATATGCTGCTGGTGCAGAGTATACACAAACTATGGGTACATAAAACCTTTCCACAAGCATATTATCTCCTAACAAGACAATATCTAAAGACTCAAAAGAGATGTACAAAAACAAGCTAAGTTACAAAACAAGCTAGCTAGCATGCAATGTCAAAAGCCATTTGTTAGCATGGTAGCGTACTTTCAGATCTAGTATTTACATCATCAAACTCTTATCCAGAGCAATTAGGGTTAAGTGCCTTGCTCAAGGGCACATCAACATATTTTTTGTTACCGCGTCGGCTTGGGGATTAGATCCAGCAACCTTTTGATTACTGGCACAACGCTCTTAACCTTTAAGCTACCTGCCACCCAAATATAAACATATAAAAAAGTAATTCTGACATAAATCACTGCTTGTACTAACGAAAGTGTGTTGTTAACTCTCGAAACCAAAAGGTTTGCACTCACAAGCATATATTTTCAAGGCCTGTGAGAAAGATTTGTGGAGCTCATCCATCAATGCTGCAGCCCATGGCCACAACTGGCCACATTTAAACTTCCAGTTTTCAGATTTGGCCTTCAAAATAAAAGTCAGCGGTAAAACACTTTGTGTATGATACAAAATCAATATTTTTTTCAGTGTTGCATAGTGGAAAATGTTAAATTAGGATACACAATTATAATTACATTGGGGGGGGGGAATTAAGCTAACATTTTTATATATGTTTTTCACACTTTTCTACTATGACAAATATCCAAAATTACGTGACCCGGAAGTGACTCGGTAGTGTTGTGCTTTTACAGGAGTTCAAAGATCGCTATCTATGATCACATTAGCCGTCCATTCAAATTAATGTTGTTTAGCCAGGCAGTTCAGTTTTCACATAGAAATCAATGCAGTTCACTTTTGTTGTTGTACTAGCTTGTATGATTGTACATGAATACAAAATATGTTAATATGTTGCTACTTACCTCTGGTTGATTTTCAGTAAATAAACTTTACTCTGAGTTGTGTGCTTGTCTTAATTGTGAAATGTTTCCACTTCGGCAAAGTGGATCACTTTGTTATATTACATTGTAATACACTTGAAAGTATTTGGTATTTACATGGTATAAGCAACAGCTTTATATTACAGTCCTCTTACCCTGTCCCTACCCTGTAAGTGTAAAGGTGGTATCATGTAACAACAGGGTAACATCACTGACATATTTGCTGGATCTACCTGTAATCTACATTACATGACCAAACGTATGTGGACATCTGCTCATCGAAAATCTCATTTCAAAATCATGGCCATGAATATGGAGTTGATCCCCCCTTTGCTGCTATAAAAGCTTCCACTCTTCTGGGAAGGCTTTCCACTAGATGTTGGAACATTGCTGCGGGGACTTGCTTCCATTCAGCCACAAGAGCCATTAGTGAGGTCGGGCAATGATGTTGAGCGATTAGGCCTGGCTCGCAGTCGGCGTTCCAATTCATCCCAAAGGTGATCAATGGGGTTGAGGTCAGGAGTCTGTGCAGGCCAGTCAAGTTCATCCACACCGATCTCGACAAACCTTCTGTATGGACCTTTCTTTGTGCACGGGGGCATTGTCATGCTGAAACAGGAAAAGGCCTTCCCCAACAGAATCGTCTAGAATGTCATTGTATGCTGTAGTGTTAATATTTCCCTTCTAAGGGAACAAAGGGGCCTAGCACAAACCATGAAAAACAGCCCCAGACTATTATTTCTCCTCCACCAAACTTTACAGTTGCCACTATGCATTGGGGCAGGTAGCGTTCTCCTGGCATCTGCCAAACCCATATTCATCCTTTGGACTGCCAGACGGTGAAGAGTGATTCATCATTCCAGAGAACGCGTTTCCACTGCTCCAGAGTCCAATGGCGGCTAGCTTTACACCACTCTAGCTGATGCATGGCATTGCACATTGTGATCTTAGGCTTGTGTGTGGCTGCTCGGCGAACAATTATTCTGCTGACGTTGCTTCCAGAGGCAGTTTGGAACTCGGTAGTGAGTGTTGCAACCGAGGACAGACGATTTTCACTTTTTAATGCAAACATACATGGTAACTAAAGGCAAAGTACATAGAAACCACGTGAGAAAATACCAACGCCAGGATGATTGACTTGAAGATATTTATGTGGTAAGTATGTGATAATAAATGAATAAAATATCACATATATCTTGTGACTAGATGTTTACATAGTAAGTACCTTCTACTTATAAGGTTCTCAATACTAACCTTTGTGACAGAAAATATACTATGTAATAATTACATTTTGTTACTTTGTATTTACTGTATGTAGTACTTGCTTGGTTCCTAGCAATTACGTTTGGGACTAAATAGTTACTATGTATTTACTTTTTGTTGTGGTCCTCTGTAGCTCAGCTGGTAGAGCACGGCGCTTGTAACGCCAAGGTAGTGGGTTCGATCCCCGGGACCACCCATACTCAACAAAAAAAATGTATGCACACATGACTGTAAGTCGCTTTGGATAAAAGCGTCTGCTAAATGGCATATTATATTATTATTACTAGGTATTTACCTAGCTATTACCTAGTAATTACCATGCGGCAAAATGAAGGGTTACTGTTTATCCCAAATTTCACCCTATTCCCTATATAGTGCACTACTTTTGACCAGAGCCCTATCAAACTCCAACCTGGATAAAAAATGTTTTATTATTTATATTCAACAAGGTTTATTTATTTAAATACAGTTTGAATTCATAAGATATACATTTAGAGGCTTGGAGCTGTATGAGTGTAAAGCAACAGGTTATGACAACTTTAAGCATCAGTTGTCAGAGCACCTTACCGATCACTGCACCTGTACACAGCCCATCTGAAATTAGCCCACCCAACTACCTCATCCCTATATTGTTATTTATTTTGCTCTTTTGCACCCCAGTATCTCTATTTGCACATAATCTCTTGCACATCTAGCATTCCAGAGTTAATACTATTGTAATTATTTTGCACTATAGCCTATTTATTGCCTTACCTCCATAACTTGCTACATTTGCACACACTGTATATATATTTTCTGTTGTATTTTTGACTTTATGTTTTTTTTACCCCATATGTAACTCTGTGTTGTTTTTATTGCACTGCTTTGCTTTATCTTGGCCAGGTCGCAGTTGTAAATGAGAACCTGTTCTCAACTGGCTTACCTGGTTAAATAAAGGTGAAATAAAAAAATAAAATAAAAATGAGTGCTGTAACCTTATTAGCGAAACAGCACAACAGCACAACTGATCAACACTCCGACTCTGAGATGGATGGTACATACTGTTATTCTTACAACAGGAATGGGGAAGGGGAATTGGCTTGTTCTGATATTGAAGCATTTTACTGTGTCTGCGTACTTCAGCATTACATTCATTCATTTACATTCCCCTTTCAACTCCCTTCCCCCTCACACCCACCAACGTCTTCTGTATTCCCCTAATTGATTTTGGACGGGCTATTTGTCACCCACTTACTCAAGTCAAATTAGAATGCATTGTACTGCCCCAATAAACAATCAAATTGATTAGAGGCTACGTCCCAAAACAATCAATGTCCCAAATGGCATCCTTTTCCCTACATAGTGCACTACTTATGTCCAGAGCCCTATGGACCCTGATCAAAAGTAGTGCACTATATAGGGAATAGGGTGCCATTAGGGACGCAAACTAAAGGCATCAGCATGCTTCAGTTTGTCTGGCGGCTAGCCGAAGTCAGCTAGGCGGACCGAACGAGTGTGCTCGCATACTCCCTTAAAAGAAAGACCTTCGCTTGAAAAACGAGAAAAAAGCGGCAATAGTACTGTTTGTCCATGACAACCAAGACTTTACTGAAGAATCCCTACTGTTGACCAATGACCGATGAAGGGGTGTAGACTTCAGCTACCGACTTCGGCTTGCCTCAAGAATTTTTTTTGGTGTGCCCGAACAACCGAAAAAAACAAAAACTTCCTGAAGTCCAAAACGAACAAAAACGTCACAAAATGACTAAATTATATATGCACAAACTCTTCCGGACTGTTTCTGATGGGAAGGAAGCATGCGGACCCCTTTAGGCCATTGAATATTATGGTTAGAGGTGGCCAAAAGCCCTCATGGATACAGTGGGGTTGTATGGAATTGTGTGTGTCGACTGTTGAAGAAAGGGAGCTATGGAACAGTGCTAGTAGGTGTAATGTACATTAGCACTAGTCAGTGACTACCATGGCCACCTGCACAAACACACACACATGCTCACACACTTATACGCATCACATACAAACAATTCACTTCATAATGCACAAATGCACTGCGTATTATTCATACAATTATGCATATCACACACACATATTTCAAAAAATGTCTCACAACACAAACTCACACTAACATGCTGACCAGACCGGACACGTCATGTGCGCGAGCGTCGCAAAATACATTTACACACATGTTATTCAATTATTGTGCGCGTCAGCGATCGTCTGCGTGGCCAGGCGCTAAAATAGAACTTGGTTCTATTTGTGACGCTCGATGCGCTGCAAGTCCTGACTCTCCCATCTCCTCATTGTTTTTTAGGAGCTTATACCCATGTGGGTGATTGAAAGATGAACTGAGGTCCACACTCCAGTCCAGTTGGTGGTGGTAATGCATCTTAAAGTTGGTTACCAACTGACATATAAAGTCCAAAGAAGAAGAAGAAGCCTGAAGGAAGCCTGAACTTGGTTTACCGTTTTATCTGTGGATTAATTGTTAGAGTAGAGGACCTTGTGCATTTCAGGTAAAATAACAACCCAATATTTATATCCCAGGACAAATTAGCTAGCAACAGCAAGCTAGCTAGCTAAATTTCCATAAATGTTTAATGCTTTTTGACCTGTCCCCAAGTTAATATAGTTGGTTCAGAGTTTGTTCTGATATTTCAACCTGCGTGTCCTGATCGTGTCTGGTGTGGGAGGAAAAAAATCAAGATGCTCGCAATGGCACGCGCTGACACGCGTGCGTGTGGTCTGGTCAGCATGTTATCCTTCAGGTTACAAACGCATACACGCACACATGCACACATGCATGGCACACGGACACACGCAGTCGCACACACACCTGACTTGTGTACCATAATTACGCAGATGTGATAATTTGCCATTATACACGGAACCGACTCCAAATTGTATTCCTCACTTACCTTTCACATTTGCATAAGAATTTACAGATTTTCATTGAAAAACAAATGAATACCATGCTCCATTAAACACAATGACTGAGCAGAGGACAGGCTTTGTCACATTTAACATTCCTTTTACATTTAAGTCATTTAGCAGACACTCTTATCCAGAGCGACTTACAAATTGGTGCATTAAATTTAGGATAGCCAGTGGGACAACCACATCTTGATCACAGTAAGTACACACACTACTGTGTGTGTGTGTGTGTGTGTGTGTTTTACACACACAGTAATATTGGAACACTAGACTAAATATTGTCTGTCATGAGACATGTGTGCTTACTTATGCATGCCATGCACTTTCTCTTACACACACACACACACACACACACACACACAAACAGTCACACACACACTTTTTGTGGTTAAGCAGTGTTAATGAAGCCCTCCATTGGAATGATCGTTGGATAAGCTGTGTCATCCCCCTCTCTCCACTCCTCCAGCCCCCCATCATTATAAGGACCCCATTATAACCAATTAGCCCAACTCTTAGGCCCTAATGGGGCCCATCTCACACACACACACACACACAGAGACAACACACACACACACTTTCTATCCATACCTCTCAAGTCTAATTTGGGCCTGAAAACCACTGCATGTAATTGGTGCCATTAGTCCTACAATGCACAGTACAATGGATATTTGTATGAATTGATTCCCTGTGTTAACCTTCCCATGCCAATTTAGTCCAGTTGTGTTATTACTCAGAGTTCTGTGTTGCCATGGTTTTTATTTATTTATTTTTATTTCACCTTTATTTAACCAGGTAAGCCAGTTGAGAACAATTTCTCATTTACAACTGCGACCTGGCCAAGATAAAGCAAAGCAGTGCGATAAAAACAACAACACAGAGTTACATATGGGGTAAAAAAACAAAGTCAAAAAATACAACAGAAAATATATATACAGTGTGTGCAAATGTAGCAAGTTATGGAGGTAAGGCAATAAATAGGCTATAGTGCAAAATAATTACAATTAGTATTAACATTGGAATGCTAGATGTGCAAGATATTATGTGCAAATAGAGATACTGGGGTGCAAAAGAGCAAAATAAATAACAATATAGGGATGAGGTAGTTGGGTGGGCTAATTTCAGATGGGCTGTGTACAGGTGCAGTGATCAGTAAGGTGCTCTGACAACTGATGCTTAAAGTTAGTGAGGGAGATAAGAGTCTCCAGCTTCAGAGATTTTTGCAATTCGTTCCAGTCATTGGCAGCAGAGAACTGGAAGGAATGGCGGCCAAAGGAGGTGTTGGCTTTGGGGATGACCAGTGAGATATACCTGCTGGAGCGCAGACTACGGGTGGATGCTGCTATGGTGACCAATGAGCTAAGATAAGGCGGAGATTTGCCTAGCAGTGATTTTTGGATGGCCTGGAGCCAGTGGGTTTGATGACGAACATGTAGTGAGGACCAGCCAACAAGAGCGTACAGGTCACAGTGGTGGGTAGTGTATGGGGCTTTGGAGACAAAACGGATGGCACTGTGATAGACTACATCCAATTTGCTGAGTAGAGTGTTGGAGGCTATTTTGTAAATGACATCGCCGAAGTCAAGGATCGGTAGGATAGTCAGTTTTACGAGGGCATATTTGGCAGCATGAGTGAAGGAGGCTTTGTTGCGAAATAGGAAGCCAATTCTAGATTTAACTTTGGATTGGAGAGTCTTAATGTGAGTCTGGAAGGAGAGTTTACAGTCTAACCAGACACCTAGGTATTTGTAGTTGTCCACATACTCTAGGTCAGACCCGTCGAGAGTAGTGATTCTAGTCGGGTGGGCGGGTGCCAGCAGCGTTCGTTTGAAGAGCATGCATTTAGTTTTACTAGTGTTTAAGAGCAGTAGGAGGCTACTGAAGGAGTGTTGTATGGCATTGAAGCTTGTTTAGAGGTTTGTTAACACAGTGTCCAATGAAGGGCCAGATGTATACAAAATGGTGTCATCTGCGTAGAGGTGGATCTGAGAGTCACCAGCAGCAAGAGCGACATCATTGATATACACGGAGAAAAGAGTCGGCCCAAGAATTGAATCCTGTGGCACCCCCATAGAGACTGCCATAGGTCCAGACAACAGGCCCTCCGATTTGACACATTGAACTCTATCTGAGAAGTAGTTGGTGAACCAGGCGAGGCAGTCATTTGAGAAACCAAGGCTATTTAGTCTGCCAATAAGAATGCGGTGGTTGACAGAGTCGAAAGCCTTGGCCAGGTCGATGAAGATGGCTAAACAGTACTGTCTATTATCGATCGCGGTTATAATATCGTTTAGGACCTAGAGCGTGGCTGAAGTGCACCCATGACCAGCTCGGAAACCGGATTGCATAGCGGAGAAGGTACGGTGGGATTCGAAATGGTCGGTGATCTGTTTGTTATCTTGGCTTTCAAATACTTTTGAAAGGCAGGGCAGGATGGATATAGGTCTGTAACAGTTTGGATCTAGAGTGTCACCCCCTTTGAAGAGGGGGATGACCGCGGCAGCTTTCCAATCTCTGGGGATCTCAGACGTTACGAAAGAGAGGTTGAACAGGCTAGTAATAGGGGTTGCGACAATTTCGACGGCTAGTTTTAGAAAGAAAGGGTCCAGATTATCTAGCCCAGCTGATTTGTAGGGGTCCAGATTTTGCAGCTCTTTCAGAACATCAGCTGTCTGAATTTCACATCAGCTGTCTGAATTTGTGTGAAGGAGAAGCGGGGGGGGGCATGGGCAAGTTGCAGCGGAGGGTGCAGAGTTGGTGGCCGGGGTAGTGGTAGCCAGGTGGAAAGCATGGCCAGCCGTAGCAAAATGCTTGTTGAAATTCTCAATTGTTGTAGATTTATCGGTGGTGATAGTGTTTCCTAGCCTCAGTGCAGTGGGCAGCTGGGAGGATGTGCTCTTATTCTCCATGGACTTTACAGTGTCCCAAAACGTTTTGGAGTTAGTGCTACAGGATGCAAATTTCTGTTTGAAAAAGTTAGCCTTTGCTTTCCTGACTGCTTGTATATATTGGTTCCTAACTTCCCTGAAAAGTTGCATATCGTGGGAGCTATTTGATGCTAATGCAGTACGCCACAGGATGTTTTTGTGCTGGTCAAGGGCAGTCAAGTCTGAGGAGAACCAGGGGCTATATCTGTTCTTAGTTCTGTATTTTTTGAATGGGGCATGTTTATTTAAGATTGAGAGGAAATTGCTTTTAAAGAACAACCAGGCATCCTCTACTGACGGAATGAGATCTATATCCATCCAGGATACCTGGGCCAGGTCAATTAGGAAGGCCTGCCCGCTAAAGTGTTTTAGGGAGCATTTGACAGTGATGAGGGGTGGTCGTTTGACCGCGGACCCGTTACGGACGCAGGCAATAAGGCAGTGATCGCTGAGATCCTGGTTGAAGACAGCGGAGGTGTATTTAGAGGGTGAAGATTATTCTTCACTGTGTGTGTGTGTGTGTGTGTGTGTGAGTGTGTGTGTGTGTGTAGCGCAGTATGGAATCCCATCTGTGTTGTTCAGTGGGACACACTTGAGCCTCTCTCTTAGCCAATCAGACGCTTCAGATTCAGGTCATGCTCTTCACCTCAGGTGGCCTAGCAACAGAGCTGTAGTGAGGGAGGGAGGTGACGGTAGCCACTCCAAACCTCACTCACACATGCATGCAAACACACACACACACACACACACACATACACACACAAATGTGCATACATGCACACGCATGCAGAAACACAGGTCATCAACCCGTTTTTCCTCAATCCATCCCTCTTTCCGTCTCTCTCCCCCCCACTCTCTCTCTCTACCTCATCCACTACTTGTAAGTAGTATTCCAGATACAGAAATAATAAACTAGCCATAACAAAAGGTATCTTGTCAACGAACCTCCCTGATTTGTAAGTAATCTGAGGAATAATCTGTAATTGACACTGCGACTCGGCCTTTAATATGGGAATCAGGGGCCGTATGTATTAAAGGGGAAATGCACCCTCTGATTTGGCCTGTTTTCTGGCGGCCATGACAGAAGTTGGCTTGGGGTGTGGTTTGATGTGGGTATTTCTTGGGTGTGTCCTTGCCACCACCAAGACACACCCATCTGTCAGAACCTTGCCCGCAGCTGTTTCCCCCCACTCAATCACAACAACAAAAAACTCCTGCAAGTTGAGTTAAATATCTACAGGCAGATGTATAGTGAGATGCCGGAGGACGCTTTCAATAGGATGTAGTCCTCTGTAGCTCAGCTGGTAGAGCACGGCGCTTGTAACGCCAAGGTAGTGGGTTCGATCCCCGGGACCACCCATACACGAAAAAATGTATGCACGCATGACTGTAAGTCGCTTTGGATAAAAGCGTCTGCTAAATGGCATATTATTATTATTATTATTATTAGGATGAGTAGCCTACATAGTATATAATATGAGAACGATGCATTTGCTGAATTTATATAGATATTCTAAACTAAGTGTTTTGATAACGTTCAAATGAAGGACCAGGTCCATGTAGAATAAACAACCCTTTACATAATACCATAGAATCAGTGTTCTGTTAATATAACAATGTGCACCTTTCACCTTTCATTGTCATCCCCAGATGATACAGATACTGTGCTTATCTGCATTTTTCCTGGTGATAATGGAATTGTCTTGGCAAACATGTCAGAGTGGTCATACCTTACTGTGTGGTGTCCCGTTTACAACAGGAGTTCCCTTAACCTGGTGCAGAATACACAGGGTTTCTCCCTCCCCATATTGACTAATACCATTCAATTCAATAATTTAAAAAAGACAATACAAGTAAAAGTTGTGTCTAGTAAAATTGTTATGCTGAGTGCCAGGTGTCTCTCTATTTAGAGATATCAGAATCAAGCAAAAGCATCTACAGTCCTCTCCATCTGTAGAAATAGGCAGTTGAGGCAGAGTTCATCAGTGACACATGAAATGAAAAGGGTGTTGCAAATACTGGATATTTCTTCTGTACTGAATTATTAATAATCTTACCAGCTCTCAGTCTCACGTCAGAATTACATGTTCATCCATGTTTCTCAAACGTCAAATTTCGATGTTGTTCCAATAGTTACATTTCAAAGTGTTTAAAGAGGAATTTCACACAGGCTCTGCTATGGCATATAGTCATAACTATATTAACAACATTACATTTTTATCATAAACATCACAATTATCCAAACCACAAGCTAGAACACACACATTTTCATTTCACTGGTAGAATTGGGAAGTTTCGACTCCCTGTGTATTCGTCTGCTCATAGTGAACCACAAAGACTGGCATTCATAGAGAATGTTGTTACAGGCCGCTAGGTAGAGGGGGCGTGCCCACAAACTGGAATAATGGCGTTGTTTACTTCGAACGACCAACACACAGTCATCTCAGAACATCTCTAGGCAAGATTATTTTGAAAACGTTTGTTTTTCACTAATGTTTGTCATCATGCCCGTGTGGTGTTCTGTGCCTGGCTGTGCTAATTGCAAACAAGCACAAAAAATGTGTTGCCTTTTACCGTTTTACCTAGCAGAGATTCACCCCGATTCTGCCAGTGGCTTGCGGCAATCAAGAATAACGAGGTGACCAAAGATTATCAGAGGGATTTTCAGGCTGAACTGATGGGGAATCCATTTCGACGACAGTGGAGAACTGATGTGATACCATCAATGTTTTTCCTTCAGAACAAAATGGAAGATTCTCAATTAGAGGTAACCTAATGTTAGCTAGCTTGCAAGCCTAGCTGGACTACGTTAAATCCTGTGTTGAACTCTGAAAAGCATCAGCTAAACCATATAGCTAATATTTAAGTATACACACTGTTAATCAATTTAGCTTATGTCATGGTAGTCACTGCTAGACTGGTAGCTACCTTCAGCAGCGTAAACATGTCTTGTTTGTTCTATCATTGACTGACTTTAGCTAACGTAAGCTAGCTAATGTTGCCCTTATTTGACATCTCAATTTGGTAGCCATCTATTCCACCCTTGTCTGAAAAACACTCTGTTACTAAAAATATCATTGTTGATATAGCTAACTCACTCTCTGTTTGTGTGTTGGTAGCAATGATGAATGTGTATAAATTGTCTATGGTCGGTTAGTTGGTTCTTAGCCAGTCTCTTGCTGCCAATTTAGTGACACTAGTTAGCTAACAGCAAGCCGACAATATTTAAATGTCCATGTTAGGTATGCTTAGCTAGCCAGCCTAATAGAGATCAATACAGTTAGTGGGGTTATTCAATTGTGTATTGTTCTGTATTTTGTTGTAGGTGGTACAGAATCTGATTCCACCAACATGCACTTCCAACCCCTAGCTCTCCACAAGGTGAAGGTAAGTTGGCCAACATATTTGCAAGCTGACGGCAAAGATAGCTAAATTTACAGTAAGCAGGGAATAAACATGAATTGGGTAGTGTTTGTATGGTTTGTGTTTGTGTTATGGGGGTTACAGGTGGTTAGAAGTAGCCTGAGGACCACAGAGTACCTTCCAGACCATGTAATCAATTTAATCTACCCCTCTTCTCTTTTTACAGCAAGGGACACTGAAAGATATAAAATCAAGACTACAATAGTAATGACACAACCACCTCATTCCTCTCTCTGCAGATTCTCTAAACACAATACAAATTGCCCTGCCAAAGTCAATGGGCTGCGGGAGGTTTACAGACAGTTCTTTGAGATGAGGAAGGGCATTTTGGTTGTGCAGGGTTGTGCTTAGACAGTAAATGTATTGTTGTGTATGACAGTGATTGAGGTACCATTTCTCCTCAATCTCCCATACACAACAATTCATACGATGTAAGAACTACCCTCCTAAGACTTTTCACACCTTCTTTAGCTTCCCAGCCCATTCACTTTGTTGACTGATCTTTCCTCTCAAAAGCAGCTCCCAATGTCCCCTCATTGTCCCTAAACAATACGCTAGCCGGTCCCATTCGGTTGATTCCTTTAGCAACCAAGGCGTGTTGCTCTACATCCCTTCCAAAAAAAGTGTAAAATGCTAACACCACAACCATGTCTTTCTAGGAGACGTGCAGTACCAGCAAATCTTCTGCAAGAGGACCAAACAGTTGGTGGTTAAGAAGCCCTACACCACTTTTGGCAGAGTCTTATCTAGCTGCCCGTTCACCGCAGACAGGACAAGCCCCATCGCCATAAGCACAAAGAGTCTCAGCTTCCTCAGCCCACCATGCCGAACACAATTGCCGAATAAAGGACTGTGGCTACGTTTACACAGGCAGCCCAATTCTAATATTTGTTTCACTAATTGGTCTTTTGACCAATCAGATCAGTTCTGAAAAAGATCTGATGTGATTAAGACCAATTAGTGGAAAAAATATCAGAATTGGGCTGCCTGTGTAGACGCACCCAGTGTGGCTCAGCTTAAGACCATGTAGAACAGGGTTCTCCAACCCTGTTCCTGGAGAGCTACCCAACTCCAGTTGTAACTAACCTGGTTCAGCTTATCAACCAGCTAATTATTAGAATAAGGTGCTAGATTAGGGTTGGAGTGAAAACCTACAGGACAGTAGCTCTCCAGGAACAGGGTTGGAGAGCCCTGATGTAGAACCACCATAAAATAAATATGGATATTTTCTATCAATCTTTGATATTTGTCTTCCCTTATGGATTCACATAATATATTTATATAAGCTGTACAGTGTGCTGTAGCATCAAACACATGCTAGACATTCAGATATCCAAAGAATGTTTGTTTATTTGTCAAATTAAAAAATACAAGGAGTGTACACTATTTAATGCTAACTCAAGAGAACTGGGTATTCAACAAGATTGTTATATGATAAAATAAAATAAAAATTGTAGGAACAGTGTAGTACAGTTCAGTGTGTCCGAGTGTGTCTCAGGTGTAGAGACACACAAGTGCAGAGAACTGTAGCTACAGATTGTTACACCAGATACACACCAGATGCACTAGATACCCAAAGATGTAAAGTCTTCTCTCATTGATCGAGACAGGTGGATGTCCACCCCAAAGTGCTGCATATCATGATGACAGAGACCTGTCTCGATCAATGTGTGAGAAGACTTGAAATAGACATGATGGTGGCGCACATATTGTTTGATTACTTTACGGAGCAAAACATGTATTTATTTTAATAATGGAGCATTTTCTAAATTCAAATGGACCCCCTGAAACTGGACACTGACATTCTATGAGACTCCTGTTTCCCCGAATTGAGGACGAAGATGGCATCGCTAAGGTTGGTCGAAAATTCTCTGTGCTACACCAAACAGTACCTATCCTGTAACTCCCAGTAATGGATACCAAAAATACTTAGTTAAATCACATTATCTGGCGTAACAAACTGTAGCTAAGAGAACAGGTAATCAGCAGATGATGGGAGAGGTGGTCATGATGAAATTGCTATTCCAAAGAAACATACAGTAAATTCAGGGAATACTTGTAAAGCTGTGGGAGGAAACTTCCATTCAGCTCCTTATGAGTCATCTGTTCCCAATCAGAGACAACAAGCAACAGCTGATTCACGTTGCCTCTGATTGAGAACCACCCCGGCCAACATAGAAACACATAACCTAGAACAGAACATAGAAAACGAAACAGACACTACACAAAGAAACCAACACCCTGGCTCAACATACAAGAGTCCCCAGAGCCAGGGTGTGACAGTACCCCCCCCCCCCCCCCCCCAAAGGAGCGGACTGCGACCGCGCCAACATAAACCCAACAGGGGAGGGGCCGGGTGGGCATTCCTCCTCGAAGGCGGATCCGGCTCCGGGCGTGACCACCACCCTCTAACAACCCCCCCGTAGCGCCCCTGGTCTGGTCTGGCCCCGCTGGCTGGAGCTGGACTGGACATCGGTGGAGCGGATTGCTTAGGCTCCGGTGAACCAGGCACGGGCTGTGCCGGACTGACGACGCGCACCACAGGCTTGGTGCGGAGAGCAGGGACGGGCCGGACCGGGCTGACGAAGCGCACCACTGGCTTGGTGCGGGGAGCAGGAACAGGCCGGACCGGGCTGACGACGCACACCATTGGCTTGGTGCGGGGAGCAGGAATGGGCCATGCCGGGCTGACGAAGCGCACCATTGGCTTGGTGCGGGGAGCAGGAATGGGCCAGACCGGGCTGACGAAGCGCACCACACATCAGACACCAGACATCCATTATCTGAATGAGGCCCATGGAATTATACCTAGGAGGAGCAACTTCTATGGAGGAACTTTGAATGTCCTTTGAGCTAGCTAGCTAACAAGCTTGAGCTAGCTAGCGAACAAGCTTCTGTGTGCAGAGCGGCACCAGAATTAAAAACACGTCTTACCTTTTTGTAGTTGATAAATCCAACGTGAAACGTGATAACTAGGCCTATAGTATCCTTAACTAGCATTGAACAAGTTAATCTATTATTCTCTAGCTAATAAAAAAATCTCTCTCCCTATCTTCAGAATCAGCTTGTAACGTCAGTACAGTAGCCAATGCTTCGAAGGGGGGAGGTGCAGGTAGCCTAAATCAAATCAAATCAAATTGTATTTGTCTCATACACGTATTTAGCAGATGTTATAGCGGGTGTAGTGAAATGCTTGTGCGTCTAGCTCCGACAGTGCAGTAATATCTAACAATTTCACAACATATACCTAATACACACAAAACTAGTAAGGAATGGAATTTAAGAAAATATACATATATGGACAAGCAATGACAGAGTGGCATGGACTAAGATACAGTTGAATATTATAGAATATAATGCAGTATATACATATGAGATGAGTAGTGCAAGATATGTAAACATTATTAAAGTGACTAGTGTTCCATTTCTTAAAGTGCCCAGTGATTTCAATAGGCAGCAGCAGCCTCTAATGTGCTAGTGATGGCTACATAACAGTCTGATGGCCTTGAGATAGAAGCTGTTTTTCATTCTCTCGGTCCCAGCTTTGATGCACCTGTACTGACCTCACCTTCTGGATGATTGCGGGGTGAACAGGTAGTGACTCGGGTGGTTGATGTCCTTGATGATCTTTTTAGCCTTCCTGTGACATCGGGTGCTGTATGTGTCTTGGAAGGCAGGTAGTTTGCCCCCGATGATGCGTTCGGCAGACCGCACCACCCTCTGGAGAGCCCTGCGGTTGTGGGCAGTTTAGTTGCCGTACCAGGCGGTGATACAGCCCAACAGGATGCTCTCAATTGTGCATCTGAAAAAGTTTGTGAGGGTTTTAGGTGCCAAGACGAATTTCTTCAGCCTCCTAAGGTTGAAGAGGCTCTGTTGAGCCTTCTTCACCACACTGTCTGCGTGGGTGGACCATTTCAGTTTGTCAGTGATGTGTACGCCAAGGAACTTGAAGCTTTCCACCTTCTCCACTGCGATCCCGTCGATGTGGATAGGGGGGTGCACCCTCTGCTGTTTCCTGAAGTCCACGATCATCTCCTTTGTTTTGTTGATGTTGATTGAGAGGTTATTGTCCTGGCACCACACTCCCAGATCCCTCACCTGCTCCCTGTAGGCGGTCTCGTCATTGTTGGTAATCAAGCCTACTACTGTTGTGTCGTCTGCAAACTTGATGATTGAGTTGGAGGCGTGCTTGGCCACGCAGTCATGGGTAAACAGGGAGTACATGAAGGGGCTGAGCACGCACCCTTGTGGGGCCCCAGTGTTGAGGATCAGTGAAGTGGAGATGTTGTTTCCTACCTTCACCACCTGGGGGCGGCCTGTCAGGAAGTCCAGTACCCAGTTGCGCAGGGCGGGGTTCAGACCCAGGCCTCAAGGATTTTGGCAGCGTGAGTACAACAGTCGATATGTTGATAGAACTTCGGCATCCTAGTCCTCAAATTTGCTTTGTTAAAATCCCCGGCTAAAATAAATGCAGCCTCAGGATATGTGGTTTCCAGTTTGCATAAAGTCCAGTGAAGTTCTTTGAGGGCCGTCGTTGTATCGGCTTGAGGGGTGATATACACGGCCGTGACTATAACCAAATAAAATTATCTTGGGAGATAATACGGTCGGCATTTGATTGTGAGATATTCTAGGTTGGGTGAACAAAACGACTTGAGTTCCTGTATGTTACTACAATTACACTATGAGTCGTTAATCATGAAACACACACCTCCACCCTTCTGCTTCCCGGAGAGATATTTATTCCTGTCTGTGTGATGAACTGAGAACCTCTTTTGGCTGGACCGATTTCGACAGAATATCCCAAGAGAGCCATGTTTCCGTGAAACAAAGTATGTTACAGGCCTTGATGTCTCTCTGGAAAGAAATCCTTGCCCGGAGTTCGTCGATCTTGTTAACCAAAGACTGAACATTAGCGGTAGTATACTTGGAAGTGGTGGGTGGTTTGCGCACCTCCTAAGTCGAACCAACAGGCCGCTCCGAGTGCACTTTCTGAGCTAATAACATCAAAAATAATACTTAAATAAACTAAATACTGCAAAGTTTCCTAAGAGCTAGTTGCGAGGCCGCCATCTTCGTCGGCTACAGGTTGATGGCACAGACACTGGCAAAGATGTTCAGCTTGTGACAGAGTCAGGCTTTGCATATGTGCTTTGTTGCTTTTTTTTTGTGAGACTGGAAAAATATACCTGGAACGTAAAATAACTTTATTAACCAGTTCCATGTTTTTAAAATAACGGTTTTGTTCTGGAACCGTATGGATCACTTTCGTTCCCGGTTCCATTTCTGTTCCTTGAAAAATGTCATTATTTTCCTGTTCTCGGTTCTGTTCCTGAACAGGTTCCAACCCCTGGTTAGGATAGGTGATATCTGACAAACAAACATATACTATGTTGAAGTTTGAACAGGTCAGAGTAAACATACATAATTGTGGTCTCCCCATCGACAATCATTGATGAGCAGGCAAGAGGTGAGGCTGGAGGTAAGGTCTTAGCCAGTGCCCCGTTGATGGGCATGGCAACGTAGATCAGCTCCTGGCCCCTCATCAAAGATACTGGTCAGGCACACGCAAACACACACACAAAGTACTGATTACATTATCAATGGTTGTTATGATTAGATTTCATGATATGAAGTGAAATAGAATGGTAAATGCAGCGATCAGGCTGGCTCTACCAGGCTAGGTTATGAAGGTGAATTGGGACAAAACTCAAAACTGTGACCAAGTAAAATGTCGCCAACCTGATTCAAGTGTCCTCCCTGTTCCATATATAGGAACGCTGACAGGGCATGTCCGCGTGATGTTGAGGTTCCCCTTGCTGGTCTTCTCTATGTTGCATGTTCGGCTGCAAACTGGACATTTCTCAAACAACTGCAGCATGCAATCCTCCTAAACAATATACTTCCTCATGTTAGCAGTTGATGTTATTCTTCAATAACACAGACCCCTAAGAAAATCAGGGGGAGAAAAATAGATTTATTCAAAGAGAACAAATCATAGTTGTTCTGCTGGAAAGTAGATGGTAGATGTTCATTCTTCCCTGTCCTCAATGTTTTCTCCACTGAACAAAGAGACAGGATGTAATTTATAACCTCAAGCCTAGCATGTGGCTGACCAATTAGAATTCTTTGCAATAAAATTGGGCCAATGGCCAAACCCCCAAATATCCTGTTTCATGCTCAATGTATAGACAATTTGGACCAATGAGAACTTGCCACATGTAGCTATGAGTCCCTGGTTGGAACACCTAGACATATTCTAAACAGATGTTGAACTGAAAAACAGTTATTTCCATTGATCGTTAATTCCCTCTTGACTTCTAGTCCTCTGTGTTGTGTATTTATCTTTGAATATTCTTACACTCATCTTATGAGGTGGTGTTGACTGGGAGGGCCTGTGACAGGATGATACAATAGACAGCCAAGTGGTAAATTGCATTTTGTTACAAAGAAAGGAAAAAGCTTTTTGATAATGCACTTCACAACCAAAATGACTCAACTGCTTGCATCTGCTTGGCTGGGTAATTAACCTACTAGTTTATCAAACCGGGTATTTTTTTTATACAACTTTTCACGTAACACACATTACCGTTGTTGATGAAGCCGTCTGTGTCATTAGGAAAGTAACTTGGGTCAAGCTAATTCTAGGTCGTCACTAGTTACCACAGCCACAAAGTCATAAGCCCCACCTATTTCTACATTTTCTCTTCTTAACCTAAGGCTGATGTCCGCGCCCCCGCTGAAATCTAATTAGCATAATAAACAAATCCCCATCAAAATGTGTTAGTTTAAGCTAGAGATATCTCTCTTTTTGAATTGGATGCGTCTCAATCCACCGCATCCGTCTATGTCGCACCTCCGCATCTGCGGTGAAAGGTGACTGAGCTAGAGCTGTGTTTGTCAGACCATGAGATCCCGAAAATCGGTCTTCTCACAAAATTGTCTGTAGCGTCCAAACGGTTTGGCCTACAAAACTATTATGGTAAGATGAGACTACAAACCCGCTATGGAAAGATGAGACTCTCACGAACATGATGGTGTTCTCCGTTTTGCTCTATGACCCCCACAATCATTTAGGCTACACACTAATATGTGCAAAGGTGAGACTCTCACGAACACGTGCAGTACCTGTCAAAAGTTTGGACACACCTACTCATTCAAGGGTTTTTCTTTATTTTTACTATTTTCTACATTGTGGAATAATCGTGAAGACATCAAAACTATGAAATAACACATATGGAATCATGTATTAACCAAAAAAGTGTTCAACAAATCAAAATGTATTTTATATTTTAGATTCTTCAAAGTAGCCACCCTTTGCCTCGATGACAGCTTTGCACACTCTTGGCATTCTCTCAACCAGCTTCACCTGGAATGATTTTCAACAGTCTTAAAGGAGTTCCCACATATGCTGAACACTTGTTGGCTGCTTTTCCTTCACTCAGCGGTCCAACTCAATTGGGTTGAGGTCGGGTGATTGTGGAGGCCAGGTCATCTAATGCAGCACAACGGAGCACCATTCAATGAAGGGAAGTGAAGTGGATGGAGGGGTGATTTGCACGTGGAGTTTGGCAAAATGGAGTAAGATTTGCTGACATAATTGGAATCCAAACCCAACCTTCATTTACTAGTTTTGACACACTGAGGTTCCAAACTCTGTTTTAGACAAGACTGACTTTATGACCAAAATTATCCTATTTACACTTTGTAGTCAATTTTGTCACTAGAATAAATGTTTCTGACTCATATCGATGCTTTTTAGGGGCAGTCGCTCTTTAAGTGTCTCAGAGTAGGAGTGCTGATCTAGTTTAAGTTCCTCCTGTCCATGTAAACGTATTCATTGTGATCTAAAGGGAAAAACTGATCCTAAATGAGCACTCCTACTCTAAGATGCTTGATACATACGGCCCCCTGAGACTTTTGTATGTTCTGAACAACAGTGTGCCCCTTTACACTCTGCTAACATAGATACCATCACAAATAGTGTTTTCCTAATGTAAATTTAGCCTATACATTATCATGTCCTCAGATATTGGTTGGCTGGGATAAGGAACTAATTGCTCCCTATCACTTGTTTCCCCCTGAAGGATTAGAGTCTGACGTCTGAAGCCGTTGCCTGGCGATCAGAACAGCCAGGGTTGGATTAATCTCTAAAGAGACATGGCCCAATCCGATTAGACATGCAATTGACTCATAAAAAATAAAACGTATGCTTGATTTCAAAGTTTAACAAACAATGCAACTCTATGCACAAGGACTACTTTTAGCTATTTCAAAAACGAATTTAGTGTAAGAACTGTGCAGATGCAATTAAGCAATAATACATGAGAGGCCATAATACACTCGGCTTCGCCTCGTGGCTAAGACCGCGTCACAGCCATGATAAACATTTCCTAACACATGGACTTGAGTGTATTATTGATTTTATACAACGGGTTACCAGCATTAAGAAGCAAGGTTCTTTCCCAAGCATTTTTATTTTTTTTATGCGATGCTACATTCACTAACACTGGTTTTAGGCGTTCTCTGGTCATAAGTTCTATTCGTATTGACTGCTATGTAAAGCAAAACTACCCAAGCACTGGTTGATAGTTCCAGAACTTTGCAGGTTGCTATGGCAAACCAAAATGGTTGCTATGGAGGCTCTTCCCACCTAGCTAGCTAGCCTACTACACAGCTAACGCAATCACTTCAGACTGAGTCTGGAAAGACAGCAAACTTGCTGCATTTCGTTTAGTTTTTCCTGTTGACATTTCTTTGTATAGATCAGGGGTGTCAAACGCATTCCATGGAGGGCCTAGTGTCTGCAGGTTTTTGTTTTTTTCCTTTCAATGAAGACCTAGACAACCAGGTGAGGGGAGTGTTTTACTAATTAGTGACCTTAATTCATGAATCAAGTACAAGTGAGGAGCGAAAACCCGCAGACACTCGGCCCTCCGTGGAATGAGTTTAACATATGCGGTATGATCCATAAAAATTATGCTGATTCATGATTTTGACTGGCTAAGAAAAGCTGCCTGTCTGTCTCGTGATGACTCCCGACATGTTCATTACCATGGGACACAGTGGAGATCACATTTCAATATTGCAACAATGTTGCAAATGTCGGAGATACAGTGAGCTCCAAAAGTATTGATTTGGCACTGTACTATAGTACTTTGGATTTGAAATTATACATTAAAGTGCAGACTATCAGCTTTAATTTGAGGGTATTTTCATCCATATTGGGTGAACCGTTTAGACATTACAGAACTTTTTGTACATAGGGGACCTAAAATATTGGGACAAATTCACTTGTATCCCAATTCATATCACTTGTATGTGTATTAAAGTAGTAAAAGTATTTGGTCCCATATTCATAGCACGCAATGACTACATCAATCTTGTGACTTTTTCTGTTTGTTTTGGTTGTGTTTCAAATTATTTTGTGCCGAATAGAAATTAATGGTAAATAATGTATTGTGTCATTTTGGAGTCAGTTTTATTGTAATTAAGAATAAAATATGTTTTCTAAACATTTCTATATTAATGTGGACGGATAATCCTGAATGAATAATGAATAATTATGAGTAAGAAAGTTACAGATGCACAAATATCATACCACCGAGACATGCTAACCTCTCACCATTACAATAACAGGGGAGGTTGCAATTTGTGCGTCTGTAACTTTCTCACTCATTTATATTCACGATTCATTCAGGATTATCCGTAATCATTGTAGCATACGCATCAATGTAGAAGTATTTAGAAACATATTATATTCTTACTTACAATAAAAATGACTCCAAAATGATACAATATATTATTTACCAGTCATTTATTTTGGGCACAAAATAATCTGAAACACAGCCAAAACAAACAGAAAATGCATCCAACAAATTTGTAGAGCCACAAGCTTGATGTAGTCATTGCTTGCTATGAATATGGGACCAAATACTTAACTTTTTACTACTTTAATAAACATATAAGTTAATTTGTCGCAATACTTTTGGTCCCCTAAAATGGGGGGACTATATACAAAAAGTGCTCTAATTTCTAAACGGTTCACCCGATATGGATGAAAATATCCTAAATTTAAAGCTGAAAGTCTGCACTTTAACCGCATAGTCATTGTATCATTTCAAATCCAAAGTGCTGGAGTACAGCGCCAAAACAACAAAACATGTGTCACTGTCCCAATACTTTGGGATCTCATGGTAATGTCTAGATGATTTTTACAGTGGAGATCATGTTTATAAATTGAATGGCTGGGCAGTGGATCTGTAAAAGTACTAGTAGCAGTAGTAGTGCGTTGCTAGGTAACAACGTAAATGATGGTACTTTTTATGAATGTACTGGCCATGTGTATGTTGTCTAGTATATCATGGGCAGGCTACCAATGGGAATCCAAACCACCCGTTGTATAAACTTTTGGTAACGTAATTATGGTAACATCTCCCTCAGGTTTTTATGCAACCACGTTTTCCAAAAGCTCTGTTAAATATCTGCTCTGAATTAAGATTCAAAGATGTATGCAGTAAGAATGGGGTGTCAGCTATGAGTAAGAGAAGTGGATTTACACCCAGTAACGGAATTACGGTAACGGAAATACTTCATGGGTCCCTGATCTGTACTACACAGAAATGGAAATGAATGTCATTCTTCTCATGTTTCACATGTTTGGACATCACAGCGCAGTACAATACAGCACAGCAGAGCAGGGTTCAGTACAGTGCAGTAGAGTACAGTAGGGTACAGTACAATATACTATACTGTACTCTACTATACTGTACTTTTCTTTACTTTACTGTATTGTACTGTACTACTGTACTGTATTGTACTGTACTTTACTGTGCTCTACTCCCTGTATAGTCATGTGCTGTTCTGTTCTGTCCTGTACTTTACTGTACTGTACTGTAATGTACTCAGTACTGTATTGTACTGTATTGTACTGTTCTCTACTGTGCTCTATTCACTGTACTGAACTATGTTATCCAAACTTGTGAAACATCCGTCTATGATAGGTTCAGATTTGGCCCAGTCTGGTTCGTCTGTGGATGTTAACATCAAGGCCAGGGTGGACTTATCATATTTCAACTACTTTTCAAAGTCCATGGATGTCCGGTGTCGTTCGGTGCTCAGTGGGATACTGGTTACAGTAAATGGAAAGAGAGGGGGCTCATGGGTAGGTGTCAGTAAGAGCTGGGAGAGGTGATGTTAACTGGAGAGTGAGAGATAAAGAGAGAGAGAGGAGAGAGAGAGAGAGAGAGAGAGGGATAGAGAGAGAGGGAGGGGTTGTCCAGACTGTTTTAACACTCTTGATTTGACCACCAGACAACATAAAGACAAAGAAAACAGTTATGAGCTGAACATAACAGTATGCCAGTGGAAAGGAGGACAATAGCAGGTGATCCAACTGTGGTTTGTGACTATTATGATTTCTCATTGTAGCCAATTCAGTTGCAGTAATTCTGTTACTGATTTTTTGGTAATTCCGTTACCAATTTTGCAACGGAGTTATGAGTTTTAACAAAAAAATTCATGAACAAAATTGATATCAGTAAAATCACTATTGGTAGGTCTACCATTACTTGTTATTTCTGTGAACTTTCATTATCCTCCCTCCTCATGAGGGAGAGAAATTAGAAAATATCTTAAAGATATGTGGGTTTTTGCTAACGGAATTATGAGGCACAAGGCAATAAACAATCAAATACTAATACAAAATGTGTTGATATTAGTTGCCAGGGGTCTTTATGTCAAATGTATTGTGCTTTGATGTATTTCTGATACGTTTTAATACTTTTTCTGTTAGATGTTTTCTAAGACCCCCTTCCATCTGTTTATCCAGAAATCAAAGCCTTTATTTATGCCACATTTTTTTGTGGGGAAAATGGTTGAAAAATGTGTCTACTGAATGCCTTGATTTCCCCAAAATATAGACTTTCATTTGACACCCGATTTGATATGCTGCTATGAACTTCACGTGTTGGTGCTCATGGGTCCTTTATTTCTTTCTTTCTTTCTTTCTTTCTTTCTTTCTTTCTTTCTTTCTTTCTTTCTTTCTTTCTTTCTTTCTTTCTTTCTTTCTTTCTTTCTTTCTTTCTTTCTTTCTTTCTTTCTTTCTTTCTTTCTTTCTTTCTTTCTTTCTTTCTTTCTTTCCCTCTTTCTTTCCCTCTTTCTCTCTATCTGTTAAAACACAGTGGGGCTTTCTTCTCTTAATTAGTTTGTGTTGTTTCCTCTCTCCCCCCTCTGCCGGGAACCACTCATATTCCAAATAGCTCCCATGGATTATTTAATCCGGAACCTTTGTTCTTCCCTCCGCGTTGGACTGTGGCCCACATTCAGGGTTGCGTGTTGCGCCGCAGAATACTGTCTGTGTGATGAACAGTTCTGTTTTAATAGAAATGAAGAAGAACAAGAAGAAGAAGGGGGGGGGGGGGGGGGGGCAAGCACACTCAATATTAGGAAGGTGTTCGTATACTCATTCATTTTAGTAGAGCTACTGGTGATTTATGTTGGTGGATGTGTCTGTTCCCTTTCTTTCCTCTCCTCATTTCTGTTTTCACTCTTCCCTGTCTCCTTTCCCATTCATCCTTCCCCCTCTCTGTCCCTGTATTTATTTCCTTTCCTCCTTCCTCCTCTCACTCTCTCCCATCTCTGATTCCTCTCTTCCTCTCCTCCGTCCTCTTCTCCCCAGGTTTTTTTCTCTCCTCTCCTCCCTCTCTCCCCTATCTCTGTTCCCTCCCCTCCCTCCTGCTCTTCCTCGCCTTCCTCTCCATCCTCCTCTTGCTCCTCTCTTTCTTCCATCTATCCTCCCACCTCCTCTCCCTCTTTCCCCTGTCTCTCTGTTCCCTTTTATCTCCCTCCCCCTCTCTCTTTCTCCCCTGTCTCCTCCACTGCCGGCCTGCCCTTGGGGAGGTTGTAAAAGGCGATTGATTTCAGCGGTTTGACCGCACTGTTAAACACTAAATTCTGGCATACGTGGAGATTCTAGGATTTGCGTACGCAACAAATTATTGGTATTTATGAAACTGGCACACAAAACATATACACATGTTTTGATTGATAAATCAGAGCCATACTATATTTTAACACATATGAACAAGTGTTACAGCCCCGCCTGGTAAATGCACTCCATTTACCTTTTATGGTTCCACATGAAACCAATAGAAAATGCATCTGTTTTATCATGATGTGTTCATGTTTTTAATTAATTCCCATGCCTGTCAACACTTCCACTTTCTCAAAAGAACAATATTTGTTTGCATCCACAAGAGGTTGTGTGTACTCATGGTCTAAGGTTGTGTGGAGATATGCACACATTCCCGTCATGTTCAAAATGGATAAATACCAACCTTTGCTGGAAAACATCTCTCAACTACGTAGTGCCTTTTCAGCCCTCCAATTGAAGTGAATTGAGTTGCTGACATGCTAGCGAGTGGTACCCAAAATTCCCATGAAGCTCTGTGACCCAAGGCTGGAATGTTGCTTCAGGAAAGATGGCTGCCAAAAATACTAGGATGGAAACAAAAGTAATTCTAACTTCATAACGAATCATGCAAAAAATGTTAAGTTAATAATTTACAGTCATGGGGATTGGCCTACAGTATCTCAAAAAAGGGAGTACAGCCCTCACATTTTTGTAAATATTTGAGTATATCTTTTCATGAAGAAATGACACTTTGCTACAATGTAAAGTAGTGAGTGTACAGCTTGTATAACAGTGTACATTTGCTGTCCCCTCAAAATAACTCAACACACAGCCATTCATGTCTAAACCGCTGGCAACAAAACTGAGTACATCCCTAAGTGAAAATGTCCAAATTGGGCCCAAAGTGTCAATATTTTGTGCGGCCACCATCAATTTCCAGCACTGCCTTAACCCTCTTGGGCATGGAGTTCATCAGAGCTTCACAGGTTGCCACTGGAGTCCTCTTCCACTCCTCCATGATGACATCACGGAGCTGGTGGATGTTAGAGACCTTGCACTCCTCCACCTTCCGTTTGAGGATGCCCCACAGATGCTCAATAGGGTTTAGGTCTGGAGACATGCTTGGCCAGTCCATCACCTTTACCCTCAGCTTATTTAGCAAGGAAGTGGTCGTCTTGGAGGTGTGATTGGGGTCGTTATCATGTTGGAATACTGCCCTGCGGCCCAGTCTCCGAAGGGAGGGGATCATGCTCTGCTTCAGTATGTCACAGTACATGTTGGCATTCATGGTTCCCTCAATGAACTGTAGCTCCCCAGTGCCGGCAGCACTCATGCAGCCCCGGACCATGACACTCCCACCACCATGCTTGACTGTAGGCAAGACACACTTGTCTTTGTACTCCTCACCTGGTTGCCGCCACACACGCTTGACACCATCTGAACCAAATAAGTTTATCTTGGTCTCATCAGACCACAGGACATGGTTCCAGTAATCCATGTCCTTAGTCTGCTTGTCTTCAGGAAACTGTTTGCGGGCTTTCTTGTGCATCATCTTTAGAAGAGGCTTCCTTCTGGGACGACAGCCATGCAGACCAATTTGATGCAGTGTGCGGCGTATGGTCTGAGCACTGACAGGCTGACCCCCCACCCCTTCAACCTCTGCAGCAATGCTGGCAGCACTCATATGTCTATTTCCCAAAGACAACCTCTGGATATGACGCTGAGCACGTGCACTCAACTTCTTTGGTCGACCATGGCGAGGCCTGTTCTGAGTGGAACCTGTCCTGTTAAACCACTGTATGGTCTTGGCCACCGTGCTGCAGCTCAGTTTCAGGGTCTTGGCAATCTTCTTACAGCCCAGGCCATCTTTATGTAGAGCAACAATTATTTTTTTCAGATCCTCAGAGAGTTCTTTGCCATGATGTGCCATGTTGAACTTCCAGTGACCAGTATGAGGGAGTGTGAGAGCGATGACACCAAATTTAACACACCTGCTCCCCATTCACACCTGAGACCTTGTACCACTGAATCACATGACACCGGGGAGGGAAAATGGCTAATTGGGCCCACTTTTGTTGCCTGCGGTTTATACATTAATGGCTGTGTGTTGAGTTATTTTCAGGGGACAGCAAATGTACACTGTTATACAAGCTGTACACTCACTACTTTACATTGTAGAAAAGTGTAATTTCTTCAGTGTTGTCACATGAAAAGATATACTCAAATATTTTAAAAAATGTGAGGGGTGTACTCACTTTTGTGAGATAATGTATATGGATAGGGCTAAATAAGAAATGTGAAAATCATATGCGTAACCAAGGTAGTAATTGAAAGGGAACAGTTTGGAGACACTGTGTGATGCTAAGACGATACACTGTGGCATCCCCCAGGGGAGCATTTTGGGGCCTTTTTGCTCAACATAAATGACATGGACTCTGCCTGTTCATGCCCTCTGTTCCTGTATGTGGATGATTCTGCTCTCTTGGTTTCACATGAGAATTAGGAGACCGTTGAAAAGACCCTAAGCAGCGAACTAACTAAAGTCAGTAAGTGGTTATCTGACAACAAAATGTCTCTGCATTTAGGCAAGACAGAATGTATCATGTTTGGTTCCAAACACAAAAAAAGTGAGAAACTCTTCCAACTTCTCGGTCAAGTGTAATGGTGTAGCGGTGAAGGAAAAATGCTCTGTTACATACTTGGGATGTGAAATGGACCAACACATGATAGGTCATTGGCAAGGTTCACTCCAGGGCAAGGTTCCTGGCAAGGGTAGGACATAGACTATGAGGACCCTGGCAACATCTCTGATACAGTGTCACTATGACTATGCTTGTATCTCATGGTTCAGTGGCATAACAACAATTCTGAAGGACAAACTTTGAACGTCCCAAAACAAACTCATGAGAATTATACTCAAGCTCAGCCATAGGATGCACATTGGTCCTAATCAGTTCAGGGAACTGAACTGGCTTCCAGTTGATCTCCTGGTGGTGCAGTTCAAACTGTGGATGGTTTTTAAAGTTATACATGACCTTGCCCCCAGTTACCTGACTCTCATAGTCATCACACCAGAACCAGTGTTGCCAATAACAGACCGCTGTGCTATAGGTGCATGGCTGGAAAAAGCTATTTCCTTAACACTGGTGCAGAAGAATGGAAGGGTGTACCAATTCATATAAAATCCATCCCTACGCTAGAGTTTTAAGATAAACCTTAAGAAATGGTTTAAGGGCAAAATTATTTCAAACTGCAAAGGCTTAAAGAAAGTATAATTGTTTCAATGAACGTAAGTTATTTGGTCATCTGTTTGATTCCTTTTACGGTTTCCCTCCCTATTGATGAGCTGTATTTAGTTTTCATGTTAGAATCTTGTGTATATGTATTTTCAATGGAAATATACCTTTTTTTTCTTTTTTGTGTCATCCTCAATGATTTTAATGTCATTGTACTGTATCCTCATGTGTTGTTGTATTATGCTTTAAATGGTCAAATAAATACAATTAATAAAAGTACACAGTTCATCTGAAACAAGTATGAATCCAAACATTACACTGATGATTTTGTGTGCATTTTACATTTACTGTACTTTTCGCTGCATTTGTTGAAAGTGAAATCTGAACACTACTCTCGGTATATTCAGTAACATGATACGACTATTCCTGGAAAATGTGGGGTAAGGGCAACATAAGACAAAACAAATACAAGGGTTTGAGTGAGAAATACTAACTGGTGTCTCCAAGTGGCCACACACCTCTCCAAAGTGTGCACAGTTCCTAAGCAATTTCAATGCACTTTGATGACTCAAATAAGAGTCTTCAACTATAAGGTACTTTTTTGAGCTCTCCTAGCGGTGCGGTTGAGGAACTAGAGCAAGCACACTTGTAGTTGTTTAGTTTGGAACACAACCTTGCATCCCCGCCATCACACAATTACTGTTGTTGTTTACGCAATCCAAATTGTCCATTATGAATCGCATTCTGGCAGAGACTTCTATTGCAGTAACGTTGAAGGGCTCTGGCTAGTATTACTTAGCCAGATAGAAGGATTAAGTAAGAAGCTAACATTAGGAGCAAAAACTATGCTACTAAGTTATCATAATAACATTGCTTTACTAAGAGTAGGCTACTGAGACAGTGTGGCACTCAGTAGTGAGGCTAAAGCATGCTGCAATGCATGCAGGAGGAAGAAGAGGAGACAGAGAGAGAGAGGAAGCAAGCAGAGAGAGAGGTTAGTACAGTGGTTCCCAAACTTAGAAGAAAATATGTTTCAATATGAACATCTCCACATGGCCTATCTTCCCTATAGGCCTACATTAAAATGCAATCAAAATGCAAACAATGTCATACGCTTTCATTTATATTGGTGGATGTTCGTCTTATCTCGATCACCCACTGGGTTTATAGTTTACCACTACATCACTGATATTAATACAGAATCGCAAGTAATATTAAAATAATTCATGTGAATGTGATAATACCACAGAATTTCTAAACCCAGAGGTGCAAAATCACGAGACATCCGGGAACACTTGCGAGACAGACCAAGCAGACCAGGCCGGGGGTTTGGGGTTTGAGAAGTAAAAAATGATTCCTTAGTTGTTAATTTTCTCGAAATCTAAAGGCACAACCTAGATTTGTGCCAATGTCTTAAGTACATAATTGAACATGTTATTACTCCAACCTTGTGAAAGTGACAAAATGTTTTCATTTTTGTCAAAAACAACTTTATATCGAAGGAGTGACTTCGATTTGACCCGATGACGTATTTCTATGCATGTGCTTAGCTAGCCAACGTCGCCATGACATCGCCTACAAGTGTGATCGGGGATTTCTATTGGAGAAGCAGTTTCTACCTATCTTCATACTGTACTGTCTTTGATAATACGATCATCTGTGTGCTCCTTTGATGTCTATTTGTGCAAAGCTGGATTAGTAATGCCTAGGAATACAAATGTGAACACTATGTAATTTGAGAAAAGAGATATCTATGTAAAGTTGATGATTTTTTGCAATTCATCATTATAACTGACTGAACAGTCGCTGATGCTACGTGTCAGTGTGAATTATTTCTCATATTTCCCCCCTTTCAGGCGTATAACATTACAATTGTATCACTAATAGGTTATGTGCTTGTAGATGGACTGAGGTGAATGAACCTACAGCGTCCAAGATGATAAAGGCTGGGGTCATTTTTTCTTGCTTTTGCTGTTCTCCAAATAGCATGTACAAAAAAACATTGTATAGAAATGCAGTAAATGGGCTTCAACTTTCAAAAAATGTCCCCCTTCCGGACCTCACTAAATCTAAAACCCTGTTTACGGCCCTGTCATACACTGGTTTATCATTAATCCCCAAGAAATTGCAGAAAATGACTGTTACATGTCAAGCTGCTATTATGGAATGAAAGTACTGCTTCAGGACTACTCCACATTGAACCACAGCCAGAGGATGGGTACTTTACAGGCACATTGTTGTTTTGCTGTTCTCATTTGTTGCTCATTATGGTAAAGATGTATTTGTTGCATGAGACATATAAGGAAAGCTATTACTGCTGCCATTACAGGCATTGTGAAAAACACAACGCTCGTCATCAGTGAATTGCGTGGTATCCGTTGGCAGCTTCTGATGTGCGTGAGTGATGTAGTGATGTCCCATTCCCTAGAGTTATTTACCTCTCCCTACCACTAGTTGCTCTGTTTTCGAGTGCTACTCCACCACCGAGGGACAATCAAAAGCGTGGGGGAGGGACAACGGGCAGTATTGGGACGGAGCCCTTAAATCTTGCCATCACACTGGGAATCCATCGGGTCTGATAGAGGGCAGAACTGCGTGGGCTGAGGTTAGCATGCTAATTAGGTGGGGAAAAGAGCAGAACCTCACCAAAGAAGAGGGGAGGAAACAAACCTGCCACAAACTATAAAAACAACATCTGTGTGGAAACACTCTTTGAAATGGGGAAATCACATTCCGCTCTGAATTCTCCAGTCGGCAAACAGAAGGGGTTGTCATTTCGGAAGCCAATCGGAGTGAGTGGTGATGTTATGAAAAAATAAAACATTTGAGTGTAGGGAATGAGGGACTGACAGTGCTACAGAGGGGGAATATGGAGTATTCCCTGTAGTCTAGAGCAGGAATGGGCAACTGGCGTCCCGCGGGCCGCCTGTGGCCCCCCTTTAGTAGGTCCGCAGACCAATAAGAAAAAAATTATATATATATATATATATATACACTGAGTGTACAAAACATTAAGCACACCTGCTCTTTCCATGAAATAGATTGACCAGGTGAATCCAGGTGAATATATGATCCCTTATTGATGTCACTTGTTAAATCCACTTCAATCAGTGTATATGAAGGGGAGGAGACAGGTTAAAGAACGATTTGTAAGCCTTGAGACAATTGAGACATAGATTGTGTATGTATTGTCCTTAATGTTTTGTACACTCAGTGTATCAGTGTATATATACCCATGAGCCACTGCTGCCTCTCATGATGAGTTCAGATTTATTTGTCATGATGGTTTTCTGGTCTAGAGCATCACAGACCGACAATGCTTTTTGTGGGTTTAGAACTTTAACCCCTGTTTGTCTGTTGGTGTGGTCTTTGGAAAAGCTGCCAAATGTGTGTGTATGGGTGTGTGTGTGTGTTCGTCTGTGTGTCTGTGTGGGTGCAGTCAAGGTAAGCTTTATACAGGATTGATTTGTTGTCAACATTTGTGATTATCCCTTCACCCTAAGGAGATGTCTATAGTCTTTGGCTTCATGGTTTATTGGCCCACACTTCTCGTTTTGTAGCGTGTGGTGGTTGGACGTTGAAGAACAGCCATTTTGAAAAGAGTATAATTGCACTGTAACTAATCCTTCTTGTTTTCTCTCCCTCTTCTCTCTCTTTTCTCCTCTGCCTCTTCTATCTGGATGGGATCCTTCACCTGCCTGTTCTCCTCTCTATCTAACTCAGGTAAGACACAGTCCCCATGAAATTATAAATCCACAGATAGTAAGAAGGTATAATCCCTGACAAGCCATTGAGAATGACAACTTCAGGCTACATGATCGCCAAGCAGACCCAGAGGACGTGGTTCCTCTCACCAAGCTATTACCAGTGGTGGAAAAAGTACCCAATTGTCATACTTGAGTAAAAGTAATAGACTCAAGTAGAAGTGAAAGTCACCCAGTAAAATACTACTTGAATAAAAGTCTAAAAGTATTTGGTTTTAAATATACTTAAGTATCAAAAGCAAAAGTAAAAGTATAAATATTTTCGAATTCCTTATATAAAGCAAACCAGGCGGCACCATTTTCTTGTTTATTAAGTTTACGGAAATCCAGGGGCACACTCCAACAATCAAGACATAATTTACAAATGTGTGTTTAGTGAGTCCGCCAGATCAGAGGCTTTAGGGATGACCAGGGATGCTCTCTTGATAAGTGTGTAAATTAGACACTTTTCCTGTCCTGCTAACCATTCAAAATGTAACGAGTACTGTTGGGTATCAGGGACAATGTATGGAGTAAAAAGTACATAATTTTCTTTAAGAATGTAGTGAAGTAAAAGTAGTCAAAAATATAAATAGTAAAGTAAAGTACAGATACCAAAAAAAAAACGACTTAAGTAGTACTTTCAAGTCTTTTTACTTAAGTACTTTACACCTCTGGCTATTATAGAAGACTTTCTCTTCAGTGGTGGTGAAGTAGAGTTTTTGTCAGATTGAGCTCCAAGGTGTTACTACCCCCTCTTTTTTCATTGTCCTTTGCTCCATCCCTCTGTCATTGTTTCTCTCATTATCTACCCCCTTCCCCTCTCACTCACTCTCTCTATCCTCATCTGCTTCCATCACTCTCACAGCCTCTAGCTTTGGTAACATTGAGATACAATCACATATGTCTCTTTTTTATTTGTGGGAATACTTGGTGAATAGATTTCCTAAAAGACATTTAGCTGAGTTCCTGGAGATTTTTGTCTTTAAAAAAAACAAAACAATAACAAATAAAAATCTGTGCATATACATATAGGGTTTGCATCAGTGTATGTATGTTTGTGTGTATAATTACTTGTGTGTGTGTTCTCTGATTCTCTGAAGAGGTGCTGCTTTCTTTCTTTCTTTCTTTCTTTCTTTCTTTCTTTCTTTCTTTCTTTCTTTCTTTCTTTCTTTCTTTCTTTCTTTCTTTCTTTCTTTCTTTCTTTCTTTCTTTCTTTCTTTCTTTCTTTCTTTCTTTCTCTGTCTCTCTCTCTCTCTCTCTTTCTCTCACGATTTCTCTCTCTCGCTCTCTCTCTCTCTCTATCTCCCTCCCATCTATCTCGCTCCCTCCTCTCTGTCTCTCTCTTTTTCTCTCTCTCTTTCGTTCCACTGCAGCAACATCAGAAGCACTGGGATTGCAGTGGATGTAGTGAAAAGGGGAGTGAAAAGAGAGAGATGGAGAGAGAAGAGGTAGTAGTGGGAGGGGGAGAGAGAGTGATGCGGGGGGAAGAAGCCAAGTGTTGGAGGGAGAGGTAAAGAGGGACAAACAGAGAGTGGGATTAGTGAAAGGTGCATGTCAGGGTGAGCCCCCTTCTAGATAGAGCTGGTAGCTGGTAACTCTCTCTCTCTCTCTCTCTCTCTCTCTCTCTCTCTCTCTCTCTCTCTCTCTCTCTCTCTCTCTCTCTCTCTCTCTCTCTCTCTCTCTCTCTCTCCACCCCTCTCTCTTTCCATCTCTCCTTGTCTGTGTGTGTGTATTCATAGGACAGATGACACAGTGTTGTGCAAAGTCACAGATTATATTCCCATGCAGATTACGGTCAGGCTTCCTAATCGGAATCTGCTCTACTGAGTGAAAGTGTGTGTGTGTGTGTTTGTTGCAACTGCTGTATCCTCTTATAATCTCCTATCCTACCAGCTCTCCCTCATCCCTCTCTCTTTCTATATGTTGCCGTGCTGCTTTGTGCTCAGGTTTATAAGGCTGTGCGTCATCAACTCTAGCACAGACTGTGAATGTGTGTGTAACCCTGTGAATGCAGTGCACTGATTGCTTGCTGTAATTCCCACTATTGCAGCAACAGCAGCACAATCACAAACACGCACACATACACACACACACACACATACACACACACACACATACACACACACACACACACAAACACAAGCCAACCAAGGGAAAGCAAACTGTCCCACAGGGATTAATACACCAGAGATTTCACAGCAGATCAAGCATGATATTGACACTGTGTGTTTGTGTGTGCGTGCGTGCGAGCGTGCCTGCGTGCGTGCGAGAGTGTGTTCACCATGAACTAAGCAGCTGTCTTTCAGTGTCCACTGTGAAGTTTGGCTTAGTTTTCTGTACAAACGTGTTTATTTGTTGAGTAATTCATGTGCAGGAATGTGTTGGGATTTGAAGTGATAGTGATATAATGGCAACTGGAACAGAGAAAAGAGGAGAAAGATCAGAAAATATACATCATCAAAGGCAGTTAGGCCAGGGTCCTGTGTGAGAGAAAGTAGTGCAGGGCAGGGTTACAAGGCTGTGCGTCAGAGAAAGTAGTGTCCACATCCATTCTGTGCTTCGGTGGTCCACCTTCCAGCATCCATCAACAAACTACCTCACCTCACCCACCGCTCTGTCTCCATGGCAACCACTTGACAAACCCATAGCAACCCCATGCTGACCCAGCCAGCCACTGAAGAGGCCCTTGACATGAACCTGGCCCGTCCCCCTGAACCCCTCCATCTGTCACCAATGGCTGAGAGGCCTGTTTGTCAATCACTCTGACACTTTGATTAGCAGCCGCTGCTTACTCATGCACTCCCGAGGCCTCCTGATCTGATATATGGCAGAAGTGTGGGCAGGGGATATTTTTCTGAAAATATCGTAGAGGATATTTAGTATGTGAACATGTGCATGCTTATGAATGTGATCTCCGCAAACGGCAGGGAAATTGCCTTTAAAGGTCAAGTGCACTTTTCTAGTCCTGGACTAAAAAGTATTCTTATTGGAGATGTTCCACTGACCATACATTTTAATTCCAAGGATAGGCTTATGGGTCCAAGAAACCCTGTGCCCTGGACACCATATGTGAATTGATTGCCCCCCATCTATCCTTAGAGTTCGTACTGCTTGGTGACCTAAACTGGGATATGCTTAACACCCCGGCAGTCCTACAATCTAAACTAGATGCCCTCAATCTCACACAAATTATCAAGGAACCTACCAGGTACAACCCTAAATCCGTAAACATGGGCACCCTCATAGATATCATCCTGACTAATTTAACCTCTAAATACACCTCTGCTGTCTTCAACCAGGATCTCAGCGATCACTGCCTCATTGCCTGTGCCCATAATTGGTCCGCGGTCAAACGACCACCCCTCATCACTGTCAAACGCTCCCTAAAACACTTCAGCGACCTGGCCCAGATATCCTGGATGGATATTGACCTCATTCCGTCAGTAGAGGATGATGTTCTGAAAGAGCTGCAAAATCTGGACCCCTACAAATCAGCTAGGCTAGACAATCTGGACCCTTTCTTTCTAAAATTAGCCGCCGAAATTGTAGCAACCCCTATTACTAGCCTGTTCAACCTCTCTTTCGTATCATCTGAGATCCCCAAAGATAGGAAAGCTGCTGTTGTCAATTTCCTCTTCAAAGGGGGTGACACTCTAGATCCAAACTGTTACAGACCTATATCCATCCTGCCCTGCCTTTCGAAAGTATTTGAAAGTTAACAAACAGATCACCGACCATTTCGAATCCCACCGTACCTTCGCCGCTATGCAATCTGGTTTCCGAGCTGGTCATGGGTGCACCTCAGCCACGCTCAAGGTCCTAAACCATATTATAACCGCGATCGATAAAAGACAGTACTGTGCAGCCGTCTTCATCGACCTGGCCAAGGCTTTCGACTCTGTCAATCACCGCATTCTTATTAGCAGACTAAATAGCCTTGGTTTCTCAAATGACTGCCTCGCCTGGTTCACCAACTACTTCTCAGATAGAGTTCAATGTGTCAAATCGGAGGGCCTGTTGTCTGGACCTCTGGCAGTCTCTATGGGGATGCCACAGGGTTCAAATCTCGGGCAGACTCTATTCTCTGTGTATATCAATGATGTCGCTCTTGCTGCTGGTGACTCTCAGATCCAACTCTATGCAGACGACACCATTTTGTATACATCTGGCCCTTCATTGGACACTGTGTTAACAAACCTCCAAACGAGCTTCAATACCATACAGCACTCCTTCTGTAGCCTCCAACTGCTCTTAAACGCTAGTAAAACTAAATGCATGATCTTCAATCGAACGCTGCTTGCACCCGCCCGACTAGAAACACTACTCTCGGCGAGTCTGGGTTGGAAAATGTGGACAACTACAAATACCTAGGTGCCTGGTTAGACCGTAAACTCTCCTTCCAGACTCACATTAAGCATCTCCAATCCAAAGTTAAATCTAGAATCGGCTTCCTATTTCGCAACAAGGCCTCCTTCACTCATGCTGCCAAAATAGCCTCCAACACTCTACTCAGCAAATTGGATGTAGTCTATCACAGTGCCATCCGTTTTGTCACCAAAGCCCCATATACTACCCACCATTGTGACCTGTACTCTCTCGTTGGCTGGCCCTCACTACATAATCGTTGCCAAACCCACTGGCTCCAGATCATCTATAAATCTCTGCTAGGCAAATCCCCGCCTTATCTTAGCTCATCGGTCACCATAGCAACACCCACCCGTTGTATGCGCACCAGCAGGTATATCTCACTGGTCATCCCCAAAGCCAACACCTCCTTTGGCCGCCATTCCTTCCAGTTCTCTGCTCCTATTGACTGGAATGAACTGCAAAAATCTCTGAAGCTGGAGACTCTTATCTCCCTCACTAACTTTAAGCATCAGTTGTCAGAGCAGCTTACCGATCACTGCACCTGTACACAGCCCATCTGTAATTAGCCCACCCAACTACCTCATCCCCATATTATTATTTATTTTGCTCATTTGCACCCCAGTATCTCTATTTGCACATCATCTTCTGCACATATATCACTCCAGTGTTAATACCAAATTGTAATTATTTTATGTTTTGTTTATCCCATGTGTAACTCTGTGTTGTTGTTTTTTTCGCACCGCTTTGCTTTATCTTGGCCAGGTCGCAGTTGTAAATGAGAACTTGTTCACAACTGGCTTACCAGGTTAAATAAAGGTTAAATAAAAAATCAAATAAAAAACCCAGAGCCTTAGTTCTGCGAATGTGTGCCTGGATTTATTTTCTGTGAGAAGTTGTGCTGCATCTCGCAGACAAGTGCACCAATGTATGACAGTGATAGATGCATAAATAAATATTGGTGCTCAAAGGAATGGCTTGTACACTGTGTGTGTACTACCCACATGCTTGTTTTAGACCGTATCTGGTATCTGCAGCAATGTTTAAATGTCAACTGATGCTCCCTTTATATGCGTACCCTAACGCATTCGTCATTTCAGGGCAACATGTACAGTGAGGGAAAAAATTATTTGATCCCCTGGTGATTTTGTATGTTTGCCCACTGACAAAGACATGATCAGTCTATAATTTTAATGGTAGGTTTATTTGAACAGAGAGAGACAGAATAACAACAAATAAAACAGAAAAACGCATGTAAAAAATGTTATAAATTGATTTGCATTTTAATGAGGAAAATACGTATTTGACCCTCTACAAAACATGACTTAGTACTTGATGGCAAAACCCTTTTTGGCAAACACAGAGGTCAGACGTTTCTTGTAGTTGGCCACCAGGTTTGCACACATCTCAGGAGGGATTTTGTCCCACTCCTCTTTGCAGATCTTCTCCAAGTCAAACACACCGCCCGGGCAACTAAGGAGCACCAAAAACGTCCTCTGTCTATCTCGTTCTCTTGCATAATTCAGCAAGTGTGTCAAGAGAAGGATACCCAGTGATTTAAAATCAAAACGCTTGGCTATAGATTACACCTATCTATACATACTTTACATTGTTTGCGAGATCAGAGATTATTACTACAATACGAGTATTGCTTTAATTTCAGCTCATCTAATTTGTAAACATTTTAAATGTATTAAATCTTTACTTTTTTCAATTGCACAAATAACCAACACCCACCAAAATAAAGTTATCTTTCTCTTCTTTCTTGTGATATAATTATTGAGACAGTGTGTTAAATCCCTGACCAAGAATTGGCGTTCTTATAGATGCAATGAAAACATTGTTTTCAAATGAGACGATTTCAGCCATTACCGGAGTCTCTTTGTCAGGTCATTACAAACGTTTCGGATGTCACAACGTTAATGGCAATGTTAACCAGCAAGAGTGGGAAAGAGTCACCAGAGTAAAATGAAAACAATCAATCCAGCGAGATTTAAGTGACAACTGGATTTTGCACCCTTCAAACACTGGAAATAGACAGCTGAAAAGGAGACCCAGCATACCGGGAACATTCCAAGAACATTAGCTAATATTCCCAATAAGTTGTAGTTAGGGTTTTATCTAACATTAGGATGATAACATCCGAACAAAATCTTTAATAACAAAATATATACTTTTTTATGTTTTAAGTGAAATATATTTTGAATGTTCTTCTTCTCATTAGGTTTCCAGATAATGTAATAGCACATTGTACCAGTAATGTTTTCCCATCGAACCAAAACTGGTCATGTGAAAGTTCCCAAAACATCTGTTAGGCCGCGGCAAATGTTCTCATAACACAAAAACTGTCCAGTTGTACTGATGATTATATGCCTGATGTTGCAAGAATGTTCCTAGAACACATTTAATCTGTTATTTAAAGGTTCCCAGAATGTTTCATTAGGGCAACAGGAAGCCTAGCGGTTAGAGTGTTGAGCCAGTAACCAAAGAGTTGTGAGTTCGAATCCCAGAGTCGACTAGGTGAAATCTGTCGATCTACCTTTGATTAAAGCACTTAACCCTAATTGCTCCAGGGTCTCTGTCAATAATGGCTGATCCCTGGCCGTGACCCCACTCTCTGAGGGTGTCTCAGGGGGAGTGGGATATGCAAAAAAATAAAAAATAAATCACACCACACACTTTTACAGGTTACACACTTGTACATGTGTGAAACAGGACAGATATAATCATCCCTATTTAACCTTTGAACATTCTGTTGAGAACATTTTGGGGACATCACAAACATCACAAATATATATCTGCTGTTCAAATGTCCTATGAATTAAATAATGTGCAGATTGTCAACACATGACGACATCAGAGTGCGCTGCTGAACACTGTATGCTGGAAACACTCGGTTTGTTATTTAAACTTAAACATAACCAATCTTTGTTAAACATAAATACCAAACGTTTTTTTGCATGGATTCCGCATCGCTGTTAGCTTTTACCAGCTAGGACCACTATCTCTTGTCCTGGAATCTTGCTTAACTGACAGGTTAAAGTCTGCTTGAAAGAGCAGCTAACCTAGCTAAGCTGCTAGCCATCAAGTGGCAGGTTGAAGCCTGCTTAACAGAGACGCTAAGCTGCTAGCCATCAAGCTAACGAAGTTGGTACCTGATGAGTTTTGCAATGGAGCCCTCTTTGTCTGGAGAACTAAATGAACGGTTCCAACGTTGTAGGAGCTGTTTCTATTACGCTTTGTTTTGGGACAAACCGGATCACTCGGAGTTCCAATGCAGCAATTGTTTACTTACCGAGGATTATAGGCTTGAGGTGGCTTGATCACGCAGGTCGCCAGCCTATGTAAGAAACTGGGGAAAACGCAGAGTGGAATGTTTACATTTTCTACGCCGGTGGCTGGACGGCGTTCACACTTGTTGGATACATCTCCACCTTGTCGTTTGTTGTTATCCGACTGGCCGGTGTTACCCGGAGCTCCACCATTTGATAGCGCCGTTGAAGGAGCACAGTATGAGGAGAAAGGCAATCAACGATGTCGCATGTCACGAGCCGTGGAAGCTGAAGACAGCGACCTCCCGCAAAGCACTCCCAACGAGAGGCCCGGAGCGGATACAAACAACGAATAGTTTTGCCGTACTGGAGACTGATCTTCCTGCACCTTCGTCACTGTGGGTGCCTGTGGCTGTGGCCACAGTGCCTACTACTACGATTTCGAAGTTGACGTCGGCAATCTTCTGTCGTCAACTTCGATCGAGCGGGGCTTCTCCATCTGTCTGAGGCCTGTATCCTGTGAAGCGTGTGAGTGGGCGAATTTCCTCGTCCTTCTCGCCAGCCGTGATTTGGGCAGCTCCATGGAAAGAAATGTGACCGTTCCTGGTGCAATAAAAGTGTCCTATCCCGGAGCTCGAGTAAATGACATTACTAAGCTGCTCCCGAATGTACTATGTCAGGACATGGAAATTGATTATATCGTAGTCCATGTGGGTTTTAATGACATTTTGAAGGGCAGCTCTGAACAGTTGAAACTGGATTTGAAAGAGCTGATTGACTCTCTGCTAAACACTAACAAAAACCCCATCATATCTGGCCCTGTGCCCTCTCTGAATCGTGGCATTGAATGCTTTAGCAGGATTCTGGCTCTTCACAACTGGCTACGTGATTATTGCAGCTCAATGGGTGTAACTTTTGTTGACAAGGAGGATGGGATCCACCCAAATCATTTGGGTTCCTGGGTCCTTTCAGAGCATTATAAGGCTGTGTTGAGACAATGACTTAGCAATGACCCAAGCCCAGCTCAGCTAATCCCTACCATTGTGACGCAGATTTGTCAAAATGCTTCAACAAATGTACATTACATCAGGGGCGTCGGTAGTCACAATATCAGTAACCTAATTTATGTCCCTCTAACTGCCCTGAATGCCACCGCTGATCCTACAGCTATTGTGTGCAGTAATCATGTGCCTAAGAACCAGATTTATACTGTTAGCACTGAACCGGTGTACCCGAGGAGGCAGTCCACTGTGTGCAGCTCACCGTGCACTAACATAAAGAACATGAGCACATCTACTGCTACTAAGCTTCCCAGTAAAGCAATAAAAACAAGTAAGCATCCCAGAAGAAAAGTGCTCAAAATAGCCCACGTTAACATATGTAGCTTAAGAAACAAGGTTCATGAAATCAATAATTTGCTAGTAACAGATGACATTCATATTCTGACTATCTCTGAAACTCACTTAGATAATACCTTTGATGATACAGTGGTAGCAATACAAGGTTATAACCTTTACAGAAAAAATAGAAATGCCAATGGTGGAGGTGTTGCTGTTTATATACTGAACCACATTCCATATTAGAGAGGATCTCATGTTAAATACTGTTGAAGTAATATGGCTACAGGTTCATCTGCCTCACCTAAAGCCAATTCTGGTGGGAAGCTGCTATAGACCACCAAGTGCTAACAGTCAGTATCTGGATAACATGTGTGACATGCTTGATAATGTATGTGATATCAATAGAGAGGTATACTTTCTGGGTGATTGAAAAATTGTATGGTTGAGAGGGATGAGGCAAAAGGAATGGCAAATAAGTCTGGCTGCACAACCAATTGGCAAACGTATTGCAAATTGAGAAATCATGTGACTAGAGTGAATAAAAAGAAATAACACTATGAAACAAGGATAATGATAGTAAAAAGCTTTGGAGCACCTTAAATTTAATGTTGGGATAAAAGGCAAACTCAGCTCCATCATTCATTGAATCAGATGGCTCATTCATCACAAAACCAACTGATATTGCCAACTACTTTAATAATTTTTTAATTGGCAAGATTAGCAAACTTAGGCATGACATGCCAGAAACTATTGCTGACACTACACATCCAAGTATATCTGACCAAATTATGAAAGGCAAGCATTGTAATTTTTTATTCCGTAAAGTGAGTGTGGAAGAGGTGAAAAAATTATTGTTGTCTATTAACAATGACAAGCCACCGGGGTCTGACAACTTGGATGGAAAATTGCTGAGGATAATAGCGGACAATATTGCCACTCCTATTTGCCATATCTTCAATTTAAGCCTACTAGAATGTGTGTGCCCTCAGGCTTGGAGCGACGCAAAAGTCATTCCGCTACCTAAGAATAGTAAAGCCCCCTTTACTGGTTCAAACAGCCGACCAATTAGCAGTTACCAACCCTTAGAAAACTATTGGAAATAATTGTGTTTGACCAGATACAATGCTATTTTACTGTAAACAAATTGACAACAAACAATTCAGCATGCTTATAGAAAAGGACATTCAACAAGCACAGCACTTACACAAATGACTGATGATCGGTTGAGAGAAATCGATGATAAAAATATTGTGGGGGCTGTTTTGTTAGACTTCAGTGTGGCTTTTGACATTATCGATCATAGTCTGCTGCTGGAAAAATGTATGTGTTATGGCTTTACACCCCCTGCTATAATGTGGATAAAGAGTTACTTGTCTAACAGAACACAGATGGTGTTCTTTAATGGAAGTGTCTCAAACATAATCCAGGTAGAATCAGGAATTCCCCAGAGCAGCTGTCTAGGCCCCTTGCTTTTTTCCATCTTTACTAACGACATGCCACTGGCTTTGAGTAAAGCCAGTGTGTCTATATATGTGGATGACTCAACACTATACACGTCAGCTACTACAGCAACTGAAATAACTGCAACACTTAACAAAGAGTTGCAGTTAATTTCAGAGTGGGTGGCAAGGAATAAGTTAGTCCTGAATATTTCCAAAACTAAAAGCATTGTACTTGGGTCAAATCATTCACTTAAACCCTAAAACTCAACTACATCTCGTAATGAATAATGTGGAAAGTGAGCAAGTTGAGGTGACTGAACTGCTTGGAGTAACCCTGGATTGTAGACTGTCATGGTCAAAGCATATTGATACAACAGTAGCTAAGATGGGGAGAAGTATGTCCATAATTAAGCACTGCTCCACCTTCTTAACAACACTATCAACAAGGCAGGTCCTACAGGCCCTAGTTTTGTCTAACCTAGACCACTGTTCAGTAGTGTGGTCAGGTGCCACAAAGAGGGACTTGGGAAAATTGCAGTTGGCTCAGAACAGGGCAGCACGGCTGGCCCTTAAAAGTACACGGAGAGCTAACATTGATGACATGCATGTCAGTCTCTCCTGGCTCAGAGTGGAAGAGAGATTGACTTCATCGCTGCTTGTTTTTGTGAGAGGTGTCGACGAGCTGAATGTACCGAGCTGTCTGTTTGGAATACTGGCACACAGCTCGGACACCCATGCGTACCCCACAAGACATGCCACCAGAAGTCTCTTCACAGTCCCCAAGTCCAGAACGGACAATGGGAGGCGCACAATACTATAAAGAGCCATGACTACATGGAACTCTATTCCACATCAGGTAACTGATTCAAGCAGTAGAATCAGATTGGAAAAACAGGTAAAAATACACCTTGTGGAACAGCGGGGACTGTGAAGAGACACACACACAGGTACATACACACATACATATAGACACTCACTCTACACACACGTACACATGGATGTTGTAATGTAAATATGTGATAGTGGAGTAGTGGCCTGAGGGAACACACTAAATGTATTGGGTAAAGTGTTAAGTAATATTTTTAATTTTATATAACTGCCTTAATGTTGCAGGAGCCCAGGAAGAGTATCTGCTGCCTTGTCAGCAGCTAATGGGGATACTTAATAAATACAAATATTAAGTGTAAAAAATATGTTTGTGTTTGTATGATTAAATGCTGTCCTATGAATGAATTTAGAATACCATGTGTCTCTATATAACTATACAGTCCTCAAATGTGAGTTGCCATTAAATATGAAGAGAAACATTATTGGGATGTATTCCAATCTTAGGAGCTAAAAATGTGCATGTTGAGAATGGTAAGGTAAAACTTAAATTTAAAATGTTCTACATTTTCTTAGAAAATTATGAGGACCTCCAAGCCAAGGTAAAATATATATTGCTTGAACATCAATGGAATATTACTTAAAACCTAAAACACATATGCTATGAACATCATAAAAACTGACATAAAGTGGGAAAAAAAAGTATTTAGTCAGCCACCAATTGTGCAAGTTCTCCCACTTAAAAAGATGAGAGAGGCCTGTAATTTTCATCATAGGTACACGTCAACTATGACAGACAAAAATAGATTTTTTTTTCTCCAGAAAATCACATTGTAGGATTTTTAATGAATTTATTTGCAAATTATGGTGGGAAATAAGTATTTGGTCAATAACAAAAGTTTCTCAATACTTTGTTATATACCCCTTGTTGGCAATGACACAGGTCAAACGTTTTCTGTAAGTCTTCACAAGGTTTTCACACACTGTTGCTGGTATTTTGGCCCATTCCTCCATGCAGATCTCCTCTAGAGCAGTGATGTTTTGGGGCTGTCGCTGGGCAACACGGACTTTCAACTCCCTCCAAAGATTTTCTATGGGGTTGAGATCTGGAGACTGGCTAGGCCACTCCAGGACCTTGAAATGCTTCTTACGAAGCCACTCCTTCGTTGCCCGGGCGGTGTGTTTGGGATCATTGTCATGCTGAAAGACCCAGCCACGTTTCATCTTCAATGCCCTTGCTGATGGAAGGAGGTTTTCACTCAAAATCTCACAATACATGGCCCCATTCATTCTTTCCTTTACACGGATCAGTCGTCCTGGTCCCTTTGCAGAAAAACAGCCCCAAAGCATGATGTTTCCACCCCCATGCTTCACAGTAGGTATGGTGTTCTTTGGATGCAACTCAGCATTCTTTGTCCTCCAAACACGACGGGTTGAGTTTTTACCAAAAAGTTCTATTTTGGTTTCATCTGACCATATGACATTCTCCCAATCCTCTTCTGGATCATCCAAATGCACTCTAGCAAACTTCAGACGGGCCTGGACATGTACTGGCTTAAGCAGGGGGACACGTCTTGCACTGCAGGATTTGAGTCCCTGGCGGCGTAGTGTGTTACTGATGGTAGGCTTTGTTACTTTGGTCCCAGCTCTCTGCAGGTCATTCACTAGGTACCCCCGTGTGGTTCTGGGATTTTTGCTCACCGTTCTTGTGATCATTTTGACCCCACGGGGTGAGATCTTGCGTGGAGCCCCAGATCGAGGGAGATTATTAGTGGTCTTGTATGTCTTCCATTTCCTAATAATTGCTCCCACAGTTGATTTCTTCAAACCAAGCTGCTTACCTATTGCAGATTCAGTCTTCCCAGCCTGGTGCAGGTCTACAATTTTGTTTCTGGTGTCCTTTGACAGCTCTTTGGTCTTGGCCATAGTGGAGTTTGGAGTGTGACTGTTTGAGGTTGTGGACAGGTGTCTTTTATACTGATAACAAGTTCAAACAGGTGCCATTAATACAGGTAACGAGTGGAGGACAGAGGAGCCTCTTAAAGAAGAAGTTACAGGTCTGTGAGAGCCAAAAATCTTGCTTGTTTGTAGGTGACCAAATACTTATTTTCCACCATAATTTGCAAATAAATTCATTAAAAATCCTACAATGTGATTTTCTGGATTTTTTTCCCTCTATTTGTCTGTCATCGTTGACGTGTACCTATGATGAAAATTACAGGCCTCTCTCATCTTTTTAAGTGGGAGAACTTGCACAATTGGTGGCTGAGGAAGGCCCTCAAAATTTTCAAAGACTCCAGCCACCCTAGTCATAGACTGTTCTCTCTGCTACCGCACGGCAAGCGGTACCGGAGTGCCAAGTCTAGGTTCAAAAGACTTCTCAACAGCTTCTACCCCCCAAGCCATAAGACTCCTGAACAGCTAATCATGGCTACCCGGACTATTTGCACTGCCCCCCCACCCCATCCGTTTTACGCTGCTGCTACTCTGTTAATGATTTATGCATAGTCACTTTAACTCTACCCACATGTACATATTACCTCAACTACCTCAACTAGCCGGTGCCCCCGCACATTGACTCTGCAACGGTACCCCCCTGTATATATAGCCTCCCTACTGTTATTTTATTTTACTTCTGCTCTTTTTCTTCTCAACACTTTTTTTGTTGTTGTTTTATTTTTAATTTTTTACTTTTTTGGTTAAAAATAAATGCACTGTTGGTTAAGGGCTGTAAGTAAGCATTTCACTGTAATGTCTGCACCTGTTGTATTCGGCGCATGTGACCAATAAAATTTGATTTGATTTGATTTGACTAAATACTTTTTTCCCCACTGTATTTGGAAATTGTGGAACGATGTGCAACATTGTGGGAATGTTTTGATTAATATCACAAGAATATTCTTGCAACATCCCAGACAACTCCCATAACTTAATTACATGCTCTGGGAACATTTAAATAACTTAGACTACATGTTCTGTCAACATTCTTACAACATTATAGGAATGTCCTGTACAACCTAACTTAAACATTATATAAATCACAACTAAATATGTGTATGTATGTGTTTTGGGAACTTATCTCTTTTAATGTACCCACACTGTTCCCACAACCTAATGACATATTCTGGGAATATTTAAATAATTCAGAAAGGCTGTTCTGTCAACATTATTGCAACATCAAAATAATGTGTGCACCCTGACACAAACATTATCTGAATATCAGAACAACTTGATAGTTTTAGTGTTTTGGGAACCTATGTCTTGTCATATCCCCACAATGTTCCCACTACCTAAAGAAACATTCAGGGAACATTTAAACAATGTTCTCACCAGACTGTTCCCACAACCTAATGAAACATTCTGGGAACCTTTAAATAACAGTCAGTATGTGTTCTGGGAACATTCTAATAGTATTAGGTGAGTGTTTTTTGTACCCTAAAATAAACATTGTAGAATCATCCGCACAACTGGACAGTTTTTGGGTTTTGGGAACATATATTTTCTAATGTTCCCACAATGTTCCCACCACACTGTTCCCACAACCTAACCTTTAAATAACAGGTTAATAAATGTGCTCTAGGAACTTTCTTGCAACATCAGGCGAATGTTTTATACAAACATTCTATAATCATCAGCACAACAATTGTTGTGTAATGAGAACATTTGCCGCGACCTAACAAATGTTCTGGGAACTTTCACATAACCAATTTTGGTTTGCTGGGGAGATACTCAGGTAGGTGGGGCATGCATGTTGCTACAGACACACACACACACACAAACACATGTATGATTTACAGCACACTATAAGCGTGTCAAGGATCCATCTCTGCTCTGCTCATATGACACGTGAATAGACATGAATATCTATTAAAACCCATGATCACAACCATCATATTGATTTATACTCCTCCAGTGTTTGCTCTGACAGCAGTCGTGTGTTTGTGTGTTTGTGTGTTTAGGTGTGTGTAGCGTGCTTGTGTATGATCTTATCCATATAAAACACTGAACAAAAGACAGCTCATCAAATGGCAGGGTGACTGTTATGGTACTACACTGTAGGGCCGTGGATGAGGGAAGCTGTATTGTGAGTGATCAATACCTCGTCAGGAGCCGTTATCAAAGTAATGACTGCAGTATTTTCTCTGTTGATGTGCTCTGAAGGAGAGTGGAGAGAGTTAAGAGTAGGACCATATACACTATATATACAAAAGTATGTGGACACCCCTTCAAATTAGTGGATTCGGCTATTTCAGCCACATCTGTTGCTGACAGGTGTATAAAATCAAGCACACAGCCATTCAATCTCCATAGACAAACATTGGCAGTAGAAAGGCCTTACTGAAGAGCTCAGTGACTTTCAACATGTTGGTCAAATTTCTGCCCTGCTAGAGCTGCCCCGGTCAACTGTAAGTGCTGTTTTTGTGAAGTGGAAATGTCTAGGAGCAACAACGGCTCAGCCGTGAAGTGATAGGCCACACAAGCTCACAGAACGGGACCGCATAGTGCTGAAGTGCGTAGCGCGTAAAGATCATCTGTCCTCGGTTGCAACACTCACTACTGAGTTCCAAACTGCCTCTGGAAGCAACGTCAGCACAATAACTGTTCTTCGGGAGCTTCATGAAATGGGTTTCCATGGCCGAGCAGCCGCACACAAGACTAAGATCACCATGCACAATGCCAAGTGCCGGCTGAAGTGGTGTAAAGTGTGCCGCCGTTGGACTCTGGAGCAGTGGAAACACGTTCTCTGGAGTGATGAATTACAATTCACCATCTGGCAGTCAAAAGGACTAATCTGAGTTTGGCGGATACCAGGAGAACGCTACCTGCCCGAATGCATAGTTCCAATTGTAAAGTTTGGTGGAGGAGGAATAATGGTCTGGGGCTGTTTTTCATGGTTCGGGCTAGGCCCCTTAATTGTTTTGTCGATTGGTGTGGAAGAACTTGACTGGCCTGCACAGAGCCCTGACCTTAACCCCATCGAACACCTTTGGGATGAATTGGAATGGCGACTGCGAGCCAGGCCTAATTGCCCAACATCAGTGCCCGATCTCACTAATGCTCTTGTGGCTGTATGGAACCAAGTCCCTGCAGCAATGTTCCAACATCTAGTGGAAAGCCTTCCCAGAAGAGTGGAGGCTGTTATAGCAGCAAAGGGGGTACCAACTCCATATTAATGCCCATGATTTTGGAATTAGATGTTTGACGAGCAGGTCTCCACATACTTTTGGTCATGTAGTGTACCATATTGAATGGTGTAGCAACCTTAACATCTAGAACCTCATCAAGAGATTTGGATTGCTTGGCGTATTGGCTAAAGAGTAGGCTTGACTGGCGCTGGACCCGAGTTCGAGTTCCAGTCAGAGATATCCACGAATTCGCTGCAATATGAAGCGGCTAACAAATGCAACAAACTACCTGTTTAATAAAACAGATAAGGTTCTACCTGAATTTATATGTAATATTACTTAGATCCAATAAGAACACTTCTGTTCGATTTCCATTCTTAAATGTCCTCTTCAGTCTTTGAATGATTACGAGCTTGTGGCAATAGCTCTAATCATGGATTAATGTAAACAATGATATGATGATCTGTGTGTTCTTGTTCTTTATGTAATGTGGACCTTTATGTAACAACACTGAGTGCTGACAAATGCTTGGATTGCAATCCTCTTACAGTGCTTTTCATGGCCTCGGCCTAGCAGACTGTACTGTACTCTGACTGCATCCCAAATGGCACCCTATTCCCTATGGGCCCGGTTCCAACCCGAGTTAAGTGCGCGTAAATGGAACATAATTCCCTTTTCATGCACTTGTCTCTCTATGCATATTCTGACCCTGAATTTAAGCATGAGAATAACATGCTATTCACCCACTATTTGTTTGGGGTGGAGATCGAATAAATGAAGGAGTGGCAGAGGTGTGTCTACAGATACGCTGTATTCTGACCTTGACTTAATTCCATAATAATTCCACCACCTTTTTGCGTGAGTAAACCATGAATAAGGTCTAGCGAGCCTGCCAGTTCCAAGTGGAAAAATATCTACTTTATTATTTCCGATAGAAATACCACCATTCCCCGTGCACTGTAATTTACAACTTGATAAGAGCTATTGATAAGAGCTCGGTAAATGAGTAATCAATTTGGATAAGAGGTTTGTAAATATAAATGACACTTGTTTTAGAACTATTTTACCTTATAATTGCTGGAGACAAAAGTGAAACCAGTCATATGGCAGCAAACTGAAGCATATCAACATATCAACTTTCCCACAGTAAAGTTCATGAAATGCTGTGCCATTATGCAGAATTGTAATTGTACAGCCTTTTAAACTTGCAGGGATGGGCACCATCGAATGTCTTAATTATAGGCTACCCGACTATCTCTGTCTCCTATTTCTAGCATGTTAAATATTATCAGTGTCGACCGTCAGTAGACCTAATAACCACACATATTCAATAGCCAATTTATTGTTGGTTCCCTTCAGTTGATATAGCCTACATTATCATTCCATTTCATTACATTGTTTCATTTACTTTCATTTTCTTCCTCTGTAAATGCTGTCACGGCCGTGTGGTTGTTGCTGAGGATCATTAGTAACAGTTGATCATATTTTAAAAAGGCTAATTAAATCGTAATGGAGTGGTGCGCAGTCCAAGCCGTACCTGTTTGAACCCAAGGCATTGTGCAATATTTGGCCGTGTCATCACACAGTTCCGTGGTTAGTGCAGACAATAGACGAGGGTATAGCCTACTATTGAACACTATTCTCCCTATTATAATTATATGTACACTAATCTTCCAACATTACCATGGGTTGAAGAACTGAATGTGGCAATTTTCAGAATGAATCAAACCACAGTTTTCTTTCTTTCGTGCGTAAAGGCTCTCCAAACCTGTTTTTTTATGATTCATAAATACTTTCCTAAACCTAAATCATCTACAAGATCAATATTTTTAAATCTACCAAAGGAAAATGCATATATTTAGATGGCTTTCTTTAATTGATCCCTAATATTCTGAACCCATTCTCTCTATATTTTGTGTTGAGTCTGTAGACAAAATTCTAACTAAAAGGTACACCATATTTAGGGATGGCTTAAGATGAATGTACTGAAAACTATTGAATGAAAACTGTGCTATCCAGCAAGTGGGAGGGTTTTCAGTGGTTAAATTAAATGTATTCAGAGTGTGCAAGGTAGCCACACCTGCAGAGCGTGTTACGCGCCTGAATAAGGTAAGTCTGAATACCAAATACTGTGCGTAGAAAAGGTGTGTAGAAAAGGTGATTCCTAAGTCGGAATCGGCCCCTATGGGCTCTAGTCAAAAGTAGTGCACTATACATGTAATATGGTGCAATTTGGGATTCACTTTCTGACTCAGATGTACCAAGTCACAAGGACTAACTTTCAAACTGTAGGTTCTGTTGTTGTAATGTAGTTGTTGCTTCATAAAGTATACCATATTGTAGTCTGCTTCCCAAATGGAACCCTTTCCCTTATATAGTGCACTACTTTTGCACAGGGTCCATAGTGAGTTAGTGTGCCATTTGGGATGCAGAACATAGACTGGCAAACTGGAGTAGTTTACTACTATGAAAAAAAAAAGGGAAGATCATTTAATGATCATTAGCTGGCTCCAGTGGAGTTTGTTATGTTGTCTGAGAGAAAAACAGTGTGTGTGTGTGTGTGTGTGTATGTATGTGTGAGAGACAGACAGACAGATAGACATCAGAGTGAAAGCCCCCTGAAGTCCTGTTGAGCAGATGTATCTCTCCCTGGTGATAGATTACTCTTTCTCTTTCTTTCTCCCTTCCTCCCCCTCTCTTTATTTCTCTCTCTCTCGCTCTCTGTCCCCTCTCTCTCTCTCTCTCTCTCTCTCTCTCTCTCTCTCTCTCTCTCTCTCTCTCTCTCTCTCTCTCTCTCTCTCTCTCTCTCTCGCTTTCTCTCTCTCTCTCTCGCTCTCACTCTCACTCTCTCTCTCTCTCTCTCTCTCTCTCTCTCTCTCTCTCTCTCTCTCTCTCTCTCTCTCTCTCTCTCTCTCTCTTTCTCTCACACACAAACTCTCTCTCTGTCCCCCCCACTTATTTCTATCAATCTTTTCTCTTCCCTCTTTTCCATCATGTAATTTCCTCCCTCCCTTTCTCCATAGAAATCCCTCTCCCTCCCTCAATCTCTCATGTTTTTTACTGTCTCATAATGTTTGTCCTTGTTTCACTCTCAGTCCATCGTCCTCGTATCCTTCCTATCGTTCCTCCTTTCCTCTTCTCCTCTTTTCTCTTTTTATATTTTCTTGTAAACGACAGGTGGAATAAAGTCAGGCTACTATAGTGTTACAGTGCCCCTGGTGCGTGGGTGCGTGTGAGTGAGAAAGACGCGTGAGCATATGTGTACTTTATTTATTTTATTAGGATCCCCATTAGCTGACGCCAATGGCGACAGCTAGTCTTACTTGGGTCTGAGACATACTGAAAAAGACATTACAGACAAAATACTTTACAATTGACATACATTAAAAGAACACACATACATAGTGTGTGTTCTTGGAAGCAGGCTTCCAAACATAGTGACGTGGGCTCAGTCTCTCAGAAAGCTTGGCCAGAGTCCAGAATCCCTTTAATCTCCATTCATCAGTGGGATATTACTCACTGGTGCTGGCACACACACACACACAAGCACACACACACGTACGTGTGAGGGAGGGACAGTGTCCGCCTCTCTGTCTTTCTCTCTGTCTCTGTCTGTCTTTCTTGAAATGAGCTCCTGCTGTCTGTCTAACTTTACCTCATCACACACACACACACACACACATCTACAGGTGCACAAAACACTCACCCTCCCCCCCCCCATCCATCACATACAAACACACGCACACATTCATACCAACGCCACGGAAGCTATCCATGATGCAACAGAGCCATTCCTATATTATCCCTCTGGAGTGAGAGAGTGGGAGCGTCAGAGAAAGAGAGAGATTGATAGATCAAAAGAGAGAGAGAGAGAGAGACGGGGGAGAGAGAGAGAGAGAGAGAGAGAGAGCAGAGTGAGTGAGTAAGAAATAGAGTGATCGTTTTTGTTGATGTTGTTTTTGTTTTTGTTTGTTCTCACTTTTGTGATTGTTTATTTCACTTGCTTTGGCAATGTAAACATATGTTTCCCATGCCTATAACGTCCCTTTGAATTAAATTCACAGAGCGAGAGAGAGAGATGGGGAAAGAGAGAAAGAGAGAGAGAGATGGGTAAATTCGTTTTTAGTAGGAATGAAGAGGTATTCAGAGAGAAAGAGAGAGAGAGAGAGAGAGGTAGTTAAGTGGCTATAAGAAATCCCCATCAGGTTTTGTCATTGAGATGCATTGTGATGGTGTTGGTAATTAGAGGAAGGAAGGCCCTACAACTCCAGCCACCCTAGTCATAGACTGTTCTCTCTGCTACCGCACGGCAAGCGGTACCAGAGCGCCAAATCTAGGTCCAAAAGGCTTTTTAACAGCTTCTACCCCCAACCCATAAGACTTCTGAACAGCTAATCATGGCTACCCCACCCCAACCACCTCTTTTATGCTGCTACTCTGTTTATTATTTATGCATAGTCACTTTAACTCTACCTACATGTACATATTACCTCAATTACCTCGACTAACTGGTGCCCCCGCATATTGACTCTGTACCGGTACCCCCATATATAGCCTTCCTACTGTTATTTTATTTTACTGCTGCTCTTTAATTTTTTTATTTAATTTTTATTTTATGCTTATCTATTTTTTACTTCCTTTCTTAAAAACTGCATTGTTGGTTAAGGGCTTGTAAGTAAGCATTTCACTGTAAGGTCTACACCTGTTGTATTCGGCGCATGTGGCAAATAAAATGTGATTTTACTTTATTTTATTAGCTTGCCGTAGATGACTTAGCATTGATTTAGCCATGAGAGCCACCAGCACTTATTCTCCATCCCCTTATTCCCTGACCCACCCCAAACCAAGAAACCTTTCCCTCCATCCCTCTTTTTACCGCTTCTCTCCCTTTCCATATTCAAAACAAATCTGAACAACGTGCATGCATTTTTTTAAGGGACCTGAAGCTAAATAGAAAACATGCAGACGTGTTGTGCCTTTGACAGCGAGCAGAGAGCCATTGAAATGCTATGTGAAGCTCACCTTCTAAGTCAGTCACTCTCTCTTACCTTCTGATCATCAGATATGTTGCTGTTTCATCCAGACAGGTGTCCTTCCTATAGCTGTCTTTTCTTCAATCATGTTCATTATAGTGAAGGTTCTATAGTCTGGGCCAGAGTGCGAATTATACCGTGACATTCGAAAAAAGCTAAAGTTCACAGGACGTCCTATGTGTATTTGTTTATGGATCTAATAGTAAAGATCTCTTTTTGTTATTACCTTTTAATTTAACACAACCAGTCATGATGTTTTCATCTTATTGTCAAACAAATCACTTAAAAAATAGGCTACCTGTGCATGTTCGTCCCCAACTAGCTCTCACAGTCTCACGTCCATGTTTCTCAAACGTCAAATTTCGAAGTTTTTGCAAATGTCATATTTCTAAGTGTTTAAGGTTAAGTTTAGGCATTAACTCAGAAATATTAAGGTTAGGCATTAACTCAGAATGGTTAAGGTAAGGGTTAAGGTTTTGGATGGGCTTAAAACAAAAATCTCAAAAACAACTTAATGTGGCTAGATTCGAACTTGCAACCTTTGGAATCAGAAGTAGAGGCTTTCGGCCATCCCTATCCACAACACCCTAGCACAACCGAAACCTACTTGAAGGTAACAGTGCTCACTGTTGCCCCTAGTGGCCCGTTTCCACGTCATCTCCCGACATCCTCAGACATGGATGGACTTCTAATACTGACTTGTATGACGGGTGACCTGGCTGGTTCATCCACTGTGCACTCCTGCCATTTGATGAATGGAATAAAGAGACATCCTTAACAAAACACCAAAAAGTGTAATGACATTCAGCAATTGTCATTGGGTCTACACTAGAGGGCTGCATTCCCGCTGTAGGTCCGACCCTAATGGTCGACTGTCAAGTGCTCTAATGGGGAGTGGAATGGATAGGGGAACCAATGTAATGCCTAGACTATGTGAAAATGACCTGTCCATAAAGTTTCCAGCTGCGCCTGAATCGACCAGCGCCTAACACTGGAGAACTACAATGTAATCAGGAAAGTGGATGGGTAGGGTACAGTGTGCAGCAGAGGGTTCTGAACGAGTGTGGGTGTTCAATACCTGGGGTGACGCAAGAGTGCCCTGCTTGCCGCCTCCAGACCCAAAAGAATGCTGATGACATAGAGCAGTGAAATGTCCTCTCGTGCCACCAGATTAACACTGGCGCTGTCGTCCTCCGCTCTCCCGGATCACCGCTCCACCCAGCTCCATCAGCTGGTGATCCGGGTCGGGCGGGGTTGGAAAGGGCAGGCCCCCTGCAGGACGTCCTCTGGCCGCCAGCAGGTTGTCCAACCGGATGGCCATATGCACCAGTTGAGTGAAGGACAACATGGTGTCCCGGCAGGCTAGCTCCCTTCAGACGTCCTCCCGTAGATGGCACCGGAAGTGGTCAATGAGGGCCCGCTCGTTCCACCCCGACCCAGGGCTTTCCCCGAGAGGCAGGAGACGAGGGCGGACACCTTCTCCCGCTCCAATGGGGCTGGGCTGATGCTTGAATAGTAAAGCTCCAGTTGGAGGAGGAATCCCTGGCAGAGAGCAGCTGTCCCGTCGAAATCATGTGGTCGGGATATATGGATCCCTCTGGGTGCTGGGGTGTGGGTGGCTGGATCCGGTCGCCCAGCTGGTTCCGACAGATCGGGTCCTCTCCTCTCCAGGCGTTGGACGACCTGGAGAACCCGATCCATCGCATCTCCCAAGCGGGCTAGCATCGTCGAATGCTCCCGGACCCATGCCACGACTCCAGGCATGTGCTCCTCTCCTCCTGACTCCATGACGGGTGTGTGATTCTGTGATGGGTGATTTGAAGGAGTCAGGCGCAGGAGGGTAAATCACAGAATAACATAGTGTATTCCGGAATACAGAGTTACACAGTAATGTGTCAAAACAGTCCAGTGCGCAAAACAGGCGTACTGGAACCAACAAGGCAGACGGGGAAATACCCCGGCAATACAAAATACAAGGAGCTCAACCGAGCTTCACTCTCCTCACAATAAACAATCACACACAAAGACAAGGGGGCAGAGGGAACACTTATACAGGTACTGATGACGGGATATTAACTAGGTGTTCAACAAATGGAACGATGAGATGAGGAGCGGCAGTGGCTAGAAGGCCGGTGACGACGAACGCCGAAGCCTGCCCGAACCAGGAGAGGCGGCAGCTTCGGAGGAAGTCGTGACAGATTGCCCATTTATTTGTCTCTGCCTGCAAATCGTCCCGCTCTTAAAAGGTAGGCTAAATCCTATATGCAAAACGTAGCTCAAGAGAAAGTTCAAGTGTCCACTCTAATCATTCAGTTATCGTTCCAAGGAAATTAACTTCCTAAATATGATTAGGCTATAGTTTACTACATTGCCTAGAAATACATATTGATCACCCAAACATAGCTCAAGAGAAAGTGCAATTGTTCCCTCTCTCCAACTCTACTCTCTGCAAAAATGTCTAGCCTATTGGCTGATATAGCCCAGTAATACAAATAAACTAATATAATGGACCACATGAGAATCTCTGATAATTTAACACATTTCTTATGTGGCTCAGTTGGTAGAGCATGGCACTTGCAATGCCAGGATTGTGGGTTTGATTCCCATGGGGGACCAGTACGAATAAAAATGTATGCACTCACTACTTACTACTGTAAATTGCTCTGCTAAATGACTAAAGTTTAAAATTTACAATTTTGCGCATTTTGATATTACCTATAGGATGCAAAATTGATGGGACCATGGCTGGCAAGCGAGCTGCGTCACTTACGTCTACAATAACATTGCGGGATTGCGGTTGGGTTCGGGTCCAGTTCTTGCGGTAGTGGGTGGAAGTTGGACAGAAAGCCAGCTAGTGCGGGCAGGTGCAGTATGAAATGCTGCAAGTGCAGGCGGAAGCGCAGCACAGACCACTACTCTTCACTCTTGTAGCCTGAATTAATTGATTTGTCTTGCTAACAAAAGGACATTTTTTGTAGAAAGAAAAGTTGGGACACGAGAAAAGGGGCTGATATACAGGACTGTCCTGGGCTAACAAGTGCAGCCACATGGATTTTTAGTTTAATTTGGAATGCTTTTACTGTAATAGTAAAAATACCAATCTAAACAAATAGGAGAACGGTCAAATTTGCATTATTTTGAAAGTAACCTACCCAACCCTGTGTGTCTGTGTGCTCACTCAATTGTGTGTTTGTGTGTGTGTGTGCACTCACTCAGTTTTGTTTTTGTTCTCTCTAAGATGTGTCTCAGCTTGTCTTTAATCATGTCTCAGATAGAAAAAGTCATTGGGAGCAGCTCTCTCTCTCGCTCTCTCCCCCCTTTCCCTCTCCCTCTCTATTTTTCTCTCTCACTGTTTCTGTCTGTCTATCTTTCTCTCTCTGTCCAAACTTTCTCATCTCGCCACCTCTCTCTCTCTCTCTCTCTCTCTCTCTCTCTCTCTCTCTCTCTCTCTCTCTCTCTCTCTCTCTCTCTCTCTCTCTCTCTCTCTCTCTCGCTCTCTCTCACTGTGTCTCTCTCTTTCTATATTTATCTCTCTGTACAAACTTTCTCATCTCTCCATCTGAGTTTAAATTGAATCCCCTGTTTGGTAATTAAAGCTAATGAAGACAGATTGAGAAAAGAGACAAAACCAATATCCCCTAACACACTCTGTGCAAGGTAGGAATTGACTTTCAGTTAAGGACGGCCAAGATGAGGGGAGTGGAAGATGGTAAAACAGCCAACTTCCTCTCTATGACTGCGTCCCAAATGGTAACCTATTCCCCTATTGTGCACTACTTTTGACCAGGGCCCATATGGCTCCGGTCAAAAGTAGTGTAGGGCAATTCCATGGTAACGGAATTACACTGAGACTCATATTTTTCACTTTAAAATGTATATCAAACAAAAACTATTGATTTTAAAGTTTACGCACAAGGACTGCTTTTAACAATTTCCACAGAAAATTTTACAAAAACACATTTACAGGAAGAACAGTGCAGATACCAAGTTTGATAACAGAATAAAACTGAGGCAGATTTTACCTTTATTCTGTTACCAAACATATATTCTTTTTAGGGGGTAGATCAGCTTTAATATTGCAGATAGCATGTGGCTTCTATCAGTATAATTGTCTGCATCAATTCCAATCCCCCATATATTTCTGTAAATATATATATAATATTTCAAATATTTTATTTTCTTTATTATTTTCCGCTAACCCTGACACCCTTCCCGTAATTGGAGTAAACTAATCGACAACAATACTTAGGCTTCCACTTCCAGCTTATACATACTACGTACATTTCACGGACAGTATATTTTACATTAGTTATCTTTTGTTTGTTTTTAGTCCCAGCCTTCATCTACCCTCAACCCCTCCCATCTACTGTATCTCTGAAGACCATCCAGTTTTGATTTCTAGCTGCCATATATTTGTCTACTGTGCTGTGATGTTTTACAAAAGTTCTGAATCTTTCTATTTTCATAGTTTCTACAGATTTTAAATGAAAGATAAACACCTTTGCTCAGAGTATTATTATATTATTGATCGATTGACTGTGACTTTTCAAAGCACCCAGTAGTGTTATTTGCAGAGATATCTCCAAGTAAATGTTGCAATTTTTCAGCCATTCCTGAAAAAAACAAGATACATATGGACAGTACCAAAACAAGTGATCTAATCTGTCTCTTCGCAGCAAAATCTGCAGAGCTGGGATGGTTGTATCCCCCATATATATAACATTCAAATGGTTGCAAGAATTCGGTGAAAAACTTTTAAGTTTTGAATCCGACGTCGTTTTGTATATCAGTTTATAAACCATGTGCCATGGAATCGGTACATCGAAAATCTCCTACCAACTATTTTGCAACCTGTATAGCACAGCTGTCAATATTTTGGTCTTTAAATGAAACTGGTATACTTTTTATTTATTAAAATTTTCTATAGCCAATTTTGGTCATTAATGCAGGGCCGACAGACAAGTTCCTTACCACTTGCCTCCTGCAATCAGTTGGTTGTAATTTTGGATAGAGCAGATATTTGCATACATTTTTTACATAACTCCACCAGTCCTATGTATGATATCATTTACAAAGATTGTACCGTTTTTAAACATTTCTTTCCCAAAATAACATTTTTTTGATCAATTAGTATATTTCCGTTTAACCATAATATTTGTTCTAATATTTGTTTAGTATTTTCTGGTGGATTAAACTGAAATTGCAACCAGCTTTCTATTGCTTTTTAAATGTTTTATATTGATATTTTGGAGATTATTTCATTTTCAAATAACCGAAAGTGAGAGGTTGTAATCTAATTGAAGGGGAAAAGGCCATTCTTGAACACGGGGTGAGCCATTCTTACTAATCTACTAGAGAACGAGTTTGGATTTAAGTATAGTTTTTATATGATTGAATCCTTTAGTGAGAGGTCCAATCCTTTAATATTTAATACTTTTTCCCCTCCAAATTCATATTCATTGTATAAATAGGCCCGTTTAATTTTGTCTGGTTTGCCGTTCCAAATAAAGTGGAATAATTTTTGCTCATATACAGTACCAGTCAAAAGTGTCACAAGTGTAGAGAGGAGTAGGCAGGAGGCAGTCACATGTTTAGAACTACTGAATTTATTAAAGCACCATCGCTTAAAGCGGGACGAAACCCATGGTGCAAAATATAAAGTACTCAGGAAATAGTAGGAGAGATTCCTCTCAGGAAAACAAGCAACATATACAAAGACCGACAAAGACAAATGACAGAGGGAGTATATATACAGTGATAGAGTGGAGATTGGAACCAGGTGTGTGTAATGATGAAGAGCCAAGTACGGGGTTGTTGATGAGTGAAGGGCATTTGCCAGCAGCAGGTTTGGCAGCAGCTAAAAGGCTGGCGACGCCGAATGCCTGAGCTGGACAGGAGGGGGAGCCAAAGTGAAGGCTGTGAAAGACTGGGGCCACGCTGCGGTGACAATCGGCCTGCACCTTCTGCCGGAGGACGACGTGCTGGAGACGGGCGTGCGCTGTGTTCCATACCTCCTCGGCGTGCCAGAATCGTCCACCGCAGGAGCCTCGATCTGACTACGGTGCCAGGGTGCCAGGGCTGGCTGATAGCCTAGAACACACTGAAAGGGTGTGAGGTTAGTGGAGGAGTGACGGAGGGAGTTTTGTGCGTATTCTGCCCAAGGCAGAAACGCATTCCACTCCTCCAGCCGGTCCTGACAGTAACTACGAAGTTCCTGATTTACCCTTTCCACCTGCCCATTTGATTGGGGACGGAACCCGGAGGTGAGGCTGACCGTGACCCTCAGGCATTGCATGAAGGCCTGGTGCTGTGTGTGCCCAGGCGAGGAGACGGTCCCGCACATCAGAGGGCACGTAGATACGCCACGTGGCAGAAGTCTTCGAAAAGTATTCGAAAAGAAATGGGAATCGTGGTCTGGCACTACAGTCCTGTTCCTAGGGGACGGTTGTCTAGGGCATGGACTGGGATAGGGGGTTGTAAAGAGACTAGATGAATGCGTAATGATAAGGCCACTGACCGGTCTAGGAAATTGCCTGCAGCACCTGAGTCTACTAGGGCAGGACTCAGTGGGGGACCAGGATAGTCCGGGAAGGTGACAGGGAGGAGGACGGGCTGGGTGGACAGAGAGGAGCAAGGCACATCCACGCCTACCTGGGAAGGTGCAGGAGCGCTCCTCTGCCTGTCGCTTCCTCGCCTGGTTCTCCTTCTGGGACATGTGTTCCAGAATTGGTGGTCCGACTCCCCGCAGTAGGAGCAGAGACCCTGTTGACGGCGGAGTTGACGTTCCTCTGGGGGAAGTTGCATCATGCCCACCTCCATGGGCTCAGTCTCGCTGGAGGTTCCTGGGAGAGACCCGAACCCCTGGGAAGGGCGACGTCGGGCACGCAGGAGATTATCCAGGCGGATGGCCATGGCGATGAGCTGTTCCAGCGTGAGGTCCTCATCGCGACAGGCCAGCTTGGTCTGGACATCCGCCTGTAGCCCGCTGCGGAAAACCGTCAACAGGGCCTGGTCGTTCCAGCCAGTGGACGCAGCCACCGTCTGGAAATTCTTGTCTATACAGTTTATCCTGGAACAGGAAGACACTGTTCCAGGATCAACTGCATAGACCTTTTCCCCATACACACACCGAGCCCCCATTGAGCGCTTCAGATTATTTTTTGGTCACATCGTACTGGCGTGTCTTTTTCTACTCATAAGACACATTTTTTGTGAAAGTATTCAGTGTGGAGTTTGTATTAGTGGGTAGAAAGGTGGACTTAGGTTAGAAGGAAGAGTTCATCTGTGGCTCACTACTAGTAGAGGGCTCACTAGTAATGGAACGGGCAGTCACATTGTAGGGATTTTGGTGGAAGCAGCCCAAACAACGTTACAAGACACACTTAATTGAACAATAGATTTGTTTCCATGTGTGTTAACAGATGAGGATTTTTAACCTCTCTCCTCAGCCTTAAATTTGTCCACTCACGTCGCCGAATTGCTAGCTTTTCAGTGGTGCAACTGGCTAAGAAAGTTTTAGGAGGGCAGTCACGTGTGTTTACGAGACAGAGGTCCCGGGTTCTAGAAGAAGAATGGCGCCAGAGGAGATGGCTGCCGTTTTACGGGATCCTAACCAATTGTGCTATTGTGTGTGTGTTTTCGCTTTATTTGTAACTTATTTTGTACATCATGTTTCTGCCACCGTCTCTTATGAGCTTCTGGATATCATGACAGTGATTACTCACCTCGTATTGGACAAATTATTTTTCTTTAACGAGTCGGACACAAAGGTTTTTCTTCAGACACCCGACAAGGCCCAAATCCCCATCATTCGCATGAGAAAGAGACAGAGATATCGGGGACGTAGGTCGGGAGCCTTGTACGGATCCGACGGCGAGTGGGTAATCTGCCTCTACCATCAGTCATATTAGCCAATGTACAGTCATTGGATAACAAAATAGACTAACTACGATCGCGAATATTCTACCAACGGGACATTAAAGACTGTAATATCTTATGTTTCACCGAGTCGTGGCTGAACGACGACATGGATAACATACATCTGGCGGGATATACGCTGCATCAGCAAGCTAAAACAGCTGCCTCCGTTAAGACAAGGGGTGGCGGTCTGTGTATATTTGTAAACAACAGCTGGTGCACAAATCTAATATTAAGGAAGTCTTGAGGTTTTGGTCGCCTGAGGTCTCATGATAAGCTGTAGACCACACTATTTACCAAGAGAGTTTTCATCTATATTTTTCGTAGCTGTCTATTTACCACCACAAACCGATGCTGGCACTAAGACCGCACGCAATGAGCTGTATAAGGCCATAAGCAAACAGGAAAACGCTCATCCAGAGGCAAAGCTCCTAGTGGCCGGGAACTTTAATGGGAAACTTAAATCCGTTCTACCTCATTTCTACCAGTATGTTAAATGTACAACCAGAGGAAAATAAACCCCCAGCTCAATTTTCCCCAGAATGTTTTTACACATTCTGCACGAAACACTCTCTCTGTATTTGTGTAACACAGTGATCAGTGTGAGCTACCCAGCAGGGTTTGGGAAGTGAATAGAGAAACTATTGGGTGAATATTGAAACGGCGGAGGCAGCGGGAAGCCAAGACAAGAGTAAAAGAGCCTGAACTATCAGTGTGAACGCTGAAAGGGCTGAGGAAGAGGGAGGCCAAGACAGTAGTGGAAGAGCCTGTGGAAGAAACTTCCTGCAGACACCACTGTGATCTGAATGGCTTTAATTTCATGAAACTATGTGTACTGGCCCGGTTTGCGTGTAGACGGTGAGCAGTGTTTACACACAAAATCTGCACTTTTGCGTTACTTACTTTTGGCCCTGTGTTTGCCTACCTTCCTACTAGGGTTGTCGTGATACCATAAGTATCATGGCAAGCAAACAAAACATGAAGCAGACTTGAACTCTTGAGGAAAACAGTCCTGATGTTGGAAACAGAGTCTTATGTGTTCACCCAGAGTCACAGAGCCTTTTTGCCATTGAAAATCGATATCGTAATATCACGATACTAGTATTGTGACATCCCTACAATATTGCTATAAATTTGCTAAAATATCAAGCTCACTGAATGTTCCATAATTCATATTTAAGGCTTGTCTAACAAACCGCAGACAGACAGTAGCAGTAGAAGTCAGACAGTGTGAGTGGTGTCTGGGGGATGCTTCTAGTTTGTCTACTGTATGAAGTCACATGATCATCAATAGGCGTTCTGCTAGACTGACTAGACTGTTAGACTGTTTATAATGTTGATTGATCTTTTGCTCATCTTCTCCTTGGGATGTTTGTGTGTGTATGTGTCTGTGTTTGTGTATTTGTCTGTCTGTCTGTGTGCATACGTGTGTTCGTTTGTGCGTGTGTTTGTGCGTGTGTTCGTTTGTGCGTGTGTTCGTGCGTGTGTTCGTTTGTGCATGTGTGCCTGAGTGAGTATGTGTGTGTGTCTGTGGGTATGTGCGTGTGAGTGTTTGTGTGTGTGTGTGTTTTTGTGTGTGGGGGTATGTACAGGTGTGTGTCTGTGCGTGTGCCTACCTCAATGTATTTAGGCTACATGTTACTGAAGACAGTATCACGTGCAGGTTGAACACACACAACACACACACATGCACAGTCTCAAGTACTGTACCTGTCCTCTCTTGCCCTTCTGTTCATATGTGTGTGTCTATGTCTCTATACATGATTGTGTGTGTGTGTGTGTGTGTGTGTGTGTGTGTGTGTGTGTGTGTGTGTGTGTGTGTGTGTGTGTGTGTGTGTGTGTGTGTGTGTGTGTGTTTGTTTATGCCGTCTGGTGTGATGGGTGCTCGGCTAGATAATTAAAGAATCCTGATTGCATATTCATGAGTATGGTAATTAGGAATTCCTTTTGCTGATCCACAGTCAGAGGCATTAAAAATAGATCAAACTGCAAACCCCGCCCCTACAGGCCTCCCACTCCCTCTGTTATGACTGCATCTCTCCATCCTCTCTCAATCTCTCTTTCCATCCCTTCATCCACTAATGCCTCCATCGTGTCTTCTTGTTTGTCCTCACATTCCCTCTGTTTTGGCTGCATCACTCTCTCTCTCTCTCTCTCTTTCTCTCTCTCTCTTTGTACATGTATCTCTCCATCCTGTCTTATTTCCAGCCCCCACATTCCCTCTGTTCCTCTGTCTCTCTCTCTCTCTTTGTCTCTCTCTCACCTTCCGACGTCCCCATTCCTTTTTTTAGGAGATTCCAGTGCCTGTCTCAGTCCTCTCTATCTCCTAGCCCCAGTCAGGACCGATTCTGATAACCAGGAAATTGTTCTACCAATGCTGCGGCACAGCCTCACTTTCTAGTGCCCACAACTGTACTCTTCCACATTTTTGGTTCTGTTTCAAATTAGGTTACACACATCTGCTCACACTCTTACGTATTTGTCACTTTGTCACATGCCCTGTCAAGTAGCTGCCAATCCCGCTTACCTTTAGCTGCCAATTCCCCCTCTCCATCTCTCTTTTCCCCCCTCTCTCTGATCTTTGGTTGGCATGTGTCAGGTGCACGCCCCATGCAGCACCCAGTCATCAAAGCCTGGGAAACTTATTTATTTGCATCGTCAAGGCAACTTGAACTTCCTGAGTTATTTTCGACTGCATAATTGTGTTTACGTGTACACATGGGTTGCTGTTGATGACAGAGCCTAGTCGCCGTGGCAGCTCAAGGAGAGAGAAAGAGAGAGGAGAGATGGCTCTCAAACAAAGAAAAAAAACTGAATTGGAAAATCCTGGGAGGAGTTGTTGTGACAGGGTAGGAACCATAGTGTTGGTCAGTGTTTTCCAGGCGACCCTCAATATATTTGAATTGATGTTACATTTTTCTCTACCGTCTCTGATTCATGTAACATTTATGCTTTACCTATTCCTCTCTTATTCAGAACATACCGTTACACAAACAACATGCTGATCTAGGCCTACACCACCACTGGTCTCAGGCTGAATTAGCTAGACAAGCTAACATTTGCTCTGGCTCGGTTCATCTAGCCAGTTAGCCAGCTAACTAGCGATTATTAGCGTTAACACACATGTTTTGGGCACAACTTGCTAAGAAAATACTAACTAATTAGCTTTCTGCAGATTGTAAGACACACAAACTAATAGAATAATATAGATATTTAGATTAAGAAGCAAAGTGGAAAGCAGCATCGTTTTCACTAACATCTTGTTGCATCTGTTGCATTGACCATGAATGCCAAGTGGTTGAGCAATTTCACTGCTAAAGGGTTTGTTGTATGGGAAGCATACTCAAGTAGCAAATGGAGTGAACTATAATGCTGTGTTCATGACATGTCGTAAATTTGTAAATACGAGCATATACAACTCTGAAAAATCCACTTGAACTCCCCTCCAACTCTTTTCAATCGAACGCTGCTAGCACCCGCCCACCCGACTAGAATCACCACTCTCGACGGGTCTGACCTAGAGTATGTGGACAACTACAAATATCTAGGTGTCTGGTTAGACTGTAAACTCAACTTCCAGACTCACATAAAGAATCTCCAATCCAAAGTTAAATCTAGAATCGGCTTCCTATTTCGCAACAAAGCCTCCTTCACTCATGCTGCCAAACATGCCCTCGTAAAACTGACTATCCTACCGATCCTTGACTTCGGCGATGTCATTTACAAAATAGCCTCCAACACTCTACTCAGCAAATTGGATGTAGTCTATCACAGTGCCATCCGTTTTGTCTCCAAAGCCCCATACACTACCCACCACTGTGACCTGTACGCTCTTGTTGGCTGGTCCTCACTACATGTTCGTCGTCAAACCCACTGGCTCCAGGCCATCTATAAATCACTGCTAGGCAAATCCCCGCCTTATCTTAGCTCATTGGTCACCATAGCAGCACCCACCCGTAGTCTGCGCTCCAGCAGGTATATCTCACTGGTCATTCCCAAAGCCAACACCTCCTTTGGCCGCCATTCCTTCCAGTTCTCTGCTGCCAATGACTGGAACGAATTGCAAAAATCTCTGAAGCTGGAGACTCTTATCTCCCTCAATAACTTTAAGCATCAGTTGTCAGAGCACCTTACCGATCACTGCACCTGTACACAGCCCATCTGAAATTAGCCCACCCAACTACCTCATCCCTATATTGTTATTTATTTTGCTCTTTTGCACCCCAGTATCTCTATTTGCACATCATCTCTTGCACATCTAGCATTCCAGTGTTAATACTATTGTAATTATTCTGCACTATAGCCTATTTATTGCCTTACCTCCATAACTTGCTACATTTGCACACACTGTATATATATTTTCTGTTGTATTTCTGACTTTATGTTTTTTTTACCCCATATGTAACTCTGTGTTGTTTTTATTGCACTACTTTGCTTTATCTTGGCCAGGTCGCAGTTGTAAATGAGAACCTGTTCTCAACTGGCTTACCTGGTTAAATAAAGGTGAAATAAAATAAAAATAAAACAACTCGTAAGTACTAGCGGGAAACTGGTCTATCATTCCTGTGCTTCGACTTCTCCCACATGCTGAAGTCTAAGGAAATTACCTTGATGACAGCATTTTTCAGCAATTAAATGCAACAACAAAACATACAGTATTTTATAAAAAACAAGCTATTTATATGTTTTTTGAACACTATAATTTGTTTACGAGCATGATAGCTGTACTTTCCGTTTATGGTTGATACATCTTGTTTGCCATTAGCTGATCAGTGTTTCAAAGCATGTGAATGCACACAACTTGTTGCCCCCAGTTTACAAGTAGCCTTTTCCGAGTTTCCCACAACGCATTTCATGCACCAGAGTGGCGTTTCAAAATATTACAGATTTGCAGCCTCTTGGAATATGGATATTGCACATGTCAACATCACAATTTCGATAAGAATTCAATTAATTGTGCAGCCCTAAGCGGGATCATGTGTGGACAGCCAATCAGACAGATGGGTGGATCAGTGTGTTATATCAGTTTTGAACACATCTGTATTTTCAGAATACAGATGTCGGATCTTAATTTGACCCATTTCGTCAAAGGAGGAAAATAATCGACGCCAGGGGGCAGCTGGAAGTGGTGTTTGTAGGCTATACAATCATTTAGACTGCAGGTCCATTGGTCGTCAGTTCAAGTAGCGTATGTAGGCTACGTGCAGGCTACAGCACGTCTTGTGTGAATTCTTATGTGGATTATAATAAATTGATTAATATTTATAGGGGGGTAGATGTATGTTTTGTTAGGGAAAATCCGTTTTTTTTTAGTTCAATTGTTTTATTATATGTTCGAGACTAGCAATAGGCTAAATAAATGAATGGTTATCTCAGTGCCTGTGTGGTCTAGTGAGTACAGCTGCTGACAATGGTACACATATGCAAGAGTAGGCATGGGTTTAAATCTGGTCCACTAATGCCCTTTTAATGTAATTTAACTAGTACTTTTCTAGTTACTCTCTGTGGGAGGTACTTGTACTCTTACTCAAGTAATTTCTGAAGGAACTTACTTTTTATTCCGTTACATTTGACCAAATCACTTTAGTTATATAGATGTATATTATCATATCATCGCTGTCGGATTAAAACCTTCTAACCAAATGTTTGGATTTTCAATTTTTTACATTATACTGTTGGTTCCCCTTTAAGTTTGTATGAATGTTTCACAACCCCTTAACCAATGAAATATATTCAAAATAGCTTGTCATCAAAACTCAATTGGCTCTCAAAGTTGTCCGTCAAACCCAGTTTTATCTCTGAGGCCGGAAGTACGAAGAGAGGAGTGATTACTGGAGTAGCAGTGAATGTAAAGGTTGACCAACTGAAGGAGATGACTCCCGGTGTGTGTGATGCTCGTCGTTTGGTGCGACGTAAACAGGGTGGCGAGAGTGGGGAAACAGAAGAGTGATTGTCTGTTCTTTTGAGATTTGAAGTTGAGTCTTTGCCTTCTGGGAAGAAGCTGCATTGGGTGGAGCATGGCGTCTTCAGCGAAAAGACGAGCAGTTGGAAAGGGAGTAAGTCCCGATTATAGTGAGGATAACAGTTCGGATGAGGGATCGGAAGACAATGGTGATTCAGGAGAGGAGGACAGCGGATCAGAAGAGGAGAGCAATGAAGAGGTCACGGCCGAGAATAGAATAGACGCCGGAAGGGAAAGGAGGGGGGAAATGGAGTCCTTAGAGAAGGCAAGAAACATATATAGGTTTGGAGAAATGCAGTATTATCATAAGGAGACGTATACTTGGATGAATGAGGAGGAATGGAGGGAAAAAGAGAGGCAGAGGAGGTCTAAGAGAGAGTTTGAGTCAGTTAAAAATGGCGGGAAAAAGTGAGAAGGTTTGTTAAAGGAGAGTGGTAGGAAATGTAAGCAAAGTGAGCTGAAGACAGGAGTAGAAATGGAAGTGAATGAGGGTGATGTATCAGAGGTGGAAGGTGTGGTGAAGTACTCGGAGCCCGAGGATTGCACAGCGGGTCAGGATAAAGATGAGTCTGTGACAGTAGGAGTGAAGTTTGTGGAAAAAATGGATCCTTGCCTTTTGGCTGATCCAATTGTGGTTTCAAGATGGGTGAAACGAGCGTTGGGTAAAGTGGAATCGGTGAGGGTAACCAGAAGTGGTCTAGTGATAATTGTTTGTGTTTCTGTTGGGCAGAGGGAGAAGGCGCTCAGAGTTAAACAAATGGGGGAAAGAATTGTGAATTGTTTCACTCTTAAGAAAAGGGCGCCATTGAGAGGAGTGATTACTGGAGTAGCAGTGAATGTAAAAGTTGACCAACTGAAGGAGATGACTCCCGGTGTGTGTGATGCTCGTCGTTTGGTGCGACGTAAACAGGGTGGCGAGAGTGGGGAAACAGAAGAGTCATTTTCTGTTCTTTTGAGTTTTGAAGTTGAGTCTTTGCCATGAGAAAGTGAGGTTAGGATATATAAGTTATCCAGTGCGAGCATATGTACCGAATACCTTAAGATGTTACAGGTGTCAAACTTATTGGCATGTGGCAGCAGTGTGTAGGAGGGAGATTCCAAGGTGTGAGAAGTGTGCAGAAGGGCATGAGACAAAGGAGTGTGAAGCAGTGGGGAAAGTGGTGGTGTGTGCTAATTGTAGGGGTGGCCATGGGGCTGAGGATCAGACATGTCCAGTGCGAGAGAAGCAGTTTGAGGTATCCAGGGTAAGAGTAGAGAAGAAGTTGTCATATGCAGAGGCAGTGAAGAAAGTAGAGGAAGATGGGTCAAGGGGGAGGGATCCTGAGAGAAATGATGTGAGTAGTAGAGATGTACCAGTACAGAGGGATAAACCAAAAAGTGATATACAGTGGGGGAAAAAAGTATTTTGTCAGCCACCAATTGTGCAAGTTCTCCCACTTAAAAAGATGAGAGAGGCCTGTAATTTTCATCATAGGTACACGTCAACTATGACAGACAAATTGAGATTTTTTTTCTCCAGAAAATCACATTGTAGGATTTTTTATGAATTTATTTTCAAATTATGGTGGAAAATAAGTATTTGGTCACCTACAAACACGCAAGATTTCTGGCTCTCACAGACCTGTAACTTCTTCTTTAAGAGGCTCCTCCGTACTCCACTCGTTAGCTGTATTAATGGCACCTGTTTGAACTTGTTATCAGTATAAAAGACACCTGTCCACAACCTCAAACAGTCACACTCCAAACTCCACTATGGCCAAGACCAAAGAGCTGTCAAAGGACACCAGAAACAAAATTGTAGACCTGCACCAGGCTGGGAAGACTGAATCTGCAATAGGTAAGCAGCTTGGTTTTAAGAAATCAACTGTGGGAGCAATTATTAGGAAATGGAAGACATACAAGACCACTGATAATCTTCCTCGATCTGGGGCTCCACGCAAGATCTCACCCCATGGGGTCAAAATTATCACAAGAACGGTGAGCAAAAATCCCAGAACCACACGGGGGGATCTAGTGAATGACCTGCAGAGAGCTGGGACCAAAGTAACAAAGCCTACCATCAGTAACACACTACGCCGCCAGGGACTCAAATCCTGCAGTGCAAGACGTGTCCCCCTGCTTAAGCCAGTACATGTCCCGTCTGAAGTTTGCTAGAGTGCATTTGGATGATCCAGAAGAGGATTGGGAGAATGTCATATGGTCAGATGAAACCAAAATATAACTTTTTGGTAAAAACTCAACTCGTCGTGTTTGGAGGACAAAGAATGCTGAGTTGCATCCAAAGAACACCATACCTACTGTGAAGCATGGGGGTGGAAACATCATGCTTTGGGGCTGTTTTTCTGCAAAGGGACCAGGACGACTGATCCGTGTAAAGGAAAGAATGAATGGGGCCATGTATCGTGAGATTTTGAGTGAAAACGTCCTTCCATCAGCAAGGGCATTGAAGATGAAACGTGGCTGGGTCTTTCAGCATGACAATGATCCCAAACACACCGCCCGGTCAACGAAGGAGTGGCTTCGTAAGAAGCATTTCAAGGTCCTGGAGTGGCCTAGCCAGTCTCCAGATCTCAACCCCATAGAAAATCTTTGGAGGGAGTTGAAAGTCCGTGTTGCCCAGCGACAGCCCCAAAACATCACTGCTCTAGAGGAGATCTGCATGGAGGAATGGGCCAAAATACCAGCAACAGTGTGTGAAAACCTTGTGAAGACTTACAGAAAATGTTTGACCTGTGTCATTGCCAACAATGGGTATATAACAAAGTATTGAGAAACTTTTGTTATTGACCAAATACTTATTTTCCACCATAATTTGCAAATAAATTCATTAAAATTCCTACAATGTGATTTTCTGGATTTTTTTTCTTCTCATTCTGTCTGTTATAGTTGACGTGTACCTATGATGAAGATTACAGGCCTCTCTTATCTTTTTAAGTGGGAGAACTTGCACAATTGGTGGCTGACTAAATACTTTTTTTCCCCACTGTATCATATATTTCTGGAGAAAGATAAGTATTTCTAAGATATAATTCTGCTGTTGAAATTGTGTTTTGAGGACAAGTGCATATCAAATGGCTAGTTAGCTAGCTTTGGCTAACCCAGAATCTGACAGAAAGAGTTTAATTTCCTGTTTTTAGCTCCCCATATGATCTCTGTTTGTTGGCCAACTAGCCACCTTGTCATTGGCATAAAGAGTGACTAGATTGATCAGATGTGTGTGGCAATAACTAACTAGCTATCACATTCGATTGCCTGTCTAAGCTAGCTAGCTAGTTGCAGTGTCAACCATGTAGCTAGCTAACGTAAGGTAGATCAATGAGTCAGTCCACCGCAGCATTTTCCCACACATTGCTCTCACTCTCTGTGTATGTGTGTAAATGTCATTCTGTTTTTATGACAAGGCCTTTACGCACCTCTGTCAAATAGTCAGTGTATCATCTCAGTAAGCTTTTTGTGTCATATAGAAATCAAAAAATGTTTGTGAGTGTGTCTTATTTACAGCTTGTAGTGACACAACCAAAGGGGGAGGAGAATGGGCCAGTCAAGAAATGAAAATACCCTTCAAAGTGGAAAAGAGAGGTTCGGAAGAGAATGAGGATGGAGTGTAAATCGGGTTTTGTCTAGAAGGGATACAGCTTTTGTCAAAAAATTACTTTTCATAGCAGGTAAGGAGAATTAACATAGCAGGTTAGGAAGATTAGGTTAAGTTTAGGAAAGTGTTACGGTTAGCTAAAATAAAAAATAAAAAACATTTGATGTCAATTTAATTCCATGTTGAAATGTGTCTGATTTGCATACTAGTAACATGATTGATATTTACATTTCGGTATTGGTTGTTTGACTGTTGTAACACTTACAGTGCCTTGCAGAAGTATTCATCCCCTTTGGCGCTTTTCCTATTTTGTTCAAATCAAATCAAATTGTATTTGTCACATGCGCTGAATACAACAGTTGTAGACCTTACAGTGAAATGCTTACTTACAAGCCCTTAACCAACAATGCAGTTTTTAGAAAGAATACAAAAAAAGCACAAAAAAATACAATAGAAAATAATACGAAATAAAAGTAACAAATAATTAAAGAGCAACAGTAAAAATAACAATAGCGAGGCTAAATACAGGGGGTACCAGTATCGAGTCAATGTGCGAGGGCACCGGTTAGTCGAGGTAATTGGGGTAATATGTACATGTAGGTAGAGTTATTAAAGTGACTATGCATAGATATAAACAGAGAGTAGCAGCAGCGTAAAAGAAGGGTGGGGGGGCAATGCAAATAGTCTGGGTAGCCATTTGATTAGATGTTCAGGAGTCTTATGGCTTGGGGGTAGAAGCTGTTTAGAAGCCTCTTCGACCTAGACTTGGCGCTCCGGTACCGCTTGCCGTGCGGTAGCAGAGAGAACAGTCTATGACAAGGGTGTCTGGAGTCTTTGACAATTTTTAGGGCCTTCCTCTGACACCGCCTGGTATACATTTTACATTTTAGTCATTTAGCAGATGCTCTTATCCAGAGCGATTTACAAATTGGTGCATTCAACTTATGATAGACAGTGGGACGACCACCCTTTTTTTTAATAGAGGTCCTGGATGGCAGAAAGCTTGGCCCCAGTGATGTACTGGGCCGTACGCACTACCCTCTTGCGGTCGGAGGCTGAGCAGTTGCCATACCAGGTGGTGATGCAACCAGTCAGGATGCTCTCGATGGTGCAGCTGTAGAACCTTTTGAGGATCTGATGACCCATACCAAATCTTTTCAGTCTCCTTAGGGGGAATAGGTTTTGTCGTGCCCTTAACCTGTAATTTAAATGGATATTTATTTGGATTTCATGTAATGGACATACACAAAATAGTCAAAATTGGTGTGCAATCTAAGTTTCACATGATCTGTCACATGATCTCAGTATATATACACCTGTTCTGAAAGGCCCCAGAGTCTGCAACACCACTAAGCAAGCGGCACTATGAAGACCAAGGAGCTCTCCAAACAGGTCAGGGACAAAGTTGTGGAGAATTACAGATCAGGGTTGGGTTATAAAAATGTTTAATAAATGTTTAACATCCCACGGAGCACCATTAAATAAATTATTTAAAAAATTGAAAGAATATGGCACCACAACAAACCTGTCAAGAGAGGGCCGCCCACCAAAACTCACGGACCAGGCAAGGAGGGCATTAATCAGAATAGTTATGCACGATCAAGTTTTCTGGTTTTTTTTGTCTTATTTATTGTTTGTTTCATAAAAAAAAAAATGGAATCTTCAAAGTGGTAGGCATGTTGTGTAAATCAAATGATACAACCCCCACAAAAATCAATTTTAATTCCAGGTTGTAAGGCAACAAAATAGGAAAAATGCCAAGGGGGTGAATACTTTCACAAGCCACTGTACCTGCTGAAAAATTAAACATCGCACTTGATGTAAATATTTTTTGTAAGCATTCCCCATCGCATGTACTTGAAATTATATTGTGAAATAAATGTTAATTAATGCTATTGAAATGTTAAAATTATTCTGTTGTCTCGAGTACAATATACCTTTTTTATGAAATTGTGAACATTGATAGATATTAAGTCAACATTGAATGACCATAATTGAAACTGTACAGCCTACATACTTTGTTTGATGCCAGTCTTCATTGGGGAGTACCTGTTCAGGGGAACATCTGCAAGATGGCGCTGTCAGGCTTTCATAATAAATGAATGTCAACTAAATTGCACAAAGTTGGTGTCCTTTTGGTTTGCTGTCACAGTTTACCATGAGGTGTAAAAAATGACCAAACTAAATTTGTAACTAGTACTTAAGTAGTTTTCGGACAGGATACTTTTTCTCTTACTTGAGTAGTTTCTTAAGAAGGCTAATTTTACTTTAGTCAATTCTAATCTAAGTAACAGTACTTTTACTTAAATACAGATTTTCAGTAGATTTGTTTTCACACCTTTCGTTATGTGACAAGATGTCGCCTATAGGAATATAATCAAATAACAAGGGGCCTATTGCAACCATCGATGCCACTAGATTATCGTCAACTGAGGTCTCGTTAAACCATCAATATGTGCTAAATTCACACACACAGCTGATCTCAATTGCAACCATTATAGTTCACATCTACCGCTCCCTAAAAGATGATGCTGGTGTTACCTTAATCAGAGATCTGTATACAATGAGATGCTCATGTCTCCACCCTAACAATGGGAGTCGTCCCAAATGCAGGAAGGCATGCGACAAGCTTCGGTCTGCATATTAAGCCCATAGAAACACATTCAGCTTATTTTGGAAAGAGTGAGCCCTCTCGCTTCGCCTCTTCCTCTCTGCCTTAGTCCTGCTTGCAACCAAAAACTTTCAAGATACAGTTGAAAGTATGAAAAATGTATGCGCTCACTAACTGTAAGTCGCTCTGGATAAGAGCGTCTGCTAAATGACTAAAATGTAAATGTAAATGTAAGTTGGAAGTTTACATACACCTTTAAACTCAGTTTTTCACAATTCCTGACATTTAATCCTAGTAAAAATGCCCTGTTTTAGGTCAGTTAGAATCACCACTTTATTTTAAGAATGTGAAATGTCAGAATAATAGGAGAGAGAATTATTTCTTTCAGCTTTTATTTCTTTCATCACATTCCCAGTGGGTCAGAAGTTTACATACACTCAATTAGTATTTGGTAGCATTGCCTTTAAATTGTGTAACTTGGGTCAAACATTTTGGGTAGCCTTCCACAAGCTTCCCACAATAAGTTGGGTGAATTTTGGCCCATTCCTCTTGACAGAGCTGGTGTAACTGAGTCAGGTTTGTAGGCCTCCTTGCTCGCACACGCTTTTTAAGTTCTGCCCACAAATGTTCTATAGGATTGAGGTCAGGGCTTTGTGATGGCCACTCCAATACCTTGACTTTGTTGTCCTTAAGCCATTTTGCCACAATTTTGGAAGTATGCTTGGGGTCATTGTCCATTTGGAAGACCCATTTGCGACCAAGCTTTAACTTCCTGACTGATGTCTTGAGATGTTGCTTCAATATATCCACATAATTTTCCTTCCTCAGGTTGCCATCTATTTTGTGAAGTGCACTTGTCCCTCCAGCAGCAAAGCACCCCCACTGCATGATGCTGCCACCCCCGTGCTTCACGGTTGGGATGGTGTTCTTTGGCTTGCAAGCACCCCCTTTTTCCTCCAAACATAATAATGGTCATTATGGCCAAACAGTTCTATTTTTGTTTCATCAGACCAGAGGACATTTCTCCAAAAAGAACAAACTTTGTCCCCATGTGTAGTTGCAAACCATAGTCTGTCTTTTTTATGGCGGTTTTGGAGCAGTGGCTTCTTCCATGCTGAGCGGCCTTTCAGGTTATGTCGATATAGGACTCGTTTTACTGTGGATATAGATACTTTTGTACCTGTTTCCTCCAGCATCTTCACAAGGTCCTTTGCTGTTGTTCTGGGATTGATTTGCACTTTTCGCACCAAAGTATGTTCATCTCTAGGAGACAGAACGCGTCTCTTCCCTAAGCGGTATGACGGCTGCGTGGTCCCATGGTGTTTATACTTGCGTACTATTGTTTGTACAGATGAATGTGGTACCTTCAGGCGTTTGGAAATTGCTCCCAAGGATGAACCAGACATGTGGAGGTCTACAAACTTTCTGAGGTCTTGGCTGATTTATTTTGATTTTCCCATGATGTCAAGCGAAGAGGCACTGAGTTTGAAGGTAAGCCTTGAAATACATCCACAGGTACACCTCCAATTCACTCAAATGATATCAATTAGCCTATCAGAAGCTTCTAAAGCCATGCCATTATTTTCTGGAGTTTTCCAAGCTGTTTAAAGGCACAGTCAACTTAGTATATGTAAACTTCTGACCAACTGGAATTGTGATACAGTGAAATAATCTGTCTGTAAACAATTGTTGGTAAAATGACTTGTGTCAAACACAAAGTAGATGTCCTAACCGACTTGCCAAAACTATAGTTTGTTAACAAGAAATTTGTGGAGTGGTTGAAAAACAAGTTTTAATGACTCCAACCTAAGTGTATGTAAACTTCCTACTTCAACTGTATGTTCGCCCTCTGGTTGGTATTGAACAATGATTTATCTATTTTACAAGCATTATGTACTATATAAATAAAGTATGTCCTTGTTTACCATGGAAAATCGACTGTGGCAATTTACCCCACACTTTGTATGAATGGAAACTAATTTTGGTGTACTGTTATTTTATTTGTTGACTATTCATGTTATCCAAAAGTGTCTTGTATGGTCATTTCTTATCAAGAGAAATAAGAAATGACCCTGGACTGTACATATTTGAAATGTCTAACTAAATCAAGTCAATCTGAAGATTGCGTTATTTCTGCCATAAGGGGTTGGGCCAGAATCGAACCCACGCCAACGTGGTAGGCCTATATGTGCACACCGAAGGCAGTGGCCCTAACTGCTAGACCTCCCCAGGCCACAATTGAACTCAATTTTGACAGTACATTCGTAACCTTAGGATATACTAGACACTTGTATGTCGTAACCTAGTGGAGACCTATAACTATCTTGTGTTATTAAGCTATATAAAACAGAGATTATGTTAAGGTCTGACATCTGTACATCTACAACACACACACACACCGACACACACACACCAGATTTTGGCTGCGGTATGTACATATTAGTGGTGTCTGGCCCGCAGGCTCTCTGGAATTGCCCCTGGTCATTTTGTAACCTGGCGACAGTCTCTGTGGCAGCAGTGTGGTATACCCACGACAGTGGTACGCCCATGGGATATGTGTTTGTGTGTGGGTGTCTGCGTACATGTTTGTATGTGTGTGTGAAATAATGGTAGTGCTGTTGGTAGTCGTCTCATGGTTGAAGCAGTGTAATTGCTGCAACTCTGTTACGCCATAGAACAGAACACTGGAGTAGCGTCCCAAATGGCACCCAATTCCCTACATAGTGAACTACCTTTGACCAGCCCTGGTCAAAAGTAGTTCACTGTGACAAGAATAAGGTGCCATTTGGGACGCAAGCTGGACCTACAGTACTACTACTACTAGACAGGACTGGAAAGAAATCCCTGATCAGCGGTTGCAGTTAGGCAAATCCACGGTAACAAAATAATGCTGAGACTCAGATTTTTCTGAGCATCTTTCTGTTACTGTGGAATTGCCCAGTTGCGTAGTCGTCATAACATTTAAGTGACTGAGAACATGATGCACATTACATCCATTACATTTCCTACAGTGCTTTACTCAAGCTCAGTAGCAACTCCCTCAATATAGCTTCATCAAGGTTTTTTATCCTCAACATGAACTGGAATACTCCTGTAGTGCTTATCTAGGATACGTTTTGCCTTTTAAATCATCATGAATAAGAGGTGGGACCTGATCCTAGATCAGCACTCCTACTCTGAGACACTTTGTAAATACGGACCCAGATCTTTTAATTACTTCCCTAAATCTTGAACGTATTGCCCTCCTACTACTAAGCAACAGCAAAAGGAAAGAGAGAAAATATGTGTTGACCTCATTCCTGAGCACTCCTCCTCTGAGACGCTTTATGAGTAGGGCCCCCAGATCCCTGTGTTCAGTCAGGGGGTTAACGACTAAACGTCAGGGTGCTGCTTTTTCCTTTTCACGTCTTCTTTTGTTGTTTTCATACCCTGTTTCATCAAGCCTTAGCACACACCTCCCTCTCCAAGTCAACTTCCTGCTTTTGAAGATATTTCGTTTCGGTGCTGCTGCTGTTGTTGCAGCGTTGCTGGGTGAATTTCAGGCTTGCCTCTTGCCTTACTGAAAAGTCAATGACAGATGGAGAACAAAAAGAGAGAGAGGGGGAGCAATGGAGTAAGAGGGTGAGGGAAAGAGAGGTTGAGCTAGCTAGAAAGAGGGAGAGAGACAGGAATAGAGAGTAGAGAAAGGAAGAGAGAGAGAGAAAGAGAGTAGAGAGAGGGGGAGAAAGAGAGATGGGGAATGAGAGAGAAAAAGACAGAGAGAGTGAGGGCTCTGTTTTTCGGCTGGAGGTAAGGAGGCGCAAGTGTCAAATGCACGTTAGTTTGCAATCTCGGCATGTAAAAACTGCCGCACTGGCATTTTACAGCTCTTACGCCAGGTTTGGCAATTTACCTGTCTAACATCAGCTGGCTTGCACTGACGTGGGAGGGGTATAATTATTTGAGGTATGTCCTTCAAAACGTGCGCCAATATGCCAATTTCAGTGAGCGCAACTAGGGATATTTAAGACCGACCAAAAGCTGGTCTTAGTGGTAACGCAAATGGTTATGTCATTGATCTTGATCCTCTGTAGCTCAACTGGTAGAGCACGGCGCTTGTAACGCCAAGGTAGTGGGTTCGATCCCCGGGACCACCCATACACAAAAATGTATGCACGCATGACTGTAAGTCGCTTTGGATAAAAGCGTCTGCTAAATGGCATATTATATATTATTATTATCTTTCCAGTGGAGGATCGCCAATGTTTTATTAAAATGTCATGAACAGCAAAACAGTCAACAGAATTTCTCATTTTATTTATTTATATTCAACATTATTTTTTTCCAGCTTCTGTGAAACGTTTGGAGTCATTATGTGCAATGCCCATTGCATGAAAGGTATCAGTGATTGTAGGAAGCCTGTTTAGGAACATAAAGTTATTTAAAAAGACTGCTTATTGTTTTTTATTTTTTATTTTAATGCATCCTCCACTTTCCTCTGTTGGACCTTCTGATCTCTGTCAATGGTTGTCACGCCCTGGCCTTGAGAGGCCTGTTGTCTTTAGTTGGTTTGGTCAGGGCGTGAGGATCTATGTTAGAATTTCTATGTTTAGGATCTAGATGTGTATTTCTAGGTTTGGCCGGGTGTGATTCCCAATCAGAGGCAGCTGTCGCTCGTTGTCTCTGATTGGGGATCATACTTAAGTAGCCTGGTTGCCTACCTTAGTTGTGGGATCTTGTTCCGTGTTTAGGCTTGTATGTGTATAGCCTGAGGACTTCACGTTGTTTCTTGTTTTGTTTATGTTTATTGAGTTTATTAAACATGTTCGCATACCACGCTGCACCTTGGTCTGACCCGTCTCTCAACGATCGTGACAATGGTGCTGAATCCGCTATATTTGCCTGTTTGTTTGTTTACCTTTCACATGGTATAGTCACTACCGGCCATATCAATGGCAATGGTAGGCTATAGCTGTATATATTGTATTCGGAAAGTATTTAGACACCTTCCCTTTTTCCACATTTTGGACATTTTCACTTAGGGGTGTACTCACTTTTGTTGCCAGCGGTTTAGACATTAATGGCTGTATGTTGAGTTATTTTGAGGGGACAGCAAATTTACACTGTTATACAAGCTGTACACTCACTACTTTACATTGTAGGAAAGTGTCATTTCTTCAGTGTTGTCACATGAAAAGATATACTCAAATATTTACAAAAATGTGAGGGGTGTACTCACTTTTGTGAGATACTGTATTGCTAAAATAAAGGTTTAAGGAAATACAGGCAGGCACCACATTACTACAAGACAAAACAGCTTGCTCAATCAAGCATGATGGTCTTGTAAGTATAAAAGCAATGCTTGCTTTCATATAATAAAAAAGCTTAAAGGTAGTGGAATGGGATTAGTGTGATGTGTGAAGAATCCCAATCATTTAACTTGTATGTGGTAAAAATCACATTTTTGTGGGAGCACCTCCTAAGAGTATGAATTAGGCTGTTGAGAAGGTTTGTATCCTAATCAACCTACATAGCTACTGTAGTAAGTCAATGTTCTGTACTGGAAAACCTTGGTAGAGCATGGGTGGAGTAAGCATTGTGGTTCTCATGTGAATTTCCTTTCTTTTTAAGCTTCAGACCAATGCCTACTTCTCACATAAAACATATTTTTTTTGCAAAAATAAAAGACTAAACAGTACATCTTACTTACCTTAGAGTATAATTAAAAGACACTCCAGCACATGGTGATCTTGATCTTAGATGTAATGGAGTTTCTTTACACTATAGTATACTGCTTTTCTTCATGCACCTGGTTACACAATATAACCTTTATCAATAACTTACCTTAGAGTGACAGCTAGTCGTTGCTTTGGCTCTATTGGGGTCCTGTAGTTTGTCGTCTGCTTGGTGAGGTCTGGTCCAACAAAAGACAGAAGAGTCTCCATCACTTCTGCACTCTTCCGGAAGTATCTGTGATGTCCAGTACGGTCCAGGAGCAGCTCCTGGACAAGGTAGTAGTTTTCCCCATGCTCACTCCTCAACACATGTATGCGATGCACCCATAACGCCCTCCTTCCCTGTCTGCGCCTCAATAATTCAAGGGCAACCAACTTCTTCTGTCTTAGTAGGTGGCCTCTGTTGATCCACACTGTTTAGAAAAGCATACATAACGTATTGTACATTTTTTTGCTTTGTTTGGATGAGTAGAATGTTACAGTTTCTTATTACATGAGCTTTTGTTCATGAATGCATCATTTACGTCTCATACCAGAGTGGTAAAGTGGTGGTAAGGTGAAAGACACTGGCTAATTATAGTACTCAGTCACAGCCTATCATATATACTACATGCATATGGGAGTCTGTGAGAGGAGAGTGCCTGTGACACACACACACACACACACACAGGTATTCTTGGAAGACTAGCTAGCTTTTAGCTAAAAGCCTAAATGTGTAAAACTAATAGCCTACAATGTGCATTGCATATATTATCTTCCTGGCAATAATATCACTACTGAACAATATGCAATCATGTACTTACATATGTTACCACTCCTCAATCGCGGTGAAATCAGAAAATCAAATAAAATGTTATTCTTCACATGCTTTGTAAACAACAGGTGTAGACTAAGAGTGAAATGCTTCCTTACGGGCTCTTCCCAACAATGCAGAGAGAAAGAAAATAGAGAAATAATAGAAAAGTAATAGCATCTAATAATGAAAGTAATTATAAAAACACAATGAGTAATGATAACTTGGCTATATACAAGGTGTACCAGTACCGAGTCGATGTACAGGGGTACGAGGTAATTGAGATAGATATGTACATATAACTAGGAATAAAGGCAACAGGATAGATAATAAACAGCAGCAGCGTCATCAATAAAAATAGTTTGTGCAAAAAGGGCCAATGCAGATAGCCTGGGTAGCTAATCGGTTAACTATTTAACTATTGTCTTATGGCTTGGGGGTAGAAGCTGTTTAGGGTCCTGTTGGTTTCAGACTTAGCCCATCGGTACCGCTTGCTGTGCATTAGCAGAAACAACAGTTTATGACTTGGGTGGCTGGAGTCGTTGACCATTTTTAATGCCTTCCTCTGACACCAGAAGTCCTGGTTGGCAGGGAGCTCAGCCCCAGTGATGTACTGGGCCGTACACACTACCCTATGTAGCCCCTTGCAGTCTGATAACAAGCAGTTGCTATACCAAGCAGTGATGCAGCCAGTCAAGATCCTCTCAATTGTGTAGCTGTAGAACTTTCTTGAGGATCTGAGGGCCCATGCCAAATCTTTTCAGCCTCCTGAAGATGACGAGGCATTGTCGTACCCTCTTCACAACTGTGTTGGTGTATGTGGACCATGATGTATCCTTAGTGATATTGACACCGAGGAACTTTAAGCTCTCGACCCTCTCCACTACAGCCAAGTAGATGTGAATGGGGGCATGCTCGGCCCTTCATTTCCTGCAGTCCACAATCAGCTCCTTTGTCTTGCTGACGTTGAGGGATAGGTTGTTGTCCTGGCAACACACTGCCAGGTCTCAGACCTCCTCCCTATAGGCTGTCTCATCGTTGTCGGTGATCAGGCCTACCAGCGTCGTGTCGTCAGCAAATGTAATGATGGTGTTGGAGTCGTGCACGGCCACGCAGTCGTGGGTGAACAGAGAGTACAGGAGGGGGATAAGCACGCACCCCTGAGGGGCCCTGTGTTGAGGGTCAGCGTGGCAGATGTTGTTGTTGCCCACCCTCAATGCCTCCATCAGGAATTCCAGGATCCAGTTGCATGAGTTCAGTCCCAGGGTCCTTAGCCTAGTGATGAGCTTGGAGGGCACTATGGTGTTGAACACTGAGCTGTATTCAATTATCAGCATTCTCATGTAGGTGTTCCTCTTGTCCAGGTGGGAGAGGGAAGTGTGCAGTGCAATAGAGATTGCATCATCTGTGGATCTGTTGGGGCAGTCTGTGATTTGGAGTGGGTCCAGGGTGTTGATGTGAGCCATGACCACCCTTTCAAAGCATTTCATGGCTACAGGTGTGAGTGCTACGGGGTGATAGTCATTTAGACAGGTTACCTTGGCGTTCTTGGGCAGAGGGACTATAGTGGTCTGCCTGAAACATGTAGGTATTACAGACTGGGTCAGGGAGAGTTTGAAAATGTCAGTGAAGACACTTGCCAGCTGGTCAGTGCATGCTCTGAGTACGCATCCAGGTAATCCGTCTGCGCCTGCGGTATTGTGAATGTTAACCTGTTTAAAGGTCTCACATCGGCTACGGAGAGTGTGATCACACAGTCGTCCGGGACAGCTGGTGCTGTCATGCATGGTTCAGTGTTGCTTGCCACAACGCAAGCATTCAAGGTATTCTATTTTACATTTTAATCATTAGCAGACAGGTTAAGTACCTTGCTCAAGGGCACATCAACAGATTTTTCACCTAGTCGGCTCAGTGATTCGAACCAGAGACCTTTCGGTTACTGGCTCAACACTCTTAACCACTAGGCTACCTGCCCCCCTAACCTCGTCTGGTAGGCTTGCGTCACTGGGCAGCTCGTGGCTGGGTTTCCCTTTGTAATCCATGATAGTTTGCAAGCTTTGCTACATCCAACAAGCGTCAGAGCCTGCATAGTAGGATTTGATCTTAGTCCTGTATTGACACTTTGCCTGTTTGATGGCTCGTCAGAGGTTGTCTCATGATTTCTTATAAGCGTCCGGAATATTGCCTTAAAAGCAGCAGCTCTAGCCTTTAGATATGCAGATGTTGCCTCTAATCCATGGCTTCTGGAAGCAATATGTACGGTCACTTTGGGGACAACAGCGAAACAGTCCTGTAGCTTAGCATCCGCCTCATCGGACCACTTCCGTATTGAGCACCTCACTGGTACTTCCTGTTTGAGTTTTTGCTTGTAAGCAGGAATCAGGAGGATAGCGTTATGGTCATATTTGCCAAATGGAGGGCCAGGGAGAGCCTTTTATGCGTTTCTGTGTGTGGAGTAAAGGTGATCTAGAGTTTTGTGGCCTCCAGTTGCACAGGTGACATCCTGGTAGCAATTAGGTAAGACGGATTTCAGTTTCCCTGCATTTAAGTCACCGGCCACTAGGAGCGCTGCCTCTGGATAAGCATTTTCTTGTTTGCTTATGGCCCTATCCAGCTCTTTGAGTGTGGTCTTAGTGCCAGCATTGGTTGTGGTGGTAAATAGAGAGCTACGAAAAATATAAATAAATAGTATTGTCTACAGCTATCATGAGGGATTCTAACTCAGGCAAGCAGAACCTCAAGACTTACTTAGTATTAGAGATTGCGCTCCAGCTATTGTTAACAAAGAAACACACACCTCCCCCCTTGAGCTTACCCGTGGCTGTCATTCGGTCCTTCCGGTACATAGAAAACCAGCTACATGTATATTATCCATGTCCTTGTTCAGCTATGACTCCTAGAAATATAGGATATTAGAGTTCTTCAGGTCCCGTTGATAGGATAGTGTCGAACGGAGCTTGTCCAGTTTGTTGTCCAGTGATTGTACATTCGCCAATAGAATGGAGGGTAGAGGCGGTTTATTGACTTGCCGACGTAGTTTCGTCAGGGTGCCAGCACGTCGGCCTCTCGTACGCCGTCTCTTCCTTTTCTGAGTCTAAGGGATTAGGGCCTGGTCCGGGGTGAGCAGTATGTCCTGCGCCGCCAACTCATTGAAGTAGAAATATTAATCCAAATCAAGGTTAGTGATCGCTGTTCTGATGTCCAGGAGCTGTTTTCAGTCAGAACTGTTTTCAGTCATAGGAAACAATAGCGGAAACATCATGTGCAAACATTTTTAAGATCAGCTCAAAAACACAAAATAGCAGAATTGGTCAGAAGCCCGTAAAACGGCAACTATCCATTGAAGCGCCATTCCTTTCCACAAATCAGAGTACATTTCAACAGGGCCAATGAAAATTCCGGGAACAAAAGGCGCTAACCACATCATCTTGCACCTAAAGTAATATAATTGGTTCAGAGTTTGTTTTGACATTTCAACCTGCATGTCCAGATCGCGGCTGGTGCGGGTAGACAAAAGCAAGGTGTGCACATTGGCGCACGTGTGTGGCCGGTGTAGTCACCATGTAATATTACCAAGATGTACCGTGTTTTGTACATGACAAGGCCCCTTCTGGCCAGGTGAGATAGTCAAGAAAAACCCAGCACCCTATGGAGAAAAGAGAGCCAATATTCTCTCTTTGAGACAGAACAATCTCCTGGTTGAATCTTCTGCGCATATTGGGCCTAATATTAAGGTACGAGTTATGCATGCAGATATCAGCTTCGTCCCAGGATTCGTAGGATTCGTCCCATTGTGTGGTGGAATGGTAGACTGATCCCAGATCTGTTTGTGCTGTACAACGAACTGGAACCAGGCTAGTGGAGCGATGAGTCTTTACAGGATAACGACTGCCAGCATAAGGCTATAGTGCAAGGTGGTCGTAAATGTCATAAGATACAATCGTTATCGAACCAGTAGTGAACCCAGTAGTGTGTGACCAGACTGTTAAGTGCTCATTACCATATCAATGCGAGCAGATCGCTACATGGCACAGAAGTGAGATGGGCAGTGTCAAAAGGAATTAACAGCTTTGCCGTTTCGTGAGAGACTTGCCATGCAATTTCTAATAGGGCCAGACAACTTTTAAAAACTTTTAAGAACGTTCTGTAACTCCTGCCAAAAACATCTACAAGCTTGTCTGAAGTCTCTGTCTTGTCTTGTCTTCAGTCTTGTCCCTTGTCTGAAGTGACAATTTGGTTTCACAGAAATACTCAAGAGTATACGTCACACCTTGAAGCTCAGGTGGATCATAGTCTGTTCTCTTCTGTCGATTTGCTTGATGAGGTCGTCTTGTTTCTCTCCCTCAGAGAACCGAGGTGAGGTAACTGTAGCACAAACAAGTAGTAGCTGGAAGTAGAGGCCTAAGCGTTGTGGTTCACTAGTTTACTCCAATTAGGGAAGGGGTGGTGCGGTTGAAAAGTAATAAAGGGAAATATTTTTTTTTTTAAGGATATGTATATATATGTATGTATTTATATGTATGTATGTGTATATGTATGTATATATATATATATATGTATGTATGTATGTATGTATGTATGTATGTATGTATGTATGTATGTATGTATGTATGTATGTATGTATGTATGTATGTATGTATGTATATGTATGTATGTATATATATGCGAGAAGAAAAAAAAACATATGGGGGATTGGAAGTGATGCAGACAATTACATTGATGGAAGTTATAATCTATCAGCAATATTAAAGCTGATATACAAATATATACAATTAAAGACAAAAGAAACAAAACAATTAAATACAAAAAAAGTAGTAGAAATAATAATAGTTGACATTTCCTTCTCAAATCACTCTACCAATATATCAATTCTGATGTTCTGTGCCTTGTATGAATGGCTGCTGGTAACGAATTATTCAGCTCCCATTGTCTTCACATTCTTCTCCATGAATTGTATTATTCCTTTAGGATTTGTCACAGCCAGTGCCTTCGGAAAGTATTCAGACCCCTTTACTTCTTCCACATTTTGTCAAGTTACAGCCTTATTCTGAAATGGATTACATACATTTTTGTCCTCATCAATCTACACACAATACCCCATAATGACAAAGCGAAAACAGGTTTTGTATAAATGTTTGCACATTTATACAAAATACAGAACAGAAATACCCTATTCACATAAGTATTCAGACCCTTTGCTATGACACTCTAAATTGAGCTCAGGTGCATTATGTTTCCACTGATCATCCTTGAGATGTTTCTACAACTTAATTGGAGTCCACCTGTGGTCAATTCAATTGATTGGAAATGATTTGAAAAAACACATTCCTGTCTATATAAGGTCCCACAGTTGACAGTGCATGTCAGAGCAAAAACTAAGCCACGAGGTCGAAGGAATCCTCCTAGACAGGATTGTGTCGAGGCACAGATCTGGGGAAGGGTACCACAAAATGTCTTCAGCATTGAAGGTCCCCAAGAACACAGTGGCCTCCATCATTCTTAAATGGAAGATGTTTGTGACTACCAAGCCTCTTCCTAGAGCTGGCCACTCGGCAAAGCTGAGCAATCGGGGGAGAAGGGCCTTGGTCAGGGAGGTGCAACTTTCCCGCAGATCCCTTGTGGTGGTATACAGCGAAGTACGTCACAGATGGAAACATGCCATCCATAGACATGACATCCATGAGCGCAGGGTGTGCAGTAACTACAGGGAGCTGTCTGCTGAGTTCTTGTCTGGGGGAGAGGAGCAAAACGTGGACTCCCAACTGCTGGACATAGCTCTGAGCTTTAAGGGTACACCGATATAGAGAGAATGTAATGATCACCCATGTAGCTCAGTTGGTAGAGCATGGCATTTGCAACGCCAGGGTTGTGGTTTTGATTCCCACGGGGGGCCAGTATGAAAATGTATGCACTCACTAAGTCGCTCTGGATAAGAGTGTCTGCTAAATGACTAAAATGTAAATGTCACTCTGACAGAGCTCCAGAGTTCCTCTGTGATGGGAGAACCTTCCAGAAGGACAATCAGGCCTTTATTGTAGAGTGGCCAGATGGAAGCCACTCCTCAGTAAAAGGCACATGACAGCCCGCTTTGAGTTTTCCAAAAGGCACCTAAAGGACTCTCAGACCATGAGAAACAAGATTATCTGGTCTGATGAAACCAAGATTGAACTCTTTGGCCTGAATGTCAAGCTTCACGACTGGAGGAAACCTGGCACCATCCCTACAGTGAAGCATGGGGGTGGTAGCATCATGCTGTGGGGATTTTTCAGCGGCAGGGACTAGGAGACTAGTCAGGATCGAGGGAAAGATGAACGGAGCAAAGTTCACCTTCCAACAGGACAATGGCCCTAAGCACACAGCCAAGACAATGCAGGAGTGGCTTCAGGACAAGTCTCTGAATGTCCTTTTGTGGCCCAGCCAGAGTCCGGACATGAACCCGATCGAACATCTCTGGAGAGACCTGAAAATAGCTGTGCAGCAATGCTCCCCATCCAAGCTGACAGAGCTTGAGAGGATCTGCAGAGAAGAATGGGAGAAACTCCCCAAATACAGGTGTACCAAGCTTCTAGAGTCATACCCAAGAAGACTTGAGGCTGTAATCGCTACCGAAGGTGCTTCAATAACGTACTGAGTGAAGGGTCTGATACTTATGTAAATATATATTTCAGTTTATTAATTTTTTATAGATTAGCATAAATGTATAGAAACCTGTTTTTGCTTTGTCATTATTTTGTGTTGATTGATCAGAAAAAGAAAAAAAAAACGATTTAATCAATTTTCGAGTAAGACTGTAACGTAAAAACGTGGAAAAAGTCAAGGGGTCTGAATACTTTCCCAATGCACTGTATCTATGATTGAAACCATGAATCCGACATTGCTTATAACCCAGCAGATTCCAATGCATCTTTTCTCCTCTTCAAAACGCTTTTCTGCATTGAAGCTCACTGAGCCATGCGCTGAAGTTCCCATTCTGTGTCTTACCCAGCACCAGCAATCGCTCCACATCAGATCATTAAAGGGGAACTGCCTCCCAGAACATTTATATTTACATTTACATCATTTAGCAGACGCTCTTATCCAGAGCGACTTACAAATTGGTGCATTCAAGTTATGATAGCCAGTGGGACAAGCACCTTTTATTTTTAAAAAATGTATGGGGGGTGGGGGAAGAAGGATTACTTTATACTATTCCAGGTATTCCTTAAAGAGGTAGGGTTTCAAGTGTCTCCGGAAGGTGGTCAGTGACTCCGCTGTCCTGGTGTCGTGGGGGAGCTTGTTCCACCATTGGGGTGCCAGAGCAGCGAATAGCTTTGACTGGGCTGAGCGGGAACTGTGCTTCCGTAGAGGTAGGGGAGCTAGCAGGCCAGAGGTGGATGAACGTAATGCCCTCGTTTGGATGTAGGGTCTGATCAGAGCCTGAAGGTAAGAAGGTGCTGTTCCCCTCACAGCTCCGTAGGCAAGCACCATGGTCTTGTAATAGATGCGAGCCTCAACTGAAAGCCAGTGGAGTGTGCGGAGGAGCGGGGTGACATGAGAGAACTTGGGAAGGTTGAACACCAGACGGGCTGCAGCGTTCTGGATAAGTTGAAGGGGTTTAATGGCACAGGCAGGGAGCGCAGCCAACAGCGAGATGCAGTAATCCAGATGGGAGATGACAAGTGCCTGGATTAGGACCTGTGCCGCTTTCTGTGTAAGGTAGGGTTGTACTCTGCGAATGTTGTAGAGCATGAACCTGCAGGATTGGGTCACCGCTTTGATGTTAGCGGAGAACGACAGGGTATTGTCCAGGGTCACGCCAAGGTTCTTTGCACTCTGGGAGGTTCAACACAATGGAGTTGTCAACCGTGATCGCGAGATCATGGAGCGGGCAGTCCTTCCCCGGGAGAAAGAGCAGCTCCGTCTTGCCGAGGTTCAGCTTGAGGTGGTGATCCGACATCCACACTGATATATCTTTCAGACATGCAGAGATGCGATTCTCCACCTGGTTATCAGAAGGGGGAAAGGAGAAAATTAATTGTGTGTCGTCTGCGTAGCAATGATTGGAGAGACCATGTGAGGATATGACAGAGCCAAGTGACTTGGTGTATAGAGAGAATAGGAGAGGGCCTAGAACTGAGCCCTGGGGGACACCAGTGGTGAGAGCAAATGGTGCGGAGACAGATTCTCGCCACGCCACCTGGTAGGAGCGACCTGTCAAGTAGGACGCAATCCAAGAGTGAGCAGCGCCGGAGATGCCCAACTCGGAGAGGGTGGAGAGGAGGATCTGATGGTTCACAGTTTCAAAGGCAGCGGATAGGTCTAGAAGGATAAGAACAGAGGAGAGAGAGTTAGCTTTAGCAATGCGGAGATCCTCCGTGACACAGAGAAGAGCAGTCTCAGTTGAATGACCAGTCTTGAAACCTGACTGGTTTGGATCAAGAAGGTCATTCTGAGAGAGATAGCAGGAGAGTTGGCTAGAGACGGCACGCTCAAGAGTTTTGGAGAGAAAAGAAAGAAGGGATACTGGTCTGTAGTTGTTGACATCGGAGGGATCGAGTGGGTTTTTTGAGAAGGGGTGCAACTCTCGCTCGCTTGAAGACGGAAGGGACATGGCCAGAGGTCAAGGATGAGTTGATGAGCGAGGTGAGGTAAGGGAGAAGGTCTCCGGAAATGGTCTGGAGAAGAGAGGAGGGGATAGGGTCAAGCGGGCAGGTTGTTGGGCGGCCGGCCATCACAAGTCGCAAGATTTCATCTGAGAGAGGGGAGAAAGAAGTCAAAGCATAGGGTAGGGCAGTGTGAGCAGGACCAGCGGTGTTATTTGACTTAATAAATTGGATGTCGTCAAACTTCTTTTCAAAATGGTTGACTAAGTCATCCACAGAGAGGGATGAGGGAGGGGGAGGAGGAGGGGGATTCAGCAGGGAGGAGAAGGTGGCAAAGAGCTTCCTAGGGTTAGAGGCAGAGGCTTGAAATTTAGAGTGGTAGAAAGTGGCTTTAGCAACGGAAAAAGAGGAAGAGAATGTAGAGAGGAGGGAGTGAAAAGATGACAGGTCCGCAGGGAGTCTAGTTTTCCTCCATTTCCGCTCGGCTGCCCGGAGCCCTCTTCTGTGAGCTCGCAATGAGTCGTCAAGCCACGGAGCAGGAGGGGAGGGCCGAGCCGGCCGGGAGGATAGGGGACATAGAGAGTCAAAAGATGCAGAAAGGGAGGAGAGGAGGGTTGAGGAGGCAGAATCAGGAGATCGGAGGGAGAAGGATTTAGCAGAGGGAAGAGATGATAGGATGGAAGAGGAGAGAGTAGAGAGAGAGTAGAGAGAGAGAGAGAGCGAAGGTTGCGACGGCACATTACCATCGGAGTAGGGGCAGAGTGAGTAGTGTTGGAGGAGAGAGAGAGAGAGAGAGAGAGAAAATGATACAAAGTAGTGGTCATAGACTTGGAGGGGAGTTGCAGTGAGATTAGTAGAAGAACAGCATCTAGTAAAGATGAGGTCAAGCATATTGCCTGCCTTGTGAGTGGGGGGGGGGGGGGGGGGGGGACGGTGAGAGGGTGAGGTCAAAAGAGGAAAGGAGTGGAAAGAAGGAGGCAGAGAGAAAAGAGTCAAAGGCAGACGTAGGGAGGTTAAAGTCACCCAGAACTGTGAGGGGTGAGCCATCCTCAGGAAAGGAACTTATCAAGGCGTCAAGCTCATTGATGAACTCTCCAAGGGAACCTGGAGGGCGATAAATGACAAGGATGTTAAACTTGAATGGGCTAGTGACTGTGACAGCATGGAATTCAAATGAGGAGATAGACATATGGGTCAGGGGAAAAAGAGAGAATGTCCACTTGGGAGAGATGAGGATTCCTGTGCTGACCAGATGCTCTCGGGGTATGCGAGAACACATGGTCAGACGAGGAAAGAGCAGTAGGAGTAGCAGTGTTTTCTGTTTTAATCCATGTTTCCGTCAGCGCCAAGAAGTCGAGGGACTGGAGGGTAGCATAGGCTGAGATGAACTCTTCCTTGTTGGCCGCAGAACGGCAGTTCCAGAGGCTGCCGGAGACCTGGAACTCCACGTGGGTCGTGCGTGCAGAGACCACCAGATTAGAGTGGCAGCAGCCACGCGGTGTGAAGCGTTTGTATGGCCTGTGCAGAGAGGAGAGAACAGGGATAGACAGACACATAGTTGACAGGCTACAGAAAAAGGATACAACAATGCAAAGGAGATCGGAATGAAAGAACTAAACATCTGGGAAAGCGAGAGAGCGGGGCCTCCCTCACTTACGTTTCGCTGAAACACTCAAATATAACTCTCCCAACTTCCACTTTAGAAATTATAATTTTTGAAAACTACAGCGGTTCTAACGTTGTGTAAAGTTTTGGGTTAGTTTTGACAGTTTGAGTGAGTACGTCGTCAACTTATTCAGCCAGTTAGTTAGCTAGAATAGTTAGCATACTAGCTATCCATTGCTCTCTGCCAACAAACCACCCCTCCTCCGACGGCACGAAACACACAGAGAGAGCCAAGCTAACGTTAACTAGTCACCCATGTCCCGAATTCCCTTGAACGACTCTTGCTACCAGTATGTAAAAACAAAACAAAAATAAATGTATCTGGTTATAAACGGCCTATGTGGCATCGATATGAGTCAGAAACATTAGTTCCAGTGTCAACATTTACTACAAAGTGTAAATATGATTATTTTGGTCATAATGTCAGTCTCGTCCAAAACGAGATTTGGAAGTGAGTGCGTCACGATGGGTATGGATGGGTTGGGAATGGATTACTTACATGCTCACTTTTGCCAATGATGTCCAATTGACCAAAGACAACATGGTGTGGCAATAGTTACGGCGTCAGGTTCACTGGCCTGAATCTATTCTGTACTTACAGTCACACTATTAGTATAATGACTTCCAAACTAGAGAAAATTCATTTTTCTCGCTATATGTTTATTGAGTGATGATATTTAATTTAATTCACAGGCTACTTACAAAATGTGGTGGATTTGTTGTTCAGCAGTGGGAACCCCCTACCATATCAGGAGCAAGGCTTTTATTCACAAAGCATCTCAGAGTAGAAGTAGTAGGAGTGCTGATCTAGGATCAGCTTTGCCTTTTAGATCATAATGAACAAAATTACATGGACAGTGGAGACCTGATCCTAGATCAGGACTTCTACTCTGAGACACTTCATGAATATAGGCCCATAAAGCTGAGGCAGTACGTGGCCAGGCACCAGTCCCACTTCAGGTTGGCCACATTTGATCTTGTCATAGGTCAAAATACTCTCACTTGTCTGTCCTGGAATTCACCTAACATCCATTGATAATGTAATAAGTGCTGTGTGTATCAACCAACCTTGTTTTTGTACACATAGAGGACATGAGAGGTGGTTTGTCATGGAGTCCCATGACTAAAAGACAGGTTGATACAGATGTCTGAACTGGCAGAGACATTGCACTCAGCAGTAAAATTATACAAGACACATCCATTTTGCATTGGCTTTTGTTATTATTGAATTGAACTGTAGGTGGGGACCCTGTGTATTCTTCAACCATGTCAGGGAACTGTATTATATGGGACACCACACGAAGGGATGACGACTAACATGTACCATCAGACAAAATGCTGATAGGTAGCAGTATAGTAGTAGTTGATAGTATCTGTATCGGCTGTGAATGACAATAGAAGATGAAAAACAAGTGTAATATTTGCACATTGTTATCAAATCAAATCAAATTTAAATCACATTTTATTGGTCACATACACGTACACTACCAGTCAAAAGTTTGGACACACCTACTCATTCAAGGGTTTTTCTTTCTTTTTACTATTTTCTACATTTTAGAATAATAGTGAAGACATCAACCCTATGAAATAACACATATGGAATCATGTAGTAACCAAACAAGTGTTAAACAAATCAAAATATATTTTATATTTGAGATTCTTCAAATAGCCACCCTTTGCCTTGATGACAGATTTGCACACTCTTGGCATTGATTGGCATGATTTGTTTAACACTTTTTTGTTTACTACATGATTCCATGTGTGTTATTTCATAGTTTTGATGTTTTCACTATTATTCTACAATGTAGAAAATAGTAAAAATAAAGAAAAACCCTGGAATGAGTAGGTGTGTCCAAACATTTGACTGGTACTGTATTTAGCAAATGTTATTGCGGGTGTAGCGGAATAATTGTGTTCCTAGCTCCAACAGTGCAGTAGTATCTAACATTTCACAACAATACACACAAATCTATAAGTAAAGAATGGAATTAAGAAATATATAGATATTAGAACGAACAATGTCGGAGTGGCATTGACTAAAATACAGTAGAATAGAATACAGTATATACATATGAAATGAGTAAAGCAGTATGTAAACATTATTAAAGTGACTAGTGTTCTATTATTAAAGTGGCCAGTGATTCCATGTCTATGTACATAAGGCAGCAGCCTCTAAGGTACAGGGTTGAGTAACTGGGTGGTAGCCCGCTAGTGATGGCTATTTAACAGTCTGATGGTCTTGAGATAGAAGCTGTTTATCAGTCTCTCGGTCCCAGCATTGATGCACCTATACTGACCTCGCCTTCTGTATGGTAGCGGGGCGAACAGGCCATGGCTCAGGTGGTTGATGTCCTTGATTATGTTTTTGGCCTTCCTGTGACATCGGGTGCTGTAGGTGTCCTAGAGGGCAGGCAGTGTGCCCCCGGGGATTACGTTGGGCAGACCGCACCACCCTCTGGAGAGCCCTGCGGTTGCGGGCGGTGCAGTTGCCGTACCAGGTGGTGATACAGCCCGACAGGATGCTCTCAATTGTGCATCTGTAAAAGTTTGTGAAGGTCTTACTGGCCAAGCCAAATTTCTTCAGCCTCCTGAGGTTGAAGAGGCGCTGTTGCACCTTCTTCACCACACTGTCTGTGTGGGTGGACCGTTTCAGATTGTCAGTGATGTGTATGCCGAGGAACTTGAAGCTTTTCACCTTCTCCACTGTGGTCCTGTCGATGTGGATAGGGGCATGCTCCCTCTGCTGTTTCCTGAAGTCCACGATCAGCTCCTTCATTTTGTTGACGTTGAGGGAGAGGTTATTTTCCTAGCACCACTCCGCCAGGGCCCTCACCTCCTCCCTCCCTGTAGGCTGTCTTGTCATTGTTGGTAATCAGGCCTACTACTGTTGTGTCATCTGCAAACTTGATGATTGAGTTGGAGGCGTGCATGGCCACGCAGTCATGGGTGAACAGGGAGTACAGGAGGGGGCTGAGCACGCACCTTGTGGGGCCCCTGTGTTGAGGATCAGCGAAGTGGAGGTGTTGTTTCCTACCTTCACCACTTGGGGGCAGCCCGTCAGGAAGTCCAGGACCCAGTTGCACAGGATGGGGTTCAGACCCAGGTCCCCGAGCTTAATGGTGAGCTTGGAGTGTACTATAGTGTTGAAGGCTGAGCTATAGTCAATGAACAGCATTCTTACATACAGTTGAAGTCAGAAGTTTACATACACCTCAGCCAAATACATTTAAATTCAGTTTTTCACAATTCCTGACATTTAATCCTAGTAAAAATTCCCTGTCTTATGTCAGTTAGGATCACCACTTTATTTTAAGAATGTGAAATGTCAGAATAATAGTAGAGATAATTATTTATTTCAGCTTTTATTTCTTTCATCACATTCCCAGTGGGTCAGAAGTTTACATACACTCAATTAGTATTTGTTAGCATTGCCTTTAAATTGTTTAACTTGGATCAAACATTTTAGGTAGCCTTCCACAAGCTTCCCACAATAAGTTGGGTGAATTTTGGCCCATTCCTCCTGACAGAGCTGGTGTAACTGAGTCAGGTTTGTAGGCCTCCTTGCTCGCACACGCTTTTTCAGTTCTGCCCACAGATTTTCTATAGGATTGAGGTCAGGGCTTTGTGATGGCCACTCCAATACCTTGACTTTGTTGTCCTTAAGACATTTTGCCACAACTTTCGAAGTATGCTTGGGGTCATTGTCCATTTGGAAGACCCATTTGCGACCAAGCTTTAACTTCCTGACTGATGTCTTGAGATGTTGCTTCAATATATCAACATAATTTTCCTTCCTCATGATGCCATCTATTTTGTGAAGTGCACCAGTCCCTCCTGCAGCAAAGCACCCCCACTGCATGATGCTGCCACCCACCGTGCTTCACGGTTGGGATGGTGTTCTTCGGCTTGCAAGCACCCCCGTTTTCCTCCAAACATAATGATGGTCATTATGGCCAAACAGTTCTATTTTTGTTTCATCAGACCAGAGGACATTTCTCCAAAAAGTACGATCTTTGTCCCCATGTGCAGTTGTCTGGCTTTTTTATGGCTGTTTTGGAGCAGTGGCTTCTTCCTTGCTGAGCGGCCTTTCAGGTTATGTCGATATAGGACTCGTTTTACTGTGGATATAGATACTTTTGTACCTGTTTCCTCCAGCATCTTCACAAGGTCCTTTGCTGTTGTTCTGGGATTGATTTGCACTTTTCGAACCAAAGTACGTTAATCTCTAGGAGACAGAACGCATGTCCTTCCTGAGCGGTATGACGGCTACGTAGTCCCCATGGTGTTTATACTTGCGTACTATTGTTTGTACAGATGAACGTGGTACCTTCAGGCATTTGGAAATTGCTCCCAAGGATGAACCAGACTTGTGGAGGTCTACCATTTTCTTTCTGAGGTCTTGGCTGATTTCTTTTGATTTTCCCATGATGTCAAGCAATGGATATGGACTGAGTTTGAAGGTAGGCCTTGAAATACATCCACAGGTACACCTCTAATTGAGTCAAATGATGTAAATTAGCCTATCAGAAGCTTCTAAAGCCATGACATCATTTTCTGGAATTTTCCAAGCTGTTTAAAGGTACAGTGAACTTAGTGTATGTAAACTTCTGACCCACTGGAATTGTGATACAGTGAATTATAAGTGAAATAATCTGTATGTAAACAATTGTTGGAAAAATTACTTGTGTCATGCACAAAGTAGATGTCCTAACCGACTTGCCAAAACGATAGTTTGTTAACAAGTAATTTGTGGAGTGGTTGAAAAACGAGTTTTAATGACTCCAACCTAAGTGTATGTAAATTTCCGACTTCAACTGTAGGTATTCCTCTTGTCCAGATGGGATAGGGCAGTGTGCAGTGCGATGGCGATTGTATCGTCTGTTATATTAGCAGAACACTGCTTCTACAGTATTATGTGAAGGATGGTTTATTCCACATGGAACTATTACACTTGAAAGTTATCAAAACACTTTGTTTAGAATGTCTACATAAATTCAGCAATTGTGTTCTTCTGTAGGAAGCTTGGTCAGTAGCTACAGAGTGGTATGAGAAAAGTGCCGTCTTCCTGCATCTCACATCTGCCTTTATTTATTGAACTCTACCTGCTGGACCCATGGGTTGAGGCAAACTCTTTTACTATGTAGCCAATTTTGACTTGGTGGCTGTGGAATCTAGGGGAAACCATTTATCACCTGCACACAGGCTTAAAAATCACCACACCAGTTTAAGCACCGCCTTCGCCCAATCCTGATTTCTCAGAATAATCAATGACGAAAATCCAAAACCAGGAACTACTGGTGCTCATAATCACATAGATCTATGTGAGCCTTGACAGATTCTTGCTATTTCATGTCCACTAGAATCTGTCCATTAGAGATTACTCTAACATTGTTGTGAAGGCGAGGGCTTTTGATAGTATTGATCAGGAGGGAGGGTGGAGGGGAGGAGGGATCGATGTACTCACTGAGTCACTGGCGTGGCAAACTAGGGTCAGCTGCTCAGCCTGATTGTCTCTCTGTGTGTGTGTGTGTGTGTGTGGGGGGGGGGGGGGTGGGTGGGTGGGTATGTTAATTGAATGTGTATCAGTGTTCGTGTGGGTTTGTGTGTGTGTGTGTGTGCATACATTAATTGTGTGTGTGTTTGCCCAGTTAAAATATGACCTTGCCTTGATGTGTGACACTAAGCTCACCGAACCCTGTACAGGGTTCAAAACAACTGCTCAGGTTTAAGGGAGTGCAGTGCCATTCACATGGGACGGAATCAGATTACTCCTACACATTCACTTCATGCTCTCTCACCTTTTCACCTGTAGCACACACACATACACACACAAACACACACACACACACACACACACACACACACACACACACACACACACACACACACACACACACACACACACACACACACACACACACTATCTCTCTCTCTCTCTCTCTCTCTCTCTCTCTCTCTCTCTCTCTCTCTCTCTCTCTCTCTCTCTCTCTCTCTCTCTCTCTCTCTCTGTTCCTCTCCCCTGCAGCAGTAATCTTCTCTGTCTCTCCCTGTGCTCTGCTCTCAGTCAGAGTTGAGCGTTTGAAGCTCTGTTCAAAGCCAGCGGTGCCCCTGAGCCCCCAGCGCTCCCTGGTCTTCCCTCTGCACCTTTCCCCTGCCTACTCCTGGTTCACCCTGCCTCTCGCTGCCTCTCCCTGGCTCCCCCAGCCACAGAGCCGGGGCTCACCCAGGGCTCAGTGGAGGTTCACCCAGGGATCAGTGGGCTACCCTGGGAAAGAACACTGACAGGTGAAGGGGGCACCGAAGCTATCACTCTATCGCGCTCATAATCAGGAATTAACTGGAGGGTCTAGGTCTAGTCTAGGTCAGACAGAGAGATGGAGAGAGAGAGAAAAGTGTGTGCGTATCTGAAAATGATGTTGAAAGTGGCCATTTTAGGCCCTTTTTTTAGATCTATACACTGAGTATACCAAACATTAGGAACACCTTCCTAATTTTGAGTTGCACTCCCCCTCTACCCCCTTTGCCCTCAGAACAGCCTCAATTCGTCGGGGCATGGACTCTATAAGGTATCGAAAGCTTTCCACAGGGATGCTGGCCCATGTTGACTCCAATGCTTCCCATAGTTGTGTCAAGTTGGCTGGATGTCCTTTGGGTGGTGGACCATTCTTGAAACACAGGAAACTGTTGAGAGTGAAAAACCCAGCAGTGTTACAGTTCTTAACACAAACCGATGCGCCTGGCATATACTACCATACCCAGTTCAAAGGCACTTAAATCTTTTGTCTTGCCCATTCACCTTCTGAATGGCACACGTACACAATCCATGTCTCAATTGTCTCAAGGCTTAAAAATCACTATTTAACCTGTTTCCTCATCTACACTAATTTACACAAATTTAAGTGGATTTAACAAGTAACATCAATAAGGGATCATGTCCCCTGTAGCTCAGTTGGTAGAGCATGGCGCTTACAATGCCAGGGTTGTGGGTTCGTTTCCTACGGGGGGCCAGTATGAAAATGTATGCACTCACTAACTGTAAGTCGCTCTGGATAAGAGCGTCTGCTAAATGACTAAAATGTAATAGCTTACACCTGGACTTACCTAGTCAATCTGTGTCATGGAAAGAGCAGGTTTTCTTAATGTTTTGTATACTCAGTGTGCATGCGTACTGTAAGATCTTATGATCCTTATATGATACAGACAACATATTGGTGTCATTATACTCCTTATAGTTTGTTCTAAAATATGGAGTATGTCTAGATCCTGAAATATAATATTTCACATGCATTTATTCAACATTCAAAATATTAATATGAATATCTCAAAAGTACCCTTTTAGATTTTGTAGATTTATTGACATAATATATTGTTTGGAACAATATTTGTTTTATATTTGTTTTCATTCCGGATCACCATTAGCTGCTGCCAAGGCGGACGAAGAAGGTGTTTAGCTTGTCTGGAAGCGAGACGTCGGTGTCGGCGACGTGGCTGGTTTTCCTTTTGTAGTCCGTGATTGTCTGTAGACCCTGCCACATACGTCTCTTGTCTGAGCGATTGAATTGTGACTCCACTTTGTCTCTATACTGATGTTTTGCCAATTTAATTGCCTTGCGGAGTGAGTAGCTACACTGTCTGTATTCTGCCATATTCCCAGTCACCTTGCCATGGTTAAATGCGGTGGTTCGCACTTTCAGTTTTGCGTGAATGCTGCCATCTATCCACGGTTTCTGGTTAGGGTAGGGTTTAATAGTCACAGTGTGCACAACATCACCTATACACTTCCTGATAAACTCAGGCACCGTTTCAGTGTATTCGTCAAAATTCTTTTCGCAAGCTACATATCCCAGTCCGCGTGATCAAAACAATCTTGAAGCGTGGATTCCGATTGGTCAGACCAGCGTTGAATAGTCCTTAGCACGGGTACTTCCTGTTTGAGTTTCTGCCTATAGGAAGGGAGGAGAAAAATGGAGTCGTGGTCAGATTTGCCGAAAGGAGGGCGGGGGAGGGCCTTATAACCATCCCAGAAGTTCGAAGAGTAATGGTCGAGGATTTTAGCAGCGCGAGTACAACAGCCGATATGTTGATAGAACTTCGGCAGCCTAGTCCTCAAATTTGCTTTGTTAAAATCCCCGGCTACAATAAATGCAGCCTCAGGATATGTGGAATAGAGCTTCATGTAGTCATGGTTCTATGTAGTTCTGTGTATTTCCAATAGTCTGTTCTGGACTCGGGGACTGTGAAGAGACCTCTGGTGGCATGTCTTGTAGGGCATGTATGGGTGTCTGAGCTGTGCGCTAGTTGCTTAAACAGACAGCTCAGTGATTTTAGAAGTGATGCAGTCAATATCTCCTCTATTCTGAGCCAGGAGAGATTGACATTCATATTATTTATGTTGGCTCTCCATGTGCATTTAAGGGCCAGCCGTGCTGCTCTGTTCTGGGCCAATTGTAATTTGCCTATGTCCCTCTTTGTGGCACTTGGCCATATGACTAGAAAGTTGTCCAGGGATGATAAAACTAGGGCCTGTTGTACTTGTTTTGTTGATAGCGATTTCAAGAAAGAAGAGCAGTGCTTTATTATGGACAGACATCTCCCCATCTTAGCTTTTATTTTATTTCACCTTTATTTAACCATGGAAGCCAGTTGAGAACAAGTTCTCATTTACAACTGCGACCTGGCCAAGATAAAGCAAAGCAGTGCGATAAAAACAACAACAACAACAACACAGAGTTACACATGGGATAAACACAACGTACAGTCAATAACACAATAGAAAATCAGTGTGTGCAAATGTAGTAAGTTATGGAGGTAAGGCAATAAATAGGGTATAAAATAGAGTGCAAAATAATTACAATTTAGTATTAACACTGGAATGATAGATGTGCAGAAGATGATGTGCAAATAGAGATACTGGGGTGCAAATGAGCAAAATAGATAACAATATGGGGATGAGGTAGTTGGGTGGGCTAATTACAGATGGGCTGTGTACAGGTGCAGTGATCGGTAAGCTGCTCTGACAACTGATGCTTAAAGTTAGTGAGGGAGATAAGAGTCTCCAGCTTCAGAGATTCTTGCAGTTCGTTCCAGTCATTGGCAGCAGAGAACTGGAAGGAATGGTGGCCAAAGGAGGTGTTGGCTTTGGGGATGACCAATGAGATATACCTGCTGGAGCGCATACTACGGGTGGGTGTTGCTATGGTGACCAATTGAGCTAAAATAAGCCGTGGATTTGCCTAGCAGTGATTTATAGATGACCTGGAGCCAGTGGGTTTGGCGACGAATATGTAGTGAGGGCCAGCCAACGAGAGCGTACAGGTCACAATGGTGGGTAGTATATGGGGCTTTGGTGACAAAATGGATGGCACTGTGATAGACTACATCCAATTTGCTGAGTAGAGTGTTGGAGGCTATTTTGTAAATGACATCGCCGAAGTCAAGGATCGGTAGGATAGTCAGTTTTACGAGGGCATGTTTGGCAGCATGAGTGAAGGAGGCTTTGTTGCGAAATAGGAAGCCGATTCTAGATTTAACTTTGGATTGGAGATGCTTAATGTGAATCTGGAAGGAGAGTCTACGGCAGGGTTCTTCAATTCCGGTCCTGGAGGGCCGAAACACCTATGTTTTTCATCCTCTCCTTCTAATCAGGGGATAATTCAGACCTGGAACACCAGGTGAGTACAATTAACTACCAGGTAGAAATAAAAACAGAAGTGTTTCGGCCCTCCAGGACCGGAATTGAAGAACCCTGGTGTACGGTCTAACCAGACACCTAGGTATTTGTAGTTGTCCACATATTCTAAGTCAGACCCGCCGAGAGTAGTGATTCTAGTCGGGTGGGCGGGTGCAAGCAGCGTTCGATTGAAGAGCATGCATTTAGTTTTACTAGCGTTTAAGAGCAGTTGGAGGCTACGGAAGGAGTGCTGTATGGCATTGAAGCTTGTTTGGAGGTTTGTTAACACAGTGTCCAATGAAGGGCCAGATGTATACAAAATGGTGTCGTCTGTGTAGAGGTGGATCTGAGAGTCACCAGCAGCAAGAGCGACATCATTGATATACACAGAGAATAGAGTTGGCCCGAGAATTGAACCCTGTGGCACCCCCATAGAGACTGCCAGAGGTCCAGACAACAGGCCCTCCAATTTGACACATTGAACTCTATCTGAGAAGTAGTTGTTTAACCAGGCGAGGCAGTCATTTGAGAAACCAAGGCTATTTAGTCTGCTAATAAGAATGCGGTGATTGACGGAGTCGAAAGCCTTGGCCAGGTCGATGAAGACGGCTGCACAGGACTGTCTTTTATCAATTGCAGTTATAATATTGCTTATAACCTTGAGCGTGGCTGAGGTGCACCCATGACCAGCTCGGAAACCAGATTGCATATTAGAGAAGGTACGTTGAGATTCGAAATGGTCGGTGATCTATTTGTTAACTTGGCTTTCAAATGCTTTCGAATGGCAGGGCAGGATGGATATAGGTCTGTAACAGATCTAGAGTGTCACCCCCTTTGAAGAGGGGGATGACCGCGGCAGCTTTCCAATCTTTGGGGATCTCAGGCGATACGAAAGAGAGGTTGGGCAATGATAGAGCCCTGCAGTAGATTGCAACTCCGTCCCCTTTGGCAGTTCTATCTAGACAGAAAATGTTGTAGTTGGGAATGGACATTTCTGAATCTTTGGTGGCCTTCCTAAGCCAGGATTCAGACACTGCTTGAACATCAGGGTTGGCGGAGTGTGCAAACGCAGTGAATAACTCAAATTTAGGGAGAAGGCTTCTGATGTTAACATGCAAGAAACCAAGGCTTTTGCGGTTACAGAAGTCAACAAATGATAGCACCTGGGGAGTAGGTGTGATACTGTGGGCCTGGGTTAACCTCTACATCACCAGAGGAACAGAGGAGGAATAGAATAAGGATACGGCTAAAGGCTTTAAGAACTTGTCTTCTAGTGCGTTGGGTACAGAGAATAAAAGGGGCAGATTTCCGGGCGTTGTAGAATAGATTCAGGGCATTATGTACAGACAAGGATATGGAAGGATATGAGTACAGTGGAGGTAAACCTAAGCGTTGGGTAGCGATGAAAGAGATAGCATCACTGGAGGCACCGATTGAGCCGGTCTCCGCGTGTGTGGGGGGTGGGACAAAGGAGCTATCTGAGGCAGGTTGAGTGGGACTGGGGGCTGTACAGTGAAAAAGTACAGTAAGAAGCTACCTTTGCATCAATTTGTTTTGACCATGACAGTTTACAATGCAGGGTTACACCAAGCTGTTTAGTCTCCTCAAATTGCTCAATTTACAAATTATTAATTACAAGATTTGGTTGAGGTTTAGGGTTTAGTGAATGATTTTTCCCAAATTCAATGCTTTTAGTTTTTGTAATATTTGGGACAAGCTTATTTCTTGCCACCTATTCTGAAACTGACTGCAGCACTTTGTTAAGTGTTGCAGTGATTTCACTTGCTGTGGTAGCTGATGTGTATAGTGTTGAGTCATCAGCATACCTAGACACACAGGCCCTACTCAGTGCCAGTGGCAGGTCATTAATACAGATTGAAAAAAGTAAGGGGCCTATTCAGCTGCCCTGGGGAATGCCTGACTCTACCTGGATTATGTTGGAGAGGCTTGCATTAAAGAAAGAACACCCTCCGTGTTCTGAAATATACTCTACAAGTACATCACATTTCCAGAGTGAGGTCTCTGCTACCGCGTTCTGGATTCAGTTCTGGTTGTGTTGTGGTGCATGCAGATTGACTAAACACGGGACACACTGCTGCCAGATCTGGTCTTTTCATTACTGGATGACATAATATAACTGCAGTGAATATATGCAGTGCAAAGCAATGACATGAAATGGCTAGCCTCTCTGTGCTGCACACACCTTTCGTCAGCAAGCATAAAATCAGACTCAAAATAATAATATATTCATTAGACAACAGTAAAATTATTTCATTAGCATAGGTGTTTTTATTCAAAAGTAATCAACATTAATATTTTCCTATTACATAGTAAAAGAGTTCAGAATGAGAAAAAATACATTCATACATGTTTTATGTGTCACACATTCTACATTCCAAAAGACCACCGGCTAAAATAAATGCATAAAGCAATGGCAAGTAACCCAAAATACCAGTAGGGTCTGGCTCCAGCAGACACCTTCTCAGGGCACAGACTCTTTGAGAAATACGAGCTGAGACAGGATGTTGAGTGGTGCCAGAGAGGATGGTGTGTTACGGCCTCCAACAGCAAGGGTGGTGAAATTACATAACTATCTAGCTGGCCCTGGGCCAGAGCTTGTGCAGACCAGAGTTAGCTAGCTATTCAGGCCTTCCTGGGGTGGAATCACTCTTGCTTGAGACCTTCCGATACACGCTTACTTACTAGTGCCTATGCTTAAGTTCAGCGGACTAATAGTTGAGTTGCTGTATTCTTACCTGGTCATTCACATCTTTGAAAGGTATTTTCTGTGCATGTGAAAATACATGACCACTGTTAATGCATTATTACTGTTGATGCATTATCACTGTTGATAGCCTATATTATCAGTGCTGATGCATTACCACTGTTATTACATTATCGTTGATACTACAGGTAACTGCCAAAAATAATGGAAACACCTATATAAAGTGTCTTAATAGGGTGTTAGGCCACCACGAGCCTCCAGAACAGCTTCAATGCGCCTTGGCATATATTCTAGAAGTGTCCGGAACTTCTTTGGAGGGATGCAACACCATTCTTCCATGAGAAATTCCATAATTTGGTGTTTTGTTGATGGTGGAGGAAAACGCTGTCTCAGGCGCCGCTCCAGAATCTCCCATAAGTGTTCAATTGGGTTGAGATCTGGTGACTGAGACAGCCATGACATATGTTTTACATTGTTTTCATACTCATCAAACCATTCAGTGACCACTTGTGCCCTGTGGATGGGGGCATTATCATCCACTCCCATCAGGATATAAATTATTCATCTTAGGTTGAAGGTTATCACTCAGAATGGCTGTGTATTTATTTGCATTTACCTTGCCCTCTAAGGGGTTGAGTGGACCTAAACCGTGCCAGGAAAATCCACCCCACACCATAACAGAGCCACCAGAACCCTCATTTACTCAAGTTTCCATTATTTTGGCAGTTACCTGTACATTATCAATGTTGATGCATTGCCACTGTTATATTTTAGTAATTTAGCAGACGCTCTTATCCCGAGCCACTTACAGGAGCAATTAGGATTAAGTGCCTTGCTCAAGGGCACATCGACAGATCTTTCACCTGGTCGGCGTCCTTCGGTTACTGGCCCAACGCTCTTAACCGCTAGGCTACCTGCCGTCCCTATTGATACATTACCACAGTTGTTTTGTGCACTGAAGTACTTCCATATATACTTCCACTCATTTTCTAAACTGGTACCGGGCTAACTTCAGACGAGGCTTGTGGGCGTCCTAGAGAAAAACAACCGACATTTCGGACACTACAGACGTTTTTGTGAAAATACAGATTTTCGGGATGTCTCCTGGTCTGACAAACAGCGGCGGATGTGGTGTATTGAGATGAAGCCCATGCAGATATATTTAGCTTAAACACAGATTTTGATGGAGATAAAAAAGAAAAAAAAGAAAGCTAATTAAATTTTCCGTGGGGGCGCGGCAATCAAATGTATTAACTATTATTATGCCTCCTGAGTGGCACAGTGGTCTAAGGCACTGCATCGCAGTGCTAGCTGTGCCACTAGAGATCCTGGTTCGAATCCAGGTTCTGTCGTAGCCGGCCGCGACCGGGAGACCCATGGGGCGGTGCACAATTGGCCCAGCGTTGTCCAGGGTAGGGGAAGGAATGGCCGGCAGGGATGTAGCTCAGTTGGTAGAGCATGATGTTTGCAACGCCAGGGTTGTGGGTTCGATTCCCACGGGGGGTATGAATAAAAAAAAAAAAAAATCTATGCACTCACTAACTGTAAGTCGCTCTGGATAAGAGCGTCTGCTAAATGACTAAAATGTCAATGTAAAATTATGCCCGTCTCCCTGGCACCCATCAACTTCTGATTACTATCTCTGGCCTAATGGGTTCTCTCCACCTTTGCCTCCTCCCTCCCTGCCTCTCTCCCTCTCTCTCTCTCTCTCTCTCTCTCTCTCTCTCTGCCTCATCTCCTCCATGTGTTTGTATTCTGAGCCCCTGTGATCCTCAGGCCCTGGAGTCATCCTCACTCCCACACTCTGCTCTTCATTATTGCTTAATTATCTATGGCCTGGCCATGTATCTTGGCTCCATCTCCTTATCTCTTCTATCTCTCTTTCCCTTTCTTCCATCTCTCTCTCCTTCCCTCTCTCTCTCTCTCTCTCTCTCTCTCTCTCTCTCTCTCTCTCTCTCTCTCTCTCTCTCTCTCTCTCTCTCTCTCTCTCTCTCTCTCTCTCTCTCTCTCTCTCTCTCTCTCTCTCTCCATCCCTTACTCTCTTTCCTTCCTTTCTCGATCCCTCTTTCTCTGTCTCTTACTGTCCACCTCCTCTCTCCCCCTTTTTCCTTGTCATTCCCAGGGAGTCAGAAGAGAACAACACACCACTCTCTCTCCCGCATCTCACAACCTCCTCCCTCCCTCACTTTCTCTCCCTCTTCCCCTCTCTCCCTCGCTCCCTCCAATTAGAACAACAGTTAGCCGTCTCTCTCGCCCCTATCTCACCGCCCAATGACTGTCTTTTTCCGCAGCTTCATAAAATAAATTACACTAACTTTAGTACACTACTTTTGACCAGGGCCCATAGGGAATAGGGGGACCCATAGGGCTCTTGTCAAAAGTAGTGCACTATATAGGGAATAGGGTGCCATTAGCGACAAATAAAAAGTTGTTCAATCCGCAGGCCTTTCTATCATATCCCTTCATAATTTTAGTGTTGGGTTTTGTGTTTCTTTCTGCTCATCGCTCGCTGTCATTCCACCGTACATGTGTCTCTCTCTGGCAATTATGTAGAGATCAAATATTCATTGTCTATGCACACACACATAACCGCAAGGACACATAACTGCACGCACACCCGCAGGAAATACTGTATATCTTCAAGATATTTTCTAATTTCTCTCCCTCATGAGGAGGAATGATATTAAAAGTTCACAGAACAAGTAAAGGTAGACCTATGAATTAGGTATAGTGTTTTTACTGATAACAATTTGGTTTATGATTTATTAAGTGATTAAACACGTCATTATGTTACCAAATCAGTAACTGAGTGACCAAAAAATCTGTAACTGAATGAGCTACAATGGGAATTCATAGTAGTCACAAACCACAGTTGTGTCACCTGCTACCGTCCTTTCCACTGGCATACTGTTTTGTTAAACTCCTAACTGTTTTCTTTCTCGTTCTGTCGCGTGGTGGTCAAAGCAAGAGTGTGAAAACAGTCTGGACAAACCCTCCCTCTCTCTCTCCCGGTCTCTCTTCTCGCTCTCCAGTTAATGTCACCTCTCCCGGCTCTTACTAGAGTTGTGGTCTGACTCCAGTCACACATTTTATGAATTGAGACTCGATAAAAAATATAATACCTTGAGACTTGACTTGGAGACTCGGGACTCGACTTTGACTTGAGACTGATTACTTTTGAATTATCTGACCAGGTTTTGTAACGCTTTGTCACTCATTTTGTGGCACAGAGTCTCCGTGGATTAGACTTCTCTCCATCAGCCAGAGACTGAATTGCACTTGCAAAACAACCTGATTGACTAGTGAAACACACACTCGGGCCCTCTGATTGGACCAGCAAACTGTCAATCAACACAGGTCGGATAAACTAGCACAGTGAGAAGGTTTTGGCTATATATAGCCTACCATTTATATTTTATATTCATACCTTTGGTCACTAACATAGGCCTACGGCATTGTACCAAATTGTTGTTTAAAAAACATCTCATCTGTGCTTCAGAACCAAAAAGTGGCACATCTTGACTGTTGACCAATGACCAGTCATCAGCATTGGCGCACAAAGACGGGTGCACATATCCAGATTAGTGACCAGAAAGCGCTTGCCTGGCAAAAACAGAGTATAAAAATCCATATAAAATACAGTTTAGCAATCTACTACGGATGCATCTTTCCCAGAACAATAGGCTACATGGTGATTTCATTGATAATTTTCATATTTCAGATAGGTCTTATTTTGGTGGGTTTTGATTATATACCTCAGTGGTGGTACTGGCTATATGTCTAAAGATAGCTGTAACATTGCAATACCTTCAATACTTTTGTGATGAAGATCAAGATGTAACATATTCTGGTGAATTAATTATGATATTTGTGAGGAAAAAAAAGGCTACAGATACAGAAGTTTACATACACTTAGGTTGGAGTCATTAAAACTAGTTTTTCAACCACTCCACAAATTTCTTGTTAACAAACTATAGTTTTGGCAAGTCGGTTAGGACATCTACTTTGTGCATGACACAAGTAATTTTTCCAACAATTGTTTACAGACAGATTATTTCACTTATAATTCACTGTATCACAATTCCAGTGTTTCAGAAGTTTACATACACTAAGTTAACGGTGCTTTTAAACAGCTTGGAAAATTCCAGAAAATTATGTCATGGCTTTAGAAGCTTCTGATAGGCTAATTGACATCATTTGAGTCAATTGGAGGTGTACCTGTGGATGTATTTCAAGGCCTACCTTCAAACTCAGTGCCTCTTCGCTTGACATCATGGGAAAATCAAAATAAATCAGCCAAGACCTCAGAAAGTTTGTAGACCTCCACATGTCTGGTTCATCCTTGGGAGCAATTTCCAAACGCCTGAAGGTACCACGTTCATCTGTACAAACAATAGTACGCAAGTATAAACACATGGGACCACGTAGCCGTCATACCACTCAGGAAGGAGACTTGTTCTGTTTCCTAGAGATGAACGTACTTTGGTGTGAAAAGTGCAAATCAATCCCAGAACAACAGCAAAGGACCTTGTGAAGATGCTGGAGGAAACAGGTACAAAAGTATCTATATCCACAGTAAAACAAGTCCTATATCAACATAAACTGAAAGGCCGCTCAGCAAGGAAGAAGCCACTGCTCCAAATCCGCCATAAAAAAGACAGATTACGGTTTGCAACTGCACATGGGGATAAAGATCTTACTTTTTGGAGAAATGTCCTCTGGCCTGATGAAACAAAAATAGACTTGTGTAGCTCAGTTGGTAGAGCATGGCGCTTGCAACGCCAGGGTTGTGGGTTCGATTCCCACGGGGGACCAGTATAAAAATGTATGCACTCATTAAGTGTAAGTCGCTCTGGATAAGAGCGTCTGCTAAATGACTAAAATGTAAATGTAGAACTGCTTGGCCATAATGACCATCGTTATGTTTGGAGGAAAAAGGGGGTGGCTTGCAAGCCGAAGAATACCATCCCAACCACGAAGCACGGGGGTGGCAGCATCATGCTGTGGGGGTGCTTTGCTGCAGGAGGGACTGGTGCACTTCACAAAATAGATGGCATCATGAGGAAGGAAAATTATGTGGCTATATTGAAGCAACATCTCAAGACATCAGTCAGGAAGTTAAAGCTTGGTCGCAAATGGGTCTTCCAAATAGACAATGACCTTAAGTATACTTCCAAAGTTGTGGCAAAATGTCTTAAGGACAACAAAGTCAAGGTATTGGAGTGGCCATCACAAAGCCCTGACCTCAATCCTATAGAAAATGTGTAGGCAGAACTGAAAAAGCGTGTGCGAGCAAGGAGGCCTACAATCTTGACTCAGTTACACCAGCTCTGTCAGGAAGAATGGGCCAAAATTCACCCAACTTATTGTGGGAAGCTTGTGGAAGGCTACCCGAAACATTTGACCCAAGTTAAACAATTTAAAGGCAATGCTACCAAATACTAATTGAGTGTATGTAAACTTCTGACCCACTGGGAATGTAATGAAAGAACTAAAAGCTGAAATATATCATTCTCTCTACTATTATTCTGACATTTCACATTCTTAAAATAAAGTGGTGATCCTAACTGACCTAAGACAGGGAATTTTTAATAGGATTAAATGTCAGGAATTGTGAAAAACTGAGTTCAAATATATTTGGCTAAAGTGTATGTAAACTTCCGACTTCAACTGTAGATTTCCATCCGATCCTGCAACTTCCGCTGCATACCGGTAGGCCATAATGATCCTGCTTGCTCTGGATTCCAGAGAAATTACAATGTTACATTATATTCCTAGTTGATATTGACTGCTAACATGAATGACTTTCAGCTCAAAATGCAGGTGTAAAACGCAGTTTACTTCTGTATCTTGCATTCAAAAACTGCATCACCGTTTATGGCTGTAATGACAGCGATTATGCGCGTGTTCGCCCTGTGTGTGTGTGTATGTGCGTGCACTGGGGTCGCAAGCTTTGAACCACTCCTTTTTGGTGTTTGCCGGTCAAAAAGGTGACAACCACTGAGCTGACAAATAAATTGCAGATTTGCTGTACAGCTATAGGATCGGGTGGAGTGCAAATGTCAAAATGTAGGGAAAGAGGATTGCCATAAATAAATATGCAGCTCCAAAAATGTTGGGTGATCAGGAATATTAACTGTTCACTTTGCAAGCTCACAAGTAATGGGACATCAAGCAACAATTACTAGCATAGTCCTACTGGTCTTTTGGTATGTCAAAATTGCTTGAAATTGATCATATACGAAGTTTGGATTTGGAATTTGTTGTTAAAATGTATTATTACATAATCAAAATGTGTTGTAGACAAACTAATAAAAAGGACTATCTGGTAGCCTCAATAAATAGACAAAGATTTGTAGTTGAACAAGTCATTGCATGTCTTTCTTTTTTTTACCTTACTTGAAAAAAACGTATCTCGACTTGGCTTGCTCTTAGAATGCACGACTTGGACTTGACTCGAGACTCAACCCATTGTGACTCGACTTGAGACTCGGACCTTGTGACTTGAGACTTGCTTGTGACTTCAAAAATGTTGACTTGGTCCAACCTCTGGCTCTTACTGACACCTACCCATGAGCCCCCTGTAACCAGCCTACTCACCCACTGAGCACCGACCGACACCGGACGTCCATGGACCTTGAAAAGTAGTTGAAATTTGGTCAGTCCAAATCTGAACCAATCATAGACATCTGTTTCACAAGTTTGGACAGCACAGTACAGTACAGTGCAGTAAATAAAACATATATTATAGGTCAGTATAATACAGTACTGTAGAGTAGAGTTTAATACAGAACAGTACAGTACATTAGACTACACTAGAGTAGAGTACAGTGTCATTTACTGTATTGTACTGTTCTTTACTGTACTGAACTATACTGTACTGAACTCTACTCTACTCTACTGAACTATACTCTACTGTGCTGTGCTGTACTGAACTGTACTCTACTCTACTCTACTGTGCTGTATTCAATCTAATTTTATTTGTCAAATGCTTTGTAAACAACAGGTGTAGACTAACAGTGAAATGCTTACTTATGGGTCCTTTTCGAACAATGCAGAGTTAAAGATAAAGATTTAAAATAATAATAATAATAATAATAATAATAATAATAATAATAATAATAGAAATAGTGATACGAGGAATAAATACACAGTGAATAGTGAATAACAATAACGAATAAAAATACTTTGATGTCCGAACTTGTGAAACATAGACGTCTATGATTGGTACAGATTTGGTCCGCTCGGACCAACCACATTTGGTCTTGTTTGGGGCGGAGCTCATTCGAATAATAGCCAGTTTGTAGATTAATACCGAAATATGCAAAGGAGGATATTAAATGTTTCTACCTTTGTGTACCTATTCTGGATACATCACCATGAAGATAATGGCATTCATTATTATGCATTTCTGCATAGTACAGATCAGAGACCCATGACGACATTCTTTTAGAATCATTCTGTTACCGGGTGTTAATCCACTTCACTTACTGTAGTTCAATAACCAAAATATATTTTCTCAAACTCAAGGGTTCATATCATAGTTGACAGCCCATTCTTTCTGCAGACATCTTATCATTTTAATTTGGAGTACATATTTAACAGAGTTGTTTGAAAATGTGGCCACATAAAAAACGGAGGGAGATTTTACCGTCATTCTGTTACCAAACGTTACATCTGTGCCCTTCTTTGAATAAAGTATACATGCAGTATAAAAAAATAAAAAAATAAAAACATTACTGTATGTCTAGTAAATCACTGTGTGTGTTTTTTTTTTCATAAAAATAACTCCAAATATATGTTTTATAATTTGTTTCCCTGAGCATCCTTTTGCCATTGAAATGATCAGTCTGATCATGTGGGCGTGCTGATACACCTTTAAAACAATTAACATACACAGCTCTGATTGGCGAATAGGATCGTCTAGACTTTAGAGCCTAACACGTTTAACCTTTCAAAGTAGGAGGATACATATGGAAATAAAAGGTGACTGGTCAGAATTATCAGATCAGGTTGTGATGTCATGCTGTGAGCCAAAAACTCCATCCCACCTGAACAGGCTGAAATTCCAGGCATTTTTTTCTCTCCAAAAAGTCACACTAAAAGGGCATTATCATAATTTTCACAATTTCAGAGCGCTATTTCAACATCATAGTGTGGAAATATCATTACAAAAAAGAAAAGGAAAATCACGTTTTTGACTGCACTGCCCCTTTAAAGGTAATCCTTGTGCATAGAGTTGTATGGTGTGTTTAACTTTGCAATCAATGGTTTTTGTTTGGCATACTATTAAAGTGAAAAATCGGAGTCTCAGCGTCATTCTGTTACGGTGGAATTGCCCATGTCTCATAGTGAGAAATTGGGGTCACACTTTATTTGGACTATCAAAGTGTTACCGAAAATTGAACTATGGAGATAAATGAAAATGGAATTGCTCCCAATATGAGGTTATTCCATTTTACCTTGTTTTTTTGCAAACAACAGATACAGTATAGAGTCGTAAACTTGTGTTCTGCTCTGAGTCTGAGACTCTGGTGAATAGTGGGAAATGGATTGGCTCTGCCAGCATGCTATCCACAGAGAGAACACACATTCCCCTCTCTGTGTATTTCTCACATTGATGATGATTATGTGTGTATCTGCTTGAGTGTGTGTGTGTGTGTGTGTGTATCTGTTTGTGTATGTGTGTGTTTATATGCATGTGTGTGAGTGTTTTCCTGTGTGTGTGTGTGTGTGTTCTGCTGTGTGTATGTGATAGAACAGAACAAAGATTTCCTTCTCAGTGTAGTTCACAGTTTACAGTTAGTAAACTCATTCAGCAATTCTTACATGTATTGTGTTGTCTGCTTATCTACCTGAGTGTGTGTATTGTGCATGTGTGGCATGTGTGTCGTGTGTGTGTGTTTGCTTATTTACCTGATGACATTTGTTTTAAGATGCTGTATTCTCTGCTTGTATTCTGCCAGGGGAAATGTCTCTCTGTCTGGCGGTGAGCGAGGGAATTTGAAATGAAAAGTTTTCTATTCTAACGCTAATGCGTATCTCGAATGGAATATGATGTTGTCTTTGTGAGGAAGTCCCAGTTGCCTTAGCAGAATAGCTGTTGTTGAACGCTTGAGTGCCTCTGGGTATTTGACAAAGAAGCCATAGTTAGTGTGCTTACTTCAGGAAGAACACTATTGTTTTCTGACATAGTCAAGCTTACTAACTTAGATAGCAACTTAGTTTAATGACTACAATGGAAGATACTTTTGGACAGCTGAAGCAAGCACAGCATTTTCTATTGAGGACAATGACCTTTTTGTAGTTTTTCTCCATTGCTGTAAATGAAACAACACAGTGCTATTTCTGTACAACATTCTCTTTTTGTTTGCTTAGAGAAGGTGAATAGCATAGAATAGAATAGTAATGAATCTGAAAGGGGTATTGTCTTCCTTTATTAACATGGCAGGATGTCGGTCTCTCTCTCTCTCACACACACACACACACACACACACACACACACACACACACACACACACACACACACACACACACACACACACACACAGAAGCCTGTACATAATGCTGAATGTGTGTGTCTCTCCTATAACCTGTCTTTCTTTTCCAGGCCTGGTCAAGCTGGGGATCCACTGTGTCACATGCCAGAAAGTCGCAATTAAGATTGTCAACCGAGAGAAACTCAGCGAGTCGGTACTAATGAAGGTAAGACTACACCCCTGAATATAATCTTCTCTGTTCGGTAGGCACAACATGTAACAAAATGTAGGGATTCAGGGAGGTACTACCTGAACTTGTCCAATAAGAAATGCTTGTTTTCATTTTCCGTGCTGCAAAAAGCTTTGATGTGGTGTGCCCAAATGAACACGATCCAAATCTACAAATCTGTGTGTTGGTACTCTTGCACTCAGGCCTATACAGTATTTGGTCCCAGTTGGTTTCTCTCTCTCGACTAGGGGTTGCGAAATTGTGGGAACTTCCAATAAATTCCCATGTTTTCCCTAAATCCCGGTTGGAGATAAGCAGGAAATCCGGAATCCTCCAACCCTTTCATTCTCTTTGGACCTCTCCTAATGTCCTCCAAAACCTGTCCAGTGTCCTAGCTTCCTCTATAGCTACTACACAGGTATGGAGCAATACAAATATTCATTTGAAAAATAAGATTACAACCTGCTCACAATTAGACTCTTTCTGGAGGCTTTGCCTATAATTGGCCCCTCTGCTGGTTTCAGGAAGAGGGGGATGGAAAGGGCAGGGAGAGGGCCATGACCTGATAAACTATCATTGTATTTCCTGGGACACATAGAGAGAGAGAGGAGCGCCTGTAATTGTTTAGATATTAGGTGTTGAGAGGGGCACGTGAGGGTTTGATTTGCAAATTGAACCCAGTCGATTTGCAAATGTAAATGCCTCCATTTGGCTCCATGTCTGAAACTGTTGTATTACAAAACCCGAGAGATAGAAACCAGAGTCTTTGATTTTTTTGTTTAATATTTCTCCGCCTGTCTCTTTCTTTCAAGCGTTTCCCTTAGATTTTGTTTTATAGGTAAGATAGAAAGGCCCCTAAAGCAACTGCCAGGGCTGGTCACAAGAACATTTGCTGTGTAACAGTAGAGTAGACATGGCTGACATAATATGGTCATGGTCAAGCACGCACACACACACACACACACAAAAACACACACACACACACAAACACACACCTGTACATGCACAGACAGTCTGTCTCTCTCTCTCTCTCTCTCTCTCTCTCTCTCTCTCTCTCTCTCTCTCTCTCTCTCTCTCTCTCTCTCTCTCTCACACACACACACTCTCACACTCACACTCACACTCACACTCACACTCACACTCACACACACACACACACACACACACACACACACACACACACACACACAAACACATTACACTCTTTCTCATCTCAATTCAATTCAAAGGGCTTTATTGGCATGGGAAACATATGTTTATATTGCCAAAGTAAGTGAAATAGATAATAAACAAAAGTGAAATAAACAATAAAAAATGAACAGTTAACATTATACTCACAAGTTTCAAAGCAATAGACACATTTCAAATGTCATATTATGGGGATGAACAGACTTAAAATGATGTGCAAATAGTTCAAGTACAAAAGGGAAAATAAATCAACATAAATATGGGTTGTATTTACAATGGTGATTGTTCTTCACTGGTTGCCCTTTTCTTGTGGCAACAGGTCACAAACCTTGCTGCTGTGATGGCACACTGTAGTATTTCACCCAATAGATATGGTTGTTTATCAAAATTGGATTTGTTTTGGAATTCTTTGTGGGTCAGTGTAATCTGAGGGAAATACTGTATGTGTCTCTAATATGGTCATACATTTGGCAGGAGGTTAGGAAGTGCAGCTCAGTTTCCACCTAATTTTGTGGGCAGTGTGCACATAGCCTGTTTTCTCTTGAGAGCCAGGTCTGCCTACCTTAGCCTCTCTCAATAGCAAGGCTATGCTCACTGAGTCTGTACATAGTCAAAGCTTTCCTTCATTTTGGGTCAGTCACAGTGGTCAGGTATTCTGCCACTGTGTACTCTCTGTTGAGGGCCAAAAAGCATTCCAGTTTGCTCAGTTTTTTTGGTAAATTCTTTCCAATGTGTGAAGTAACTATCTTTTTGTTTTCTCATGATTTGGTTGGGTCTAATTGTGTTGCTGTTGCTGTCCTGGGGCTCTGTGGGGTCTGTTTGTGTTTGTGAACAGAGCCCCAGGATCAGCTTGCTTAGGGGACTCTTCTCTAGGTTAATCTCTCTGTAGGTGATGGCTTTGTTGTGAAAGGTTTGGGAATCGCTTCCTTTTAGGTGGTAGTAGAATTTAACAGCTCTTTTCTGGATTTTGATAATTAGTGGGTATCTGCCTAATTCTGCTCTGCATGCATTATTTGGTGTTTTACGTTGTACACTGAGGATGCTTTTGCAGAATTCTGCATGCAGAGTCTCAGTTTGGTGTTTGTCCCATTTTGTGAATTCTTGGTTGGTGAGCAGACCCCAGACCTCACAACCATTAAGGGCAATGGGTTCTATAACTGATTCAAGTATTTTTAGCCAGATCCTAATTGGGATGTTGAATTTTATGTTCCTTTTGATGGTGTAGAAGGTCCTTCTTGCCTTGTCTCAGATCATTCACAACTTTGTGGAAGTTACCTGTGGTGCTGATGATTAGGCCGAGGTAGGTATTGTTTTTTGTGTGCTCTAGGCAATGGTGTCTAGATGGAATTTGTATTTGTGGTCCTGGCAACTGGACTTTTTTTGGAACACCATTATTTTAGTCTTACTGAGATTTAAAATCAGGACCCAGGTCTGACATAATCTGTGCAGAAGATCTAGGTGCTGCTGTAGGCCCTCCTTGGTTGGGGACAGAAGAACCAGATCATCAGCAAACAGTATACATTTGACTTCAGATTCTAGTAGGGTGATGCCGGGTGCTGCAGACTGTTCTAGTGCCCTCGCCAATTTGTTGATATATATGTTGAAGAGGGTGGGGCTCAAGCGGCATCCCTGTCTCACCCCACGACCCTGTGGAAATAAATGTGTGTTTTTTTGTCTGTGTACATGGATTTTATAATGTCGTATGCTTTTCTCTCAACACTGCTTTCCATCAATTTCTATAGTAGACCCTCATGCCAAATTGAGTCAAAAGCATGAGAAGACTTTGTCTTTGTTTTATTTTGTTTGTTTGTCAATTAGGGTGTGCAGGGTGAATACGTGGTCTGTCGTATGGTAATTTGGTAAAAAGCCAATTTGACATTTGCTCAGTACATTGTTTTCACTGAGGAAATGTACAATGCTGTTGTTAATGATAATGCAGAGGATTTACCTAAGGTTGCTGTTGACGCATATCCCACAGTAGTTATTGGAGTCAAATTTGTCTCCACTGTTGTGGATTGGGGTGATCAGTCCTTGGTTCCAAATACTGGGGAAGATACCAGAGCTGAGGATGATGTTAAAGATTTTAAGTTAAGCCAATTGGAATTTGTAGTCTGTATATTTTGTCATTTGATTTAGGATACCATAAACACCACAGTCTTTAGTATTTGATCCTAAGATTTGTAATTGATCATATATACAGTGGGGAGAACAAGTATTTGATACACTGCCGATTTTGCAGGTTTTCCTACTTACAAAAATCCAGAAAATCACATTGTATGATTTTTAAGTAATTAAGTTAAGTATTTGATACATCAGAAAAGCAGAACTTAATATTTGGTACAGAAACCTTTGTTTGCAATTACAGAGATAACACGTTTCCTGTAGGTCTTGACCAGGTTTGACCACTCCTCCATACAGACCTTCTCCAGATCCTTCAGGTTTCGGGGTTGTCGCTGGGCAATACGGACTTTCAGCTCCCTCCAAAGGTTTTCTATTGGGTTCAGGTCTGGAGACTGGCTAGGCCACTCCAGGACCTTGAGATGCTTCTTACGGAGCCACTCCTTAGTTGCCCTGGCTGTGTGTTTCGGGTCGTTGTCTTGCTGGAAGACCCAGCCACGACCCATCTTCAATGCTCTTACTGAGGGAAGGAGGTTGTTGGCCAAGATCTCGCGATACATGGCCCCATCCATCCTCCCCTTAATACGGTGCAGTCGTCCTGTCCCCTTTGCAGAAAAGCATCCCCAAAGAATGATGTTTCCACCACCATGCTTCACGGTTGGGATGGTGTTCTTGGGGTTGTACTCATCCTTCTTCTTCCTCCAAACACGGCGAGTGGAGTTTAGACCAAAAAGCTTTATTTTTGTGTCATCAGACCACATTACCTTCTCCCATTCCTCCTCTGGATCATCCAGATGGTCATTGGCAAACTTCAGACAGGCCTGGACATGCGCTGGCTTGAGCAGGGGGATCTTGCGTGGGCTGCAGGATTTTAATCCATGACGGCGTAGTGTGTTACTAATGGTTTTCTTTGAGACTGTGGTCCCAGCTCTCTTCAGGTCATTGACCAGGTCCTGCCGTGTAGTTCTGGGCTGATCCCTCACCTTCCTCATGATCATTGATGCCCCACGAGTTGAGATCTTGCATGGAGCCCCAGACCGAGGGTGATTGACCGTCATCTTGAACTTCTTCCATTTTCTAATAATTGCGCCAACAGTTGTTGCCTTCTCACCAAACTGCTTGCCTATTGTCCTGTAGCCCATCCCAGCCTTGTGCAGGTCTACAATTTTATCCCTGATATCCTTACACAGCTCTCTGGTCTTGGCCATTGTGGAGAGGTTGGAGTCTGTTTGATTGAGTGTGTGGACAGGTGTATTTTATACAGGTAACGAGTTCAAACAGGTGCAGTTAATACAGGTAATGAGTGGAGAACAGGAGGGCTTCTTAAAGAAAAACTAACAGGTCTGTGAGAGCCGGAATTCTTACTGGTTGGTAGGTGATCAAATACTTATGTCATGCAATAAAATGCTCTCTCTCTCTCTCTCTCTCTCTCTCTCTCTCTCTCTCTCTCTCTCTCTCTCTCTCACTCACTCACTCACTCACTCACTCACTCACTCACTCACTCACTCACTCACTCACTCACTCACTCACTCACTCACTCACTCACTCACTCACTCACTCACTCACTCACTCACTCACACACACACACACACACACACACACACACACACACACACACACACACACACACACACACACACACACACACACACACACACACACACACACACACACACACACACATCAGCTGCTACTGAACTTTGAGTCAGCCAGTCCCTCTAGCCAGCTCCAAATGTCACCTTTTAATATTCTAATGAACTCCTGTCCCTGCGGTGCGATTAGAACAGAATGTGACACTCCTGACCAGGTGTGTGTTACAACCCCCAGCTCCTCTAGCCCCCGTCAGCCACCTTCCACCCATCCCCAGGGTCCTGCCTATGACTTCATATGACTCTATGATTGGTCTTAGGGGTCTGGAGGTTTTGCTGACATAAGGAAATTAAGAGGTAAGGGGAAAATGAAGGACAAAGGGGAGGAAAGGAAGACATTTCACTGTCAAGGCTGTAAATTATAGAAACGTTAGACATTTCACTATAAGTGCTGTAAAGTATTCTCCTTACATGGGGCACCATTTCTGTAGGGTATTCACGACACATCACAACAATACTTTTCTGTGGAAAGAGTGCATTGCTGAAACTAAAATGACAGTCACCGTTTTTACCCCATGATTAGTTCCATAAGTGTTTCCCTTTTTTAAATATCATATTTTTTTAAGGTATTTTTTTGTTATTCAGACAGGATATAAAGGGGAGACATATGAGGGAATAGAGGCAGATCAGAAATGATCAACCTAGACCAGGAAACGAATCCCGGTCTCTGGTGCGGGGATAACATGTGGACTAGAGTCAGACAGGGAACCTTCCTACCGCATCTCTGTACTGTATATAGATGGAGAGGTGAATGAAAGGCCTATTGTAATTGCTGCTATGTATGACTTGGTGTGAAACAGAGAGGGAGTGGGAGTGTTGAATGACTGTGAGTAATTAAAGTATTTACTCACCACATACATGAAGTGGAGAACGGATAGTTTGTTTGACTGACATACTGTGTGTGTCAGTGCTCTGGAGTGTGTGTAAGTGGGGTTTACTCTGTGACTAAGCAGATACGGTCAATGTGAGATAGGGATGAGGGGTGGTGTGGTCTGCCGAACGCATTACCGGGGGCAAACTACCCGTCCTCCAAGACACCTACAGCACCTGATGTCACAGGAAGGGCAAAAAGATAATCAAGGACATCAACCACCCCGCTATCATCCAGAAGGTGAGGTCAGTACATTTGCATCAAAGCTGGGACCGAGAGAATGAAGAACAGCTTCTATCTCAAGGCCATCAGACTGTTAAATAGCCATCACTAGCACATTAGAGGCTGCTGCTGCCTATTGAAATCACTGTCCACTTTAAGAAATGGAACACTAGTCACTTTAATAATGTTTACATATCTTGCACTACTCATCTCATATGTAAATACTGTATTCTATTCTATAATGTTCAACTGTATCTTAGTCCATGCAGCTCTGTCATTGCTTGTCCATATATGTATTTATTATTCAATTCCCTTTGTGTGTTTTGGGTATATGTTGTGAAATTGTTAGATATTACTTGTTAGATATTACTGCACAGTCGGAGCTAGAAGCACAAGCATTTCGCTACACCCGCAATAACATCTGCTAAACACGTGTATGTGACAAATAAAATGTGATTTTATTTGATTTGGGTGAGTTTATGACTGGCATGAGTATCTTACTGTGTGTGTGTGTGTGTGTGTGTGTGTGTGTGTGTGTGTGTGTGTGTGTGTGTGTGTATTTTGAGCAATTGTACATTATCTTCTCTTCTCTACTTATCTCCTCTCATCTCCTCTCCTATTCTCTCATTCTCAGAAGATACAACATGTAGACAGAGGCAGAACCTCAGTCTTTACACATGGACATCCCCAAACTCAGTAGAGGAGAAGAGTAATCCGTAAAAATGCAGACATGCACAATAGTGTGTTTGAAACATTGAACTGAGACAGATCTTTTGCTCTGAACCAGTGCACTGAAAACAATCTCTCTCTCTCTCTTTCTCTTTCTCTTTCTCTCTCTCTCTCCTTCTCTCTCTCTTTCTCTCTCTCTCTCTCTCTCTTTCTCTCTCTTTCTCCTTCTCTCTCTCTCCTTCTCTTTCTCTCTCTCCTTCTATCTCTCTCTCTCTCTCTCTCTCTCTCTCTCTCTCTCTCTCTCTCTCTCTCTCTCTCTCTCTCTCTCCTTCTCTCTTTCTCTCTCTCACTCTCTGTCTCTCTCCTTCTCTCTTTCTCTTTCCCCCATCTGTCCCTTTGCTCTTTTGCTTCTCATCACTTCTGAGCTATAAACTATGTTGTGTACGTGTGTGTGTGTACGTGTTTGTGTGTGTGTGTCTTTATGTGTTTGAACAGCATGCCTTTATTGTGAGAGTGAGAAGGCTCGATCTCCCTCTGAGTTTGGACTCTGATCTCTTGTCTACCCTTTATGGCAGATACGTATGTCATCTGTTCTGACTAATTAAAATATTGAAGTTGTAAAGACACGCATTAGTAATTGACTAGCTAAGTATTGCAATCAAATTAAAACAATCAAGTAAAAAAAACTATTACAATTGTTAATACTACTCAATTAATTCAGTGACTGAGATGGTTGTATGTTTTGCAATGTATCTCCCCAACAGACCCTACTGTTCTATCATTGGTGTGGGGTCAAGCATGGGAATGACCTGACGTATCACCATAGAGGTGGAGATTAAACGTTTATAAGAGTACATGGCCGTTAAGGCAAAATTGTTCTTCATGATGTTCAAACATTCATAGATGACCAGCAGGGTAAAATAATAATCACAGTGGTTATATAGGGTGCAACAGGTCAGCACCTCAGGAGTAAATGTCAGTTGGCTTTAACCCCCTAGAGTCGATAGGCGCACCGGTGCGTCAATCTCAGTTACTTTTTAAGAAAATCCCCTCAATAATATTATTGCAGAGCGAGAGAGGGAGAGGAGAAAGAATGAAAATAGGCAGAGGGAGAGAGAGGGAAGGGGAGAGATAGAGACAGAACAGGAGAGAGATAGCGAGAGAGAGAGAGAGAGGCAGTCTACAGAGACTGATATAATTGCCCCCTGAAGCAAATAATTGAAGGAGCTGAAGAGGTTCACATGTGAAATTAGAACATCAAGCATGCCCTCACACACCATAACACACAAGTGCACGTGCAGATGCACCCTCAGACACATACCAGCGTGTACCTGCTCACACACATATGAGCACGTGTGTACGGAAGGTCATTAAGATATGAGGGGTGGATGTGCTTGTCTCTACACCTGCAATTGTGTGTGTTTGTTAGGCACCTTGAAAGAGGTATGTGTTACAGATTATGTGTGTGGAGGTGGTGCAGATATCTGTATATATATGCGTGTGTGTGTGTGTGTCCATGTGTGCGTCAGGTTGTGTGTGTGTGTTCGAGAGAATGAGAGAGAGAGATAAAAGACATAGAAAAACTGAACGAAAAAAAGTGAAGGTTGCGTTGCAAAGCTTGAATATAAAAACAGAGAGAATAGACATTGTATTGTTGAGGAGAGAGAGCACAATGCCAGGGCTTTAGATGAATTACAGAGAGGTAATCCAGTTACCCAGACCCCACAGTGACAGACCAACATATTTCCTCTCCTCCATCCCTCCCTGCCTCTCCTCCTAAATATTATAGATTGGCTATTCTCCCCCTCCATCACTGGGGAAGGGGGGTTCAAAGAGGGTACAGAGGGCCAGGGGTTTGTGTGTGTGTGTTTGTCTGCATCTGTGCGTGTGTGAATCCTTGTGTGTGTGTGTGTGTGTGTGTGTGTGTGTGTGTGTGTGTGTGTGTGTGTGTGTGTATGTGTGCATGTGTGCGTGTGTGTGTGAGTGAGTGTGAGACACACAGTGATATAAATGGGTCTCATATGTTTCCGGTCTGAGCGTTGATACATGGAGCTTTGTATGGAGCTCAGATAAGAAGCCAGGGCTTAGGACACAGTTTGATCCTGAACAGAGAACACAGCGCTCTCTCTCTGTCTCCCGTTCTCTCTCTCTTCTTCCCTGTCTCCCTGTTTCACCTCACTGTTTTACCCTCTCTAAACGTTCCATTTATGTTGTAAATACATTTTTTTTGCAGTAATACATTTCCATATGATCTAATTGAGAAATGGTCCCAAAACATTTAAAGGGTAGGTAGCATAAATATAAGTACATGTAAAATATGGATTTACATTAGTATATGCATCAAAAGTCCCAATGTAAAAACATTCACTTTATCTCTTTTTGCTGCAGCTTTCTGCCCCACATATTGCAGAATCGTTAACCTATATGTTTTACTTGCCAATTGTTTCTGGGGTTATCCCTAAGATCTGGAAAACAGCATAAGCCCTCCCACTACACAAAGGTGGAGATCCTTCTGACTTGGATAACTACCATCCAGTTTCCAAGCTATCTTGCCTTGCCAAAGTTTTAGAACCCTGGCCAACTCTCAGCTTAGAACTTTTTAAACTTCTCAGTCTATTCTTAATGGACATCAATCTGGTTTTAGACCTGGACATAACACTGTTTCAGTGGCTGCACTTGTCTTAGGTGATGTGCTATATTGTTTTGACCATAAAAATCATTGTGCTGCCTTATTTACTGAACTGTCGAAGAAATTTGAGATGATTGACCATTTTGTACTTGTTCAAAGGTTGTCTGAAATAGACCGTGATCAGGCATCTTGCAATTGGTTCAAGAACTATCTAACGGAGAGGACACAATGTGTGCTTACTGACATTATCAAATCTAGTTTCCTCAATATTACAAAAAGTATGCTGCAGGGGGCGATTTTGGGCCCTGTTCTCTTCACTATTTATATAAATAATATTGGTCTATCTGTTAAAAATTGTAACATTCATCTCTACGCGGATGATACAGTTATTTACTCCTGTGCCCCTTCAGTACAGCGAGCCATTCATGATCTTCAGCATGGTTTTGAGTCAATTGACTCAAAAATTGCTTACTGATCTTGAACTAGTGCTAAATGCTAATAAAACCAAGTTGATGTTGTTCTCTAGGTCTCGTAATATTGCATATTTGCACATTGAAGGGTGCCCAAATTGAGCAACTTCCCCATTATAAGTACTTGGGTATTTGGATTGACGATAAGCTCTCTTTTAAAACACACATTGAAACACTGACAAAAATGTTCAGAATTAAGATTGGTTTCTTTTATAGAAATAAATCATGCCTCACTTTGGAAAGTAGAAGGACGTTTGTTTAAGCAACGCTTCTCCCAGTACTTGATTATGGTGATATAATCTAAAGTACATGCATGCTGCAGCCTCTGCTTTAAAACCTTTAGATTCAGTCTATCATTCAGCTCTGCGTTTTATCACTGGTGACAATTTTTGTACACATCACTGCATTTTGTATAGTGCTGTTAGCTGGGAGTCTCTGACTACCAGAAGGGCCCAGCATTGGCTACTTTTTGTATATACAGTGCATTCGGAAAGTATTCAGACCCCTTGACTTTTTCCACATTTTCTTACGTTACAGCCTTATTCTAAAATGGATTAAATCGTTTTTCCCCCCTCATCAATCTACACACAATACCCCATAATGACAAAGCAAAAACTGGGTTTTAGAAATACAAAAATACAAAAACAAAAACTTGAAATATCACATTTATGTAAGTATTTAGACCCTTTACTCAGTACTTTGTTGAAGTACCTTTAGCAGTGATTACAGCCTCAAGTCTTCTTGGGTATGACGCTACAAGCTTGCCACACCTGTATTTGGGGAGTTTATCCCATTCCTCTCTGCAGATCCTCTTAAGCTCTGTCAGGTTGGATGGGGAGCGTCACTGCACACCTATTTTCAGGTTTCTCCAGAGATGTTTGATTGGGTTCAAGTCCGGGCTCTGGCTGGGCCACTCAAGGACATTCAGAGACTTGTCCTGAAGCCACTCCTGCATTGTCTTGGCTGTGTGCATAGGGTCATTGTCCTGTTGGTAGGTGAACCTTCGCCCCAGTCTTTGGCAAACTCCAAGCGGGCTGTCATGTGCCTTTTACTAAGGAGTGGCTTCCGTCTGGCCACTCTACCATAAAGGCCTGATTGGTGATGGTTGTCCTTATGGAAGGTTCTCCCATCTCCACAGAGGAACTCTGGAGCTCTGTCAGAGTGACCATCGGGTTCTTTGTCACTTCCCTGACCAAGGCCCTTCTTCCCCGATTGCTCACTTTTGCCGGGCGGTCAGCTCTAGGAAGAGTCTTGGTGGTTACAAACTTCATCCATTTGGAGGCCACTGTGTTCTTGGGGGCCAGTTTTTGTTTTGTCATTTTAGGGTATTGTGTGTAGATTGATGAGTAAAAAAAAAATATTTAAACAATTTTAGAATAAGGCTGTAAAGTAACAAAATGTGAAGGGGTCTGAATACTTTCAAATGCACTGTAAATAAAAGTAAAAAAGTTACACCTAACTTTTTTATATTTTTTGAGTTATTACACAAAACCGATCTGATTTCCGAAGAATTCATGTCGGAAAATGTTATTCTGGGGTGTGATGTAATATGGAGGACCTGGCAAGCCAGGCTATTCCCTATAATGTAAATTCCAACAGAAGTAACTTAAAATGTGTAACTTCAAATTAAACCAACTCATTTGCACTCATGACTACTGGTTTCAATTACATTTTCAGCCAACTTACAAGAAAATACTTTTTGAATTAATTGTTACAAATCAACTTGCAAGGTTACTAGTCAACTAGCCTGCTAACACTAGTCCTACTAGCCTGCTAATGTTAGGCTAGCACTGAATGAGTCAGCCAGTAGCTATCAACACCTAGCTTACAGCTACATTAAAGTAAAGTTTTGGAAATACATAACTCCATCCAATCAGTATTCAAAGAATGTTAGCTACGTGCAGTTATCTCAACCAGCAAGCTAGCCAGCCTGCTAACGTTAGCTATTTAGCCAACTAGCTATTAGCCTAGCCAGCCATATGATGTTGAAAAATAGTGCATTGTGGGTAGTTTAGAAGTTATCCGGAAATATGTTAATAAATATGTAATAACCCAAAAACATAATGATCAAATCAAATCAAATCAAATCAAATTTTATTGGTCACATGCGCCGAATACAACAGGTGCAGACATTACAGTGAAATGCTTACTTACAGCCCTTAACCAACAGTGCATTTATTTTAAACAAAAAAAGTAAGAATAAAACAACAACAAAAAAGTGTTGAGAAAAAAAAGAGCAGAAGTAAAAAATAAAGTGACAGTAGGGAGGCTATATATACAATAGAATAATGATGTACTTATAGGTAAACAGATCATGACTACAACTAAGTTACTAAGACTTTGACCACACTGTGTAGTTACGTTGGTGATGAAAGACTCATGCTTCCTACCCTTAAAGTTCAGGTGAGTTTTAATGTTAAGCTCCTAAGACTGGGTTGTCTATATACAGGTGTTCAGTCAATACTAAGGTCAGTCATCTTTTTACACCTAATGTTGTTTCCAATTCCTGATCCCCAAATAAATATTTATTCACACACACACACAAACACACACACACACACACACACACACACACACACACACAAACACAAACACAAACACAAAGCAGACTGAACCAGGTTTTTCTCTAGGATTTTGCCTGTGCTTAGCTCTATTCCGTTAATTTTTATCCTGAAAAACTCCATAATCCTTGCCAATGACAAGCATACCCATAATATGACGCAGCCACCACCATGCTTGAAAATATGAAGAGTGGTACTCAGTGATGTGTTGCGTTGGATTTGCCCCCAAATATAACGCTTTGTATTCAGGACATGAAGTTCATTACTTTGCCACCATTTTTGCAGTTTTACAAACAGGATGCATGTTTTGGAATATTTTTTCTGTACAGGATTCCTTCTTTTACATTTACATTTTAGTCGTTTAGCAGACGCTCTTATCCAGAGCAATTAGGGTTAAGTGCCTTGCTCAAGGGCACATCGACAGATTTTTCACCTAGTCGGCTCGGGGATTAGAACCAGCGACCTTTCGGTTACTGGCACTACGCTCTTAACCACTAAGCTACCTGCCGCCCAAAAATTCACGCTGTGAATTAGGTTAATATTGTGAAGTAACTACAATGTTGTTGATCCATCCTCAGTTTTCTCCTATCACAGCCATTAAACTCACAGCAATAAAGTGTTTTAATGTCACCATGGACCTGAGCGGTTTCCTTTCTCTCCGGCAACTGAGTTAGGGAGGTGCCTGTATCTTTGTAGTGACTGGGTGCCCTTCTTTGCGAGACATTGGAAAATCTCCCTGGTCTTTGTGGTTGAATCTGTGTTTGAAATTCGACTGAGGGATTGACATTTTGCGGTCGATGACTGAAGCATGTAAAGCTTGACACTTTAACTTCATCAATACCCTGCTCTCTGGTCCCCTTCCCACTGGGCACAGACGTCAATTCAATGTCTATTCCACATTGGTTCAACGTAATTTTATTGAAATGATGTGGAAACAACTTTGATTCAACCAGTGTGTGGCCAGTGGGTTGGAACACGTTCCATATGGACATGAATGTGTCAATGAGTCTGACAGACACATGCACACACACACTCACATACACACACACACATACACACGCTTCTCGGCCGTGCTGAAGTGGCTTTGCACTCACACACTCAAGCACTGACTTCACCATAGTAACATACAGTGCCTTGGAAAAGTATTCATCCCCCTTGGCGTTTTTCCTATTTTGTTGCATTACAACATGTAATTTAAATAATGTAATGGACATACACAAAATAGTCCAAATTGGTGAAGTGGAATGAAAAAAATAACTTGTTTCAAAAAATTATGAAAAATAAATAACAGAAAAGTGGTGAATGCATATGTATTCACCCCCTTTGCTATGAAGCCCCTAAATAAGATATGGTGCAACCAATTACCTTCAGAAGTCATAATTAGTTAAATAAAGTCCAGCTGTGTGCAATCTAAGTGTCACATGATCTGTCACATGATCTCAGTATATATACACCTGTTCTGAAAGTCTGCAACACCACTAAGCAAGGGGCACCACCAAGCAAGCGGCACCATGAAGACCAAGGAGCTCTCCAAACAGGTCAGGGACAAAGTTGTGGAGAAGTACAGATCAGGGTTGGTTTATAAAAAAATATCAGAAACTTTGAACATCCCAAAGAGCACCATTAAATACATTATAAAAAATTGAAATAATATGGCATCACAACAAACCTGCCAAGAGAGGGCCGCCCACCAAAACTCACTGACCAGGCAAGGTGGGCATTAATCAGAGAGGCAACAAAGACACCAAAGATAACCCTGAAGGAGCTGCAAAGCTCCATAGCGGAGATTGTAGTATCTGACCATAGGACCACTTTAATCCGTACACTCCACAGAGCTGGGCTTTACGGAAGAGTGGCCAGAAAAAAGCCATTGCTTAAAGAAAAAAATAAGCAAACACGTTTTGTGTTCACCAAAAGGCATGTGGGAGACTCCCCAAATATATGGAAGAAGGTTCTCTGGTCAGATGAGACTAAAGTTGAGCTTTTTGGCCATCAAGGAAAATGATATGTCTGGCGCAAACCCAACACCTCTCATCACCCCGAGAACATGTTTTTCATCGGCAGGGACTGGGAAACTTGTCAGAATCGAAGGAATGATGGATGGCGCTAAATACAGGGAAATCCTTGAGGGAAACCTGTTTCAGTCTTCCAGAGATTTGAGACTGGGACGGATGTTCACCTTCCAGCAGGACAATGACCCTAAGCATACTGCTAAAGCAACACTCGAGTGGTTTAAGGGGAAACATTGAAATCTGTGGTATGACAATTTTTAACAGATTGACCAATGGTGTTTATATCAATAGTGAAAAGAACAGGTCCCAAAATTGACCCCTGTGTTACACCTTTATGGACTTCAGACTTAACCCCCTCAATCAGAGTTCTGTCACTAAGCTAATCATGAACAGGTGTCAGAGCTAGGGCTGTTGCGGTGACATTATTACTGCCACACCGGTGGTCACGAGTCATGAAGGCAGTCAAATTCCACATGACCGTTTAGTCATGGTAATTAGGTTCTCCAAGCTCTGATGCTGCTGCTGGTCATTAGTAGCCTACCAAACTTGCTAACTGCCTGGTACTCAAACACTTCATGAGAGCCCGTGAGCTCATGTTGTGAACATTTCTATAGGCTATTGCAGGAGAAAACAGAGTGATGGCCGTTAATAAAAAGAGGATGATCCCATCAGCTTTCTATAGGCTAGGTCTACTATATTTATTTTGCAACTTTCCTAATATTTAGCACATTGCTTATATTTACAACAGGAGTATAGCCTACCGGGCTGGCATGAAAATAAACCACGGGGAAAAGCGTCCTCCATTCGTTATTTAAGTGCATAGATAAATGATTTTTTCCCGCTGCCTCTGTTTCGATACAAGTGCATGATAATGGTCCATTCTAAATAAAATTGGCCTATTGGCCTATATGTTTTGATAAGGTTTGTATCACAACTAAAGTGGCCAAATAACTTCTTAAAATTAAGCACATTAATCCGCTTTACAAGGGGTGTAGAGCCTAACTGAAATATACAGTATAAGCATAGAGTGAGTTTCAAGTTTGTGGAAGATACTTTTCACCATAAAAATGCACCTTTATAATAAAAGCATTACATGCATAATTGCATTTGCGGTCACTTTTGATAATGATGTTTTCTGCTAATGGAACATTCGTGCTTATAGCCTACTACCATGTGCGCATTGCTGCGCTAATAATGTGAAGAAATAGCCTAATAGTTTATCAACATTTTAAGCTAAACATTCTGATCTGTTGCGTCGGCCACAGTGCATAAAAAAAGTTTTCTGATGCTAGTGGTTGTATTAATTTGGGATCTATCACATCCCACAACTGTCCCAGACTATGTTTGGAATATTTATTGATCTTGTGGACTCACTAAACACAAATATTCCATTTATAAATATGTCTGAGTGTTGGAGTGTGCCCCTGGCTATCCTTAAATTAGAAAAACAAGAAAATCGGGTTGTCTGGTTTGCTTAATATAAGGAATTTGAAATTATTTATACTTTTACTTAAGTATATTTTAGTAATTACATTGATATTGTTGATATTTAAGTATATTTAAACCAACCAATATATTTTTACTCAAGTAGTATTTTACTTGGTGACTTTCAGTTTTACTTGAGTCTGGTTTTCTGTTCTACCTTATAATTAAATTGTACACACCAGTGGTGGAAAAAGTACCCAATTGTAATTTCTCTCAAATTTTGTGAACACATTTAAATACCAAATGGCCTATAGGCTATGCCTATGCTCATTGTAGGCCCATGCCTCTTTAGTAAATAAGCTGAAAAGTCATTTCAGGCTATTCCGTTTAAAACAACTGGAGCCAGTGGCAACCCGTCATTCAGGGCAGTTTTGAGCACCACATTTTTAACAACAGAAAAATCATTGAGTTAATAAAGCCGCATACAAACCTGGTCTCTTTTTTGCTTTCTTGAGTAAGGCAGCTCCAAAATGCAGGTGTTTCAGCGTAACTCAGTGCTTTCTGTGGTGGTGGGGCAGCCAGTGGAAAATACGGAGCGTAGGTGTTGGTAATGTTCTCTAGTTGCGTCATGACTAGCTCAGTGTTCTGTCACTCGTGGGGACAGTACGTCACCGCCAAGTCTAAGGGTAGAGCTCGAAAATTCAAGCCCCTTGGGTGCTGCCACAGAGTTACATTAGAAGTACCCATCCAAGAAGGCTCAAGGTCATTAGCCACAGATAAAATGACGTCAAATCACCTGATATCTACAGTAGCTTTGATTGGACTGATCATGTCAACATCATACTTTCAAAATCTTACTAGCAGTCATCATCATGAATCAAGTCGACAATCTACTGGCAAATCCTTTTTAATCCTTGTCATATGAAGATAAATAATGAAGATAAATTATAGATAAAACGTATCGGTGCTCATCGGCCATTGGACATAAACATTACACAACAAGTTGGAAATCGCAAATTCAACAATGAGTGGTTTGGAAGGAATCAGTAACAGTGGCTAACTGCAAGCATTGCAAAGCAATCACTAGCCTGCTATTCAGTGGAGTGGCTGTGTGGTCCCAAATATGGGATTAAGGGTCTCTTTTCCAAGTTTAAAATGATAAACATTCAACATTGGCCATGCTGTCAATGAAGCATGATTTGTGCCGCGCTCAAAACAACTGTTAACTCGGAACTGCGAAAACTTGACTTCAGTGAGTTCAAGACAACTGGGAACTCGGGAAAAACGAGCTCCGACTGGGAAAATACATTTTGAACGGTCATCCAACTCAGAATTTTAAATCTAGAGCTACGACCTGAAGATCAATGATAACTATCAATGATAGTTATATTGACTACGTCCGTCCTAGCTCGCTCATTAATGTCTTAATCGAAATTACGGATTGCATCTAATCCGCTTGTCGTCCCCTTATGCCATAGTTTGTACATCTCAATTGTCATTAGAAACCACATTTGTTTAAGCAAGTCAGCCATATCAGCTATGATTTTTTTTTTTAAGGCAGTAAATGAGGCTGAATGAACTGTTTCGCTGCCAGACAAGGCTCTGCTGATAGCCAGGTGTAGCAGTGGTAAGATGTTGGGACAGCTTTATTTTGGCCCTAACAGTTTGTGGGCACAGTTTGTCACCGTTATAATGCAATGAATGTATTGTTTAGTGTTGTGTTGTGGCTTTGCTGGCATGCATCCCACTTTTTTTTTCTCCCCACCAAGATTTACATGCTAAAATCGCCACTGACTAGAGCATTTGGATATGGGATATGAAGAATAACCTTGTACTGGGGACAATAAAAAGGCCACTCTAAAATGTACAGTTTTGTCACACAACACAATGCCACAGATGTCTCAAGTTTTGAGAGAGCGTGCAATTGGCATGCTGACTGCACGAATGTCCACCAGAACTGTTGCCAGAGAATTAAATGTTCTTATGGTAGAGAAAGGAACATGTCGTTTTAGAGAATGTGGCAGTACGTCCAACCAGCCTCACAACCACAGACCACGTGTAATCACACCAACCACATTCTGATTGGCTGGGCCTGGCTCCCCAGTGGGTGGGCCTGGCTCCCAAGTGGGTGGGCATATGCCCTCCCAGGCCCACCCATGGCTGCGCCCCTGCCCAGTCATGTGAAATCCATAGATTAGGAGTTCTACTAAGCTATATGGAATTGTTTTAAGAAGGTCATATGGAAGATAATTTAGCTATTTGATTTTGAATTTTAAGACCACTTCAAGTATAATAATAATAATAATAATAATAATAATAATAATAATAATAATAATAATAATAATAATAATGATAATAATTAGATACAAAATGATTTTTGGCCTTACTGGTAATAGCCCACACAAATGCATTGAAGAACAAATTCACTACATAGATGAATAGATATTCCCCTCCCAAAAAATCAAAAATACGTTTGTTCTGAAGTGTCTGTTCGATATCTGAGAGATATAAGAAAGATCAGGAAAAGTGTATTTTTTTATTTTTTTTTACATGCATTTAACGCCATATTTTTGGCACTAAACAGTCTCCATATATATACAGTACCTTCGGAAAGAATTAAGACCCCTTGACTTTTTCCACATTTTGTTATGTTACAGCCTTATTCTAAAATGTATTACATTGTTTTTTCCCCCCTCATCAATCTACACACAATACCCCATAATGTCAAAGCAAAAACAGGTTTTTAGAAATGTTTGCTAATTTATATATACCCAGTACACCCCCCCACACACACACATTTACATAAGTATTCAAACCCTTTACTCAGTACTTTGTTAAAGCACCTTTGGCAGCGATAACAGCATCAAGTCTTCTTGGGTATGACGCTACAAGCTTGGCACACTTCTCAGCTAACAAGGAACGTAACTGAGACATTTGTAACATTCCCCTTAAGTCTTCCAGAGGTACTGAATGTCATAGCCCGTTTGGGACATTATAGGCACATTCATAACATTTCTAATAAGTATTATAGAGGTTATAAATATCAGGTCGCTATACAGACATCATGGGAACATTAAAAACGTTCCTTGGTAGTCCATGAAAGGTTCTGAATATCATGTTATTTTGGAGATATCCTAGGAACATTTCATAACGTTAAATTTAGAGCTATGGTTTGTCTTCATGTGACGTTACAATCGGAATGATAGAAATACATTTTTGAACATTGTCTGTAAGTTTCACAATAACATTATTATGACTTATGTGGGGACTAAAATAACTTTGTGGTCACGTCCTGGAACGTAATTTTGTTAGCTGGGTTGTATTTGGGGAGTTTCTCCCATTCTTCTCTGCAGATCCTCTCAAGCTCTGTCTGGTCGGATGGGGAGTGTTGCTGCACAGCTATTTTCAAGTCTCTCCAGAGATGTTTGATCAGGTTCAAGTCCGGGCTGTGGCTGGGCCACTCAAGGACATTTAGAGACTTGTCCTGAAGCCACTCCTGTGTTGTCTGGGCTGTGTGCTTATAGTCGTTGTCCTGTTGGAAGGTGAAACTTCACCCCAGTCTGAGGTCATGAGCGCTCTGGAGCAGGTTTTCATCAAGGATCTCTCTGTACTTTGCTCTGTTAATCTTTGCCTCGATCTTGACTAATCTCCCAGTCCCTGCCACTGAAAAACATCCTCACAGCATGATGCTGCCACCACCATGCTTCACCGTAGAGATGGTGCCAGGTTTCCTCCAGACTTGATGCTTGGCATTCAGGCCAAAGAGTTCAATCTTGGTTTCATCAGACCAGATAATCGTGTTTCTCATGGTCTGAGAGTCTTTAGGTGCCTTTCGACAAACTCCAAGCGGACTGTCATGTGCATTTTACTGAGGAGTGGCTTCCGTCTGGCCACTCTACCATAAAGGCCTGATTGGTGGAGTGCTGCAGAGATGGTTGTCCTTCTGGAAGTTTCTCCCATTTCTACAGAGGAACTCTAGAGCTCTGTCAGAGTGACCATCGGGTTCTTGGTCACCTCCCTGACCAAGCCCTTCTCCCCCGATTGCTCAGTTTGGCCAGGCGGCCAGCTGTAGGAAGAGTCTTGGTGGTTCCAAACTTCTTCCATTTAAGAATGAAGGAGGCCACTTGGGGACCTCCAATGCTGCAAAAAAAAATTGTACCCTTCCCCAGATCTGTGCCTCGACACAATCCTGTCTCGGAGCTCTATGGACAATTCTTTTGACCTCATGGCTTGGTTTTTGATGATATGCACTGTCAACTGTGGGACCTTATATAGACAGGCACACGTTTTAGAATAAGGCTGTAACGTAACAATGTGGAAAAAGTCAAGGGGTCTGAATACTTTCCGAAGGCACTGTACTTCCATAATTTTTTTAAACTGGTACCGGGGGACTTTCAGACGAGTCTTGTGAGGCCTGTGGGTGTCCTAGAGCAAAATAACCAGTCAAAAGTTTGGACACACCTACTCATTCAAGGGTTTTTCTTTATTTTTACTATTTTTTACATTGTAGAATAATAGTGAAAACATCAAAACTATGAAATAACACATATGGAATCATGTAGTAACCAAAAAAGTGTTAAACAAATCAAAATATATTTTATAGTTGAGATTCTTCAAATAGCCACCCTTTGCCTTGATGACAGCTTTGCACATTTTGGGCATTCTCTCAACCAGCTTCACCTGGAATGATTTTCTAACACTTGAAGGAGTTCCCACATATGCTGAGTACTTGTTGGATGCTTTTCCTTCACTCTTCGGTCCAACTCATCCTAAACCATCTCAATTGGGTTGAGGTCGGTGGATTGTGGAGGCCAGGTCATCTGATGCAGCACTCCATCACTCTCCTTCTTGGTCAAATAGCCCTTATACAGCCTGGAGGTGTGTTGGGTCATTGTCCTGTTGAAAAACAAATGATAGTCCCACTAAGCGCAAACCAGATGGGATGGCGTATCGCTGCAGAATGCTGTATCCGTTCACCCACACCGCGTCTCACAAAGACACAGCGTTTAGAACCAAAAATCTCCAATTTGGACTCCAGACCAAAGGATACATTTCCACCTGTCTGTCCATTGCTTGTGTTTCTTGGCCCAAGCAAGTCTCTTCTTCTTATTGGTGTCCTTTAGTAGTGGTTTCTTTGCAGCAAATCGACCATGAAGGCCTGATTCACACAGTCTCCTCTGAACAGTTGATGTTGAGATGTGTCTGTTACTTGAACTCTGTGAAGCATTTATTTGGGCTGCAATTTCTGAGGCTGGTAACTCTAATGAACGTATTCTCTGCAGCAGAGGTAACTCTGGGTCTTCCATTCCTGTGGTGGTCCTCATGAGAGCCAGTTTCATCATAGCGCTTGATGGTTTTTGCGACTGCACTTGAAGAAACTTTCAAAGTTCTTGAAATTTTCCGGATTGACTGACCTTCATGTCTTAAAGTAATGATGGACTGTCATTTCTCTTTGCTTATTTGAGCTGTTCTTGCCATAATATGGACTTGGTCTTTTACCAAATAGGGCTATCTTCAGTTATGTCACAACACAACTGATTGGCTCAAACGCATTAAGAAGGAAATAAATTCCACAAATTAACTTTGAAGAAGGCACACCTGTTAATTGAAGCTGGTTGAGAGAATGTCAAGAGCGTGCAAAGCTGTCATCAAGGCAAAGTGTGGCTATTTGAAGAATCTCAAATATAAAATATATTTTGATTTGTTTAACACTTTTTTGGTTACTACATGACTCCATATGTGTTATTTCATAGTTTTGATGTCTTCACTATTATTCTACAATGTAAAAATTAAGAAAACCCCTTAAATGAGTAGGTGTGTCTTAACTTTTGACTGGTACTGTACGTGTTCGTGGGAGTCTCATCTTTCCATCTGTTCGGACACTACAGACAGAAGTTGGTAGATCGGCTGTACCGACTTCAGACGAGTCCCAAGACGCTTGTGGTGTTCGTGTTCATGAGCGTCCCATCTTTCCATAGAGGGGTCAAAATGATTTGTTGGCCAAACCGTTCGGACTCCACAGACGATTTTGTGAGAAGACCGATTTTTAGGATGTCTCATGGTCTGACAAACATCATTCTAGCTCTATCATCTTTCACCACATATACGGATGTGCGACATCGGCAGATTTGGTGGATTGAGACGCATCCAAAACAGATATCTCTAGCTTAAACTGACACATTTTTATGGGGATTTTTTCATTATGCTAATTCGATTTCCTCAGGGGCTCTGGGGGGTTAAATCTCCAGTTTGGGAACATTTTGTCTTCCCAGTAGATTACAACAGCGAGGGACAGAGAGTTGTGGATAAAACGTTAACAGCATGTCGCCACGCTCAAAGAGAATAGCCTATGCAGCTGCCAGCACCTCAAATATGTTCACACATTTACTGACATCACCAGAGTATACCGGAGCAAGACGGAAACTTAAAGAAACAACAACACAACATCGCGTCACCTCTGCAATCAATCCAAGGCCTTGGCAGCAGATTCTGACCGGTCCAAAGAAATTGCAAGAGCTATAGGTAGGCTATGTTTATATTTTTTACAGTCTTTAGTTTATAGCCACGGATATGAGGCCATTCTCGGTGGTTGAGAATAGGGGGTTTCAGCAACTTGTGAACGTACTCGAGCCACGTTACGAACTTCCAAGCCAAAGCCAACGTTTTCAATGAATTGGCCAATACACACTGTGTTGCGCTTACTTAGCAGCCCATCACATTATTGCTACAGACACGCCCCCTTTATCAGAGTCACAAGTGCGCATCTGATTGATTACTAGTGGGAAGCTCGTCTATCATCCTGAGCACCCACTTCTCCCACATGATGACCTCTGACGTCACGTACTAAGGAAATGGCCTCTGTAATAGCATTTTTGGCAACAAAACATGATTTATAACAAACAATCTATTAATGTGGTTTTTGATAGCTGTACTTTTAGTTTATGGTTGATGCAGCTTGTTGGCCATTAGTTCATCGGCGTTTCTCAAAGAGTTCAAATCACATGAATGCATCCAACTGGTATTTACGACTTCACAACTGGTAAATTGCCACCTCCCACATCGTTACAAACGTAGCATCAGAGTGGACATTTGAGAGGCCCAACATAACAATCTTGTCACAACAGACATTGGCAGGAACATTGTGAATGCTGAACATTGTGAATGGTATTTAATTTTCCCGCTGTCCCGAAAAACTGAAATGTGACCCCAAAACTGCAATACGTACCGAACCATGGGTTTCGTGAACCGTTACACCCCTAGTGTGGTGATTTGGAGGATGTTATGGATTCCTGTGACTTAGTCTGCCTAATTGACAGGTACAGAAATGATGGTTCCAGAACAATAATTAATACAGCTCAGTTGGTAGACCATGGTGCTTGCTACGCCAATATAGTGGGTTCGATTCCGGGGACCACACATAAATTAAATGTATGCACACATGACTGGAAGTGGCTTTGGATAAAAGCACATGGCATATATTATCTCACATTGGCCACGACCACCAACCTGTTGGATGCTGAATTTTCCATGGCTGAAATGAAGAAGGCGATTAAAGCAGCCATCTGCTCCAGCCCAGGAGCAGACCAAAAACCCCATGTAATGAACCGACACCTATCAGACAGCTCTCTACAGATTATTCTTAATTTCATAAACAGAGTATGGGGAACAGGTATATTATCCAAGGCTTGGAAACACGCTGTAGTAGTTACTATTGAAAAAAACAGGAAATAACTAACACTTAGAATTGCAATACTGGCCAATAGCTCTCACATCAAACACATGCAAACTCATGGAACATATGGTCACAGACTCTCCTACTATATGTCCTGGAGAGCAGAAACTTGCTACTTGCTACTAGCCAGTCAACGTGGATTCTGAAATGGTCGGTCCACTCTAGATGGAATAATGTGTCTAGAAACAGATATCCGTAAAACACAGGCCAACAAGGAAGCTGTAGTTGCTGTTTTCTTTGACATGAAAAAAGCCTTCTAATGAACATTATGATTAATAATGATTTGTACTCTGTCGGGCCTGGGATCAAGACGTCACTCTACGCTGACGATGGAACAATATGAATAAGAGGCTGCTGAAGAGGCTAAAACCCATAGGAATCCCCACCCACTTTACTACTTTGACTACTTTAAAATGGTGGAAGTATGGTGGAAGCCCTTAATGGTGCTGCCCATGCTAAAACTGCCTTTTGGCCACCAGAAGCCTCAAAATCAAGACTCTTCTTCACCAAGAAGAGGATACCAGCAAATGTGTCCCTCTCATTATATGGACATATTCTTGAGCGTGTACTAGTAATTAAATATCTAGGAATGTGTTTGACAGCAAACGTATATGGAAGCACATAGAACAAGTTATATTATCCTGTAAAAAAAGCTCTAAATGCAATGAGATGTTTAACCGGGGATTCACGCGGGGCATCCCAATCCTCACTAATGAATGTTTTTGCTCTCATTAGATCCAAATTTGCTATGGATCTGCAGCCCCAGGGCTATTACAAAAATTGGATGTCATCGAAGCTGCTGCCCTAAGACTAAGCTGTGGTATTGATGGGGAGCCAATTTGTTTTCAGCACTTTTATTTCCATGACTGATCTCAAGTAATTTTCTCATGGCTCTCTCTTGTCCCTCTGCAGCAGACATATGGTGTGCAATATGTTTGGAACATTGAATCGCAATAAAATCACAGAATCGAATCGTTTCGCAATACATATAGAATTGTGAGAATTGTGAGAATTGTAATACATATCATATCGGCACCTACTGTAAGTATTGTGATAATATTGTATTGTGAGGTACCTTGCAATTCCCAGCCTTAACTGTGGCGCATTCAAATCATTCCCCATCTCTTCCCTACAAGTGGAAATGTGTTAGATTACAGTGACAACAACTTTCTATTGCATATTGGGCATCAATTCAAGGACACACAGGGAAGTATATCCTGGAGGTTATTCTTCAATAACACAGACCCCAAAGCAAATCAGGGGGAGAAAAATATATTTATTAAAAGAGAACAAATCATAGTTGTTATGCTGGAAAGTAGATGGTAGATGTTCATTCACTCAATGTTTCTCCAATGAACAAAGAGACAGGATGTAGCCTAGCATGTGGCTGACCAATTAGAATTCCTTGCAATAAAATTGGGCCAATGGCCAAACCCCAAATATCCTGTTTCAGGCTCAATGTATAGGCAATTTGGACCAATGAGAACTTGCCACATGTAGCTATGAGTCCCTGATCGGAACCCCTACACAGATTCTAAACAGATGTTGAACTGAAAAACAACTATTTCCATTGATCGTTAATTCCCTCTTGATCTCTAGTCCTCTGCGTTGTGTTTTTATCTTCAAATATTCTTACACCCCTGTCACACCCTGGCTCTGGGACTCATTATGTTGAGCCAGGGTGTGTTCATTTCTATGTGTGTATTTCTATGTTAGTGTTCATTCTAGTTTGTTGTATTCTATGTTTGCCTGAGTGACTCCCAATCAGAGGCAACGAGTGTCAGCTGTTGGCTGGTTGTCTCTGATTGGGAGCCATATTTAAACTGTATGTTTTCCCTTTGTGGTTGTGGGTTTTTGTTCCGTGTTCGGTCATTGATACCGTGGACGTCACGAGTCGTGTTTTGTTTTGTATTTTGATGCTTTAACTATTAAAGTATGTTTGTTCATCACGCTGCGCCTTGGTCTACTCCTTACCTCGATCGTGACAGAAAAACCCACCATGCAACGACCAAGCAGCGTGTCCAGGGGCAGCCCTTGGGGTGGACATGGGAGGAAGCGCCGGGAAAGGCCCTGGCGAAAGAGGAGCAGCGTGTCCAGGAGCAGGCAGCCTGGACATGGGAGGAGATATTGGACGGTAAAGGGTCCTGGACTTGGGGGGAAATCCTGGCCGGGATGGATCGCCGGCCATGGAGTGAGACAGTGGAGAGGCGACGGAGAGAGGAGCAACGGCGTGATCAGGGTCGTCGTCGGACGGTCGTGAGGCAACCCCAGAAAATTTTTAGGGGGGGGCACACGGCATGGACGACGGGGCTGACGGAGGAGAAAAGGGGGCGGATCCAGAAGGCCACCAGGCCAGGGGTTCACCGCCCTGTACGTCCTGTGCGGATGCCTCACACAGAATGTGTGAGGGTAGGCATTCAGCCAGGACGGGTGGTGGCCGCTCTTCACTCCAGGCCTCCTATCCGTCTCCACAGCCCGGTTCGGCCTGTCCCTGCTCCACGCACCAAGCCTACGGTGTGCGTCGCCAGCTCAGCCCGGCCTGTCCCTGCTCCACGCACCAAGCCTACGGTGTGCGTCGACAGCCCAGCCCGGCCTGTCCCTGCTCCACGCACTAAACCTACGGTGCGCGTCGCCAGCCCGACCCGGCCTGTTCCTGCCACTCGCACCAAACCTACGGTGCGCGTTGCCAGCCCGGTCCGGCCTGTTCCTGCCACCCGCACCAAGTCTACGGTGCGCGTCGCCAGCCCGACCCGGCCTGTTCCTGCCACTCGCACCAAACCTACGGTGCGCGTCGCCAGCCCGGTCCGGCCTGTTCCTGCCACCCGCACCAAGTCTACGGTGCGCGTCGCCAGCCCGACCCGGCCTGTTCCTGCCACTCGCACCAAACCTACGGTGCGCGTCGCCAGCCCGGTCCGGCCTGTTCCTGCCACTCGTACTAAGCCAGGGGTGCGAGAAGTCAGCCTGGTAAGGCCCGTCCCTCTTCCACGCACCAAGCCAGGGGTGCGAGTAGTCAGCCTGGTAAGGCCCGTTCCTTCTCCACGCACCAAGCCAGGGGTGCGAGTCGTCAGCCTGGTAAGGCCCGTTCCTCCTCCACGCATCAAGCCAGGGGTGCGCGTCGTCAGCCTGGTAAGGCCCGTTCCTCCTCCACGCACCAAGCCAGGGGTGCGAGTCGACAGCCTGGTAAGGATCGCTCCTGTTAAGTCCAGTCCTGCTCTAGCCGGCGGGGCCAGACTGGACCAGGGGTACTATGGGGGGTGTATTGGAGGGTGGTGGTCAAGGCCGGAGCCAGAACCGCCGCCGAGGAGGTATGCCCGCCCAGCCCTCCCTTGGTTTGTTTAGTTGAGGCGCGGTCGCAGTCCGTTAGGGGGGGGTACTGTCACACCCTGGCTCTGGGACTCATTATGTTGAGCCAGGGTGTGTTCATTTCTATGTGTGTATTTCTATGTTGGTGTTCATTCTAGTTTGTTGTATTCTATGTTTGCCTGAGTGACTCCCAATCAGAGGCAACGAGTGTCAGCTGTTGGCTGGTTGTCTCTGATTGGGAGCCATATTTAAACTGTATGTTTTCCCTTTGTGGTTGTGGGTTTTTGTTCCGTGTTCGGTCATTGATACCGTGGACGTCACGAGTCGTGTTTTGTTTTGTATTTTGATGCTTTAACTATTAAAGTATGTTTGTTCATCACGCTGCGCCTTGGTCTACTCCTTACCTCGATCGTGACAACCCCAAAAATAATGAAGTCTTTGGATGGAAGATCGATAAATGGGCCCAGGACCTAAGGGTAAAATAAACTTACATGGGATCGACTGTACTCATACCTTTAGTATGTACCCATCCCTTTAGTGATCTTGCCATCCCCAAAAGTGGATTTTAGCCTATTCAAGAGGATTCGGGAAGGAGAGGACAAAGGGGGCGGTTGGACTGCTTACGGCAGGGTATGTAGAATCACGATACCACTCAACAACACACTTACACAGACAGCTCCAATGACCTGGCGACAGGACACGTCTCAGAAGCCTTCACTATCCCAGACATACAGATCACCCAGAAGAAAATACTAACATATAACCTTTCAGTATTCACCTTCAAACTCATGGCCTGCATCTTAGCCCTTGCCTAGATAGAAGAACATACTCATCTGTACAGACTCTACCTCAGTTCTACAAACACTGGACGGGTGTCAGACCTAGTATAAGACATATTACAGGCACTGTAATCACTCACAAGAATCAGTATCACCTACAAATGGCAAAAGGAGTGGAAAGAAGGAGAGAAGGGATCGCATTTACATTCCACCCAATGGTTTCATTTCAACTACAAAAGACAATCAATACGATCAGAAATAATCATAATCCGCCTGCGAATAGGCTCATGTCCCAACTTTCCAGCAGCAGAAACCACATATCACGTCCTCCTTCACTGTCAAGCATACAAACATCAAAGGCAAATAAATACTTTGAAGAAAAACAACATCCTTAAAGCAGAAATGTAGTGTTTTCACTTTGAATGAAAACAAGGGGGTTGAGCCCTGAGCCGCCTTGGGCTGGCCTTCTGGGCTAGGAGTGTCTTTGCGCTAATCCCACCTACCCGAATGACCCTACAGCTGCCAGAAACAAACAGAGCAGACGAAGCCAACAAGCATTATTCTCTCTGTTCTCGACCCCAAAAGAGAAAAAGAAGCGAGAAAAAGACTGCTCATGACCAATCCATAAACCAGATAAACATTTGAATTAATTTTGAAAGGTGGAAGAGTAGCGCCGAAATGGCCACCGTTATCATGGACTGGTAACGTTAGGTACAGTAAGTGTTGAGTTACGTTTTTAGCCTGCTAGCTACATTAGCTGCTAACCTTAGTGTTTTCAATGTTCAAGTTAGATAACAAGGCTACTTAGCTAGTTAGCTAGCTGACATCTTCTGTATTCAGACTGTTTTGTACTCAAATGAATCTAATGATAGCATCATGTAACTACACTTCCTAAACCCCACAAGATGCCCAATGCTTTTATTTCAACTAGCTAACGTTATCTAGCTAAACCTAATTATGCAGATTGTTGAGATGATAGTGTGTTTCGTTTGTTGATGATAATGTTAGCTAGCTAGCTAGATGGTCAACAACATTTTCTGACCAGGATCACCCCAAAAAATGCATCTAGCTATAGAATTTGGTACAGTAACATCACACAAACATATATTTATTTGGGAGATACTGGTGGAGAGGGAACCTGAGGTTGTACATGAAACATTTCCATTAGGTTTTTTAAAATAATCTTTATTCATAATTCATTATGAAAAATATTAATAACATTCCACCCATGGTCATTGACTGCAGGAAAGGGCTACGTGAGTAAAACGTACTAACACAGGGTGGTAAAACTAGCTAGTGTTTCCCCCTTATTCACTAATGTAGCTAGCTAGCAGCTAGCTAAGCCCCTGGCAATGTCAACACAGTTACAAAATCAGCATAAAACTCATTAAACATTTAGTTAACAATGGTAGCATGTCTTCCATTGCCCGGTGTGTGTTTGGTGTTTGTTTGTGTGTGTGTGTTTGTGTGTTGTGTGCATGTGTGTCTGTGGTATGTGTGTGTGCCTGTGTGTTTGTGTGTATGTGTTTCCCGTTCTATATGTCCTTGACACTGTCAGTGTTGCCCTCATCCATCTGTCTCCATTGGTTACAGCAGTCCGTCTGTCTGACACACATAGCAGAGCTCTGCATCCCCAGGACATGAACAGAGCTATCAGACACACTTTGTAGTGGTTGGATTAATCAACCATGACACCCATCCCTAAACAGGTGCCACAGGCCTTGAAATTATGGCACGTGCGCAAACACACACACACACACACACACACACACACATTAACACATACACACACACACACACACACACACACACACACACATACACACATTAACACATTCACACACCAGTTGGGCTGTCCCAAAAATCTGTCTGTCTACAGAATATCTATCTCTGTCTATCTATATCTCTCTCTGTATGTATGTATGTCTGTCTGTCTGTCTGTCTATCTGTCTGTCTATCTCTCTCTTCCTCTATCTTTGTTTCCTTCATTGCCAATCTCCCTGTTTCTCTTTACGCTTCTCGCTCTGTTTCGCTCTCTCCGTCTCTCTCTCCATCTCTGTCTCTCTATCTCTCTCTTCCTCTCTCCCCTTCCGTGTTTCAACCTGTTGCTACCAGTGGCATCATAGTGATAGTGATATGCTAACGTGGACTTCTGTGTGTAGCTGTGGTGACGCTACTACGACGCACACACACACACACACACACACACAGCATTGCAGAGTTTCATCTGAGACATGGCCGTTGTTGCGCTTCCTTTGATCTCAGCATCAAGGCTCAAATCACCTATGCCTGGGGGTGACAAAGAGAGAGGGAGAGGGAGAGAGAGGGAGAGTGGTGGTTGCTTGGAAGAGAGAGAGGGCTGTTGTATATATATATATATATATATATATATATATAGAGAGAGAGAGAGAGAGAGAGAGAGAGAGAGAGAGAGAGAGAGAGAGAGAGAGAGAGAGAGAGAGAGAGAGAGAGAGAGATAGAGAGAGAGAGAGAGAGAGAGAGAGAGAGAGAGAGAGAGAGAGAGAGAGATCACACAGTAGCTGTGATCCTATACCCAGGAGACTTGGTTGGTGGCTCTGCTTCATAGTGACATGTGAGTCTGCATGGCTGGAATCCCTGTGTCTTTGTTACTGCGACATGTTACACATCTCCCTTCCAATGTTCTTTGAACCATGGTGACACAGACAGTGGTAGTGGCTAAATTGTCCAATATAATTGTCCCAATACAATTTCTATTCTAATCCTTTAGCCACAATGGAGAGGGGTGAAATGTTAATTTTGAACCATTCAAATCCAATGTCCAGAGTTTCATTCAAGTTGAAAAATAATAATACATTTATTTGTCATTCTTCTGGATACAAAAATGTAAAGAATTCTACCAACAACATTTTGGATCATTAAAACCAAAGAAACAAACAGCATGGTAAACATGGTCTGGTATGGTCAAAAGACTGTGTGTTGCCATTCCAGTCACTCCCAGTAGGCCTTGGAGCATGTATGTCTTTTAACTGTATTCTCCATTGGCGTGTAGAGGGGGTACACACACTTGACATGGAATTAGTGGAAAACACACATACAACAGAAATGCGTCATGAATTGGAAACATACATATTTACAATATGACCTATTTGGCTCCTACACACCTGCCCCAGTTGTATTTGGTGTTAAATCAAAAACAATGATTTACTTAACTTGAAGGAGCCTTCCTCTTAGACTGCACCTTCTTGCAGCAGGCAGATCTTGGAAATTGGTCTTTCTATAATGTTGGTTCTTGTCTTCAGGTGTACTGCACGTACTAACCATTTGGAATCAGGCTTGGTCTCAAGAACCTTTCGAAGTATCCATGCACTACATGGTGCCATGGGGTCCATGACCAGAACCTCATCTACTTCACTGAAGCTGCGTTTCACTTTACCCCACTTTTGTCTCTCCTGCAAGAGTGGCAGGTACTCCTGTGTCCATCTCTTCCAAAATAATTCGGCCATGTACTGGACTTGCTTCCAGGGGGTAGGACCGGCTTAGAATTTAACAGTAAAATGTGATTTGGGGTGAGGGCTTCTAGATTCAGGGGGTCGTTGGTTACTGTGGTGATTGGGTGGCTGTTTAGAATGGCCTCTACTTCACACAGCACGGTGTGCAATCCCTCCTCATCTAGGGTCTGTTGTTTCAGGACAGAATGGACCACCTGGCGAATCATCTGAATGAGCCTTTCCCAGACTCCTCCATGGTGCGACGCCCCAGGGGGATTGAAACGCCATTGTATTCCTTCCTGAAGTAGAGCATGTTGGATCTTGCCTTGGTTTAAAGCAGATCAAGCTTCTCTGAGTTCTCTCTCAGTGCCAACTAAGTTAATCCCATTATCAGATCTTACATGTTGTACTTGTCCTCTTCTGCACATAAATCCTCTTATGCCGTTGATACACGAGTCCATGTCAAGAGAGTAAGCAATTTCAATGTGTATTGCTCTACTGGACATGCATGTAAAGATCACTCCATATCTTTTAAAATGTCCTCTTCCTTTTTTTATTTATATAGGACCAAAGTAATTCACACCTACGTTGGTAAATGGTGGGATGTCTGGCATGATCCTTTCAAGTGGCAAATCTGCCATCTTCTGCTCACCAATTCGCCTCTTTGCCTTCTGCACACAACACACTCTGAGATGATCTTCATCTGCAGAGTTGGAATTGGTGATCCAATACCTTTGACGGAGAAGTGAGAGCATGCGATTCCTTCCACCATGTCCTATTTGTTGATGTATGTGGCGGAGGATAAGTGTAGATATGTGAAGGTCTTTGGAGAGAATGACAGGGTGCTTGTCTTCTTCAGGCATAGCTGCCTTACACAGCCATCTTCTGACTCTGAGAACTCCATCCACCAACACTGGATCCAACTTATAAGTGCTACTTCCTTTCTTGACTGTAGATGGGGTCATTGTCAAAGTCAATATCTCCTCTGGGAATCTTTGTCTTTGGGTGAAGCGAATGATCGCCTCCTCTGCATTCAACAGTTCGTCCAGATTTACAGTTTGACCACCGCTTGTTGTTTTGTAGGCTTGAATCTTTCACCATCTGGTTCTGTAAGTGTGTGTATGCTGGTGAGATTGAGATTTAACTGGATTGTACTGTAACACTTTATTCACTTTCAGGAACCAAGCCAAGTCTTCAACTTCATCCAAGTGGAGAAATAAGATAGCAGCTTGTTGGTGGGATTTTCAATCTCATTGACAGTAGCACTGCACACAACAATACTATTTTTGATCTCAGTGTCATCAAATGTGAGGGAAACTGAGTTAAAGTGTTCCAGTGGCCATGGATCCACCAGAAATGCTGGGCCATGGATCCACCTTTTGCACTCCAGAAACTTGTTTCCACTCAGTCCTCCTTTAACAAGCATTTCGCTACACCTGCAATAACATCTGCTAAACACCTGTATGTGACCAATAAAATGTGGCTTGATTTGAAAAAGGCATCATCAGCAGGATTTTGCCTAGTATCCACATACCTCCACTGTGATACGGATGTGTTCTCTCTGATAACAAATATCATATTGGACACAAATGTTTAAAACCTTATACGCTCATTGGCTATGTACTTGAGCACTGACTGGCTGTCTGTCCAGAACACTGAGTCGTCCAGCTTCAGCTGTGGCTCTATACGTAGCATCTTGTCCACCTTTACACTCAGTATTGCAGCAGCCAGCTCCATGCGAGGAATGGTTATCTGCTTCAGAGGTGCAACTCTGGCCTTCCCCATGACAAGAGATACATGAACATCACCCCTTTGATGAATCAGTCTCACATAGCTTAATGTTCAATAACGTAGCTCACTGGCATCTGAGAAATTGTGAAGTTGAGCTTGAGTGATTGGGCCAAAGTTAGTTGTCTTAATACACCTTTCAATCTTAAAGTTGAATTTTTTTATCCCGATCCCTAGTCCATTTCATCCACTTTTCAGAGAAACATGTGGGGATATTCTTATCCCAGCCACAGCTTCTTCTACACAGCTCCTGTAACAGCAGTTTTGGCAGGCAGGGTGAAGGGAGCGAGGCAGCCCAGGGGATCATAGATAGAACTCACCATGGATTAAAAAAGAATAATAATGGCGCCGGAGGGGATGGCTGCTGTTTTACGGGCTCCTAACCAATTGTGCTATTAGATCATGTTGATGCTACCGTCTCTTATGACCGAAAAGAGCTTCTGAATATCAGAACAGCGATTATTCACCTCGAACTAGACAAATATTTTTATTTATTTAATGAGTCTGACGCGAAGGATATAATGCTGCTCCCAGACAAGGTCCAAATCCCCGTCATTCGCATGAAGAAAATAAGGAAATACAGGGGACGGAGATCAGGGTGCCTTGTGATAATTAGGCGGCGAGTGGGTAACCCGCCTCTACCATCCATTTTATTGGCCAACGTGCAATCACTGGAGAATAAATTGGATGAGCTCTGTTCGAGACTATCCTACCAACGGGACATTAAAAACTGTAATATCTTATGTTTCACCGAGTCGTGGCTGAACGACGACACGGATAATATACAGTTGGCTGGGTTTTCCGTGCATCGGCAGGACAGAACAGCTAAGGTCCAGTAAGACGAGGGGTGGGGGTGTGTGTCTATTTGTCAATAACAGCTGGTGCGCAATTTTCTAATATTAATGTAGTCTCGAGGTATTGCTCGCCTGAGGTAGAGTACCTCATGACAAGCTGTAGACCACACTATCTACCAAGATCATTTTCATCTATATTTTTCATAGCCGTCTATTTATCACCACAAACCGGCGCTGGCACTAAGACCGCACTCAACGAGCTGTATAAGGCCATAAGCAAACAAGAAAATGCTCTTCCAGAAGTGGTGCTCCTAGTGGCCGGGGACTTTAATGCAGGCAAACTTAAATCCGTTTTACCTCATTTCTGCCAGCATGTCACATGTGCAACCAGAGGAAACAAATATCTAGACCACCTTTACTCCACACACAGAGACACATACAAAGCTCTCCCTCACCTTCCATTTGGAAAATCTGACCATAATTCTATCCTCTTGATTCATGCTTACAAGCAAAACTACAAAGGGAAACCCAGCCGCGAGCTGCCTAGTGACGTGAGCCTACCAGACGAGCTAAATGTATTTTATGCTCGCTTCGAGGCAAGCAACAATTAAGCATGCATAAGAGCACCAGCTGTTTCGGACGACTGTGTGATCACGCTCTCCATAGCCAATGTGAGCAAGACCTTTAAACAGGTCAACATTCACAAGGCCGCGGGGCCAGACAGATTACCAGGACGTGTACTCACCCTGACCGAGGTTTGTAATACCTACATGTTTCAAGCAGACCGGCATAGCCCTTTGCCCAAGAAAGCGAAGGTAACCTGCTTAAATGACTACCGCCCGTATCACTCACGTCTGTAGCCATGAAGTGCTTTGAAAGTCATGGCTCACATCAACACCATCATCCCGGAAACCCTAGACCCACTCCAATTCACATACCGCCCTAACAGATCCACAGATGACGCAATCTCAATCGCACTCCACACTACCCTTTCCCACCTGGACAAAAGGAAGAGCTATGTGAAAATGCTGTTCATTGACTACAGCTCAGCGTTCAACACCATAGTGCCCACAAAGCTCATCACTAAGCTAAGGACCCTGGGACTAAACATCTCCCTCTGCAACTGGATCATGGACTTCCTGACGGGCCGCCCCCAGGTGGTAAGGGTAGGCAACAACACATCTGCCGCGCTGATCCTCAACACGGGGGCCCCTCAGAGGTGCGTGCTCAGGCCCCTCCTATACTCCCTGTTCACCCACGACTGTGTGGCCCAGGATGACTCCAATACCATCATTAAGTTTGCTGACGACACAACGATGGTAAGCCTGATCACCGACAACGATGAGACAGTATATAGGGAGGAGGTCAGAGACGCCAGGACAACAACCTCTCCCTCAACGTGAGCAAGACAAAGGAGATGATTGTGGACTGCAGGAAAAGGAGGGCCGAACACGCCCCCATTCACATCGACAGGGCTGTAGTGGAGCGGGTCGAGAGTTTCAAGTTCCTTGGTGTCCACATCACCAACAAACTATCATGGTGCAAACACACCAAGAAAGTTGTGAAGAGGGCACGACAACGCCTTTTCTCCCTCAGGAGACTGAAAAGATTTGGCATGGGTCCCCAGATACTCAAGACCATCGAGAGCATCCTGATCAGTTGCATCACCGCCTGGTATGGCAACTGCTCGGCATCCGACCGTAAGGCGCTACAGAGGGTAGTGCGTACAGCCCGGTACATCACTGGGGCCAAGCTTCCTGCCATCCATGACCTATATACTAGGCGGTTTCAGGTAGGCTCAGAAAATTGTCAAATACTCCAGTCACCCAAGTCATAGACTGTTCTCTCTGCTACCCCACGGCAAGCGGTACCGGAGCACCAAGTCTAGGTCCAAAAGGCTCCTCAACAGCTTCTACCCCCAAGCCATAAGACTGCTGAAGAATTAATAAAATGGCCACCCGAACTATTTACATTATAACTGCTGCTACTCACTGTTTATTATCTATGCTTAGTCACTTTACCCCTACCTACATCTGAAGTTTACATACACTTAGGTTGGAGTCATTAAAACTCGTTTTTCAACCACTCCACACATTTCTTGTTAGCAAACTATAGTTTTGGCAAGTCGGTTAGGACGTCTACTTTGTGCATGACACAAGGAGTTTTTCCAACAATTGTTTACAGACAGATTATTTCACTTATAATTCACAATTCCAGAGGGTCAGAAGTTTACATACACTAAGTTGACTGTGCCTTTAAACAGCTTGGAAAATTCCAGAAAATGATGTCATGGTTTTAGAAGCTTCTGATTGTCTAATTGACATAATTTGAGTCAATTGGAGGTGTACCTGTGGATGTATTTCAAGGCCTACCTTCAAACTCAGTGCCTCTTTGCTTGACATCATGGGAAAATCAAAAGAAATCAGCTAAGACCTCAAAAAAATTTTTGTAGACCTCCACAAGTCTGGTTCATCCATGGAAGCAATTTCCAAACGCCTGAAGGTACCACGTTCATCTGTACAAACAATAGTACGCAAGTATAAACACCATGGGACCACACAGCCATCATACCGCTCAGGAAGGAGACGCGTTCTGTCTCCTAAAGATGAATGTACTTTGGTGCGAAAAGTGCAAATCAATCCCAGAACAACAGCAAAGGACCTTGTGAAGAAGCTGGAGGAAACAGGTACAAAAGTATCTATATCCACAGTAAAACGAGTCCTATATCGACATAACCTGAAAGGCCGCTCAGCAAGGAAGAACCACTGCTCCAAAACCGCCATAAAAAAGCCAGACTACGGTTTGCAACTGCACATGGGGACGAAGATCATACTTTTTGGAGAAATGTCCTCTAGTCTGATTAAACAAAAATAGAACTGTTTGGCCATAATGACCATCGTTATGTTTGGAGGAAAAAGGGGGTTGCTTGCAAGCCGAAGAACACCATCCCAACCGTGAAGCACGGGGGTGGCAGCATCATGCTGTGGGGGTGCTTTGCTTCAGGAGGGACTGGTGCACTTCACAAAATGATGGCATCATGAGGAAGGAAAATTATGTGGATATATTGAAGCAACATCTGAAGACATCAGTCAAGAAGTTAAAGCTAGGTCACAAATGAGTCTTCCAAATGGACAATGACCCCAAGCATACTTCCAAAGTTGTGTCAAAATGGCTTAAGGACAACAAAGTCAAGGTATTGGAGTGGCCATCACAAAGCCCTGACCTCAATCCTATAGAAAATGTGTAGGCAGAACTGAAAAAGCGTGTGCGAGCAAGGAGGCCTACAAACCTGACTCAGTTACACCAGTTCTGTCAGGAGGAATGGGCCAAAATTCACCCAACTTATTGTGGGAAGCTTGTTGAAGGCTACCCAAAACGTTTGACCCAAGTTAAACAATTTAAAGGCAACGTTACCAAATACTAATTGAGTGTATGTAAACTTCTGACCCACTGGGAATGTAAAATGTAAAAGCTTTCTACTATTATTACATTTTACATTCTACATTATGAAAAACAGAGTTTAAATGTATTTGGCTAAGGTGTATGTAAACCTCCGACTTCAACTGTACATATTACCTCGACTAACCTGTACCCCCGCACATTGACTCGGTTCCGGTACCCTCTGTATATAGCCTCATTATTTTATTTGAATGTGTTATTTTTTATTTATTCTTACTTTTATTTATTTAGTAAATATTTTATTAACTATATTTTCTGAACTGCATTGTTGGGTAAGGGCTTGTAAGTAAGCATTTCACAGTAAGTTCTACATCTGTTGTATTCGGCGCATGTGACAAATAACATTTGATTTGATTCCTCTAAGTGTGTGGGGTTGGTCTTTGATGGTAACATTAAAGGTAAATGAGTCACTCTCCACACACCATTGTACTCCCAATGCTCTTAAAAGGGGAAGTTTGTCTCTGTCCAAATTCAAGCTCTGTCAGCTTCTGATATGGAGGCTAGTACAGTTCGGCTATTGCTCACCCACTCGAGAGATGGAATCCTCCTTTATGACAAGTAGCTGTTATATTTTTGGCAAGTTGCACTGCCTCCTCTTCAGCGGACACTGATTTCAGGCAGTCATCAAAATAAAAATGATTTCTAATTGTGTCAACCACGTCCGGATGACAACATTCCTCTGCAGTATTCTTTAGTGCATAGCTCGCACAGCTCGGTGACGAGGCAGCTCCAAACAGATGTACAGTCATGCGATACTCAACAGGTGAGAGGTTAGTGTCACCTCCAGGCCACCACAACAACCGCAGGAAATCAACATCACTGTGTGATACCTTTACCTGGTGAAACATTGCTTGTACGTCAAACATCATTGCTACAGGCTCCTGAGCACAGCCACGAGACTGTTAGTCAGATCTTGGCCTTGAAGAAGCTCTGAGTTCAGTGATGTGCCCTTATATGAAGCAGCACAGTCAAAAGCAACTCTGATTGTCCCCTTCTTTGGGTGATATACCCCATGGTGTGGAATATACCAAACTTTACCATCTGTACACTCTAGCTGCTCTTCTGGCACTCTCTCAGCGTACCCCTTGTCAATGACATCAGAGAGGAAACCTTTATATTCCTTATGGAAGTGTTCATTTCTCTTGAACTTTCATTTCAGGTTTAGGAGGCTCTGTTCAGCAACATGACGGTTGTCAGGTAAGGTGACGTCATCCTTCCTGAAAGGTAACCCCAGGCTGTAACTTGACAGAATCATTAATTATCTTCATAAACCTTTTGTCTTCCAAAGACATTTCCTTTTTCTCCTCGTAAGACTTCTCATTGAAATCTGTGTTGTATTGACTTATCAACATCTCTTCCAGATTTGAAACTGAGATTATGTTAGCTGTAACAGTAGGAAGGCGACTTGTCCTCATTATCATGGCTAATAAGGGTCCGTTGACAACCCACCCCAGTAGGGTCCTCACAGCATATGGTTAATTTTCACAGTTGTTAACCACCTCCCATGGTTCCATGAGCTTGGGAACATTGGTTCCTATCAACAGCTCCACTTCTGCAGTAATTTCAGGAATCTTTACATTACTCAGGTATGGCCACTTGGACAGGTATTTTTCTGTGGGGATGTTTTCTGTACTCACTGGCATGTTGTTCTGAGTGTAGACTTCAGGTAATTCGATGAAGTTGTGGCTGTGCTACCTGGGTCTAGGAAGGCGTATGTCCCCGGCCCCAGTATGCCCATACAGTATGTGTTCAGAGAAACCAGTGCACTGCTCACTGGTGCTTCTGATGACTGCTCTGCTGTTCCTCTGTCTCTCTGATCAATATGAAGCACACTTGGGTGAGTTTGGTTACATACACTGCATTTGAGACGCCTATTGCAGTCTCTTGACATGTGCCCACTTGAAAAGCAACCAAAACAAATTCCCTTTTCCTTTAGGAAACCAATCTTCTCCCTGTGGCTCCTTTTTCTAAGTTGTGGACACAGCTCCAATTTGTGACCGCTGTTACAGAACAGACATCTGATGTATTGGGTTTGGGGGGTTTGCTGTGGTGATGACACACTGGTAGCAAAGCTGCTCTCTGTGGATTTGTGAATAGACATGTGAATGAGCCTTAACTGTATCCTTTGATCCTTGCTTCTGGATTGTGTAGGACCTTGAATATCACCGAAAACTGGATGTGTGGCTATTCTCACCAGTTTTTCAATGAACAGGATGAGATCAAGGAGTCTAGCACGCCTGCCATGGCGCTACTCCTGTAACTCACAAGCAACTGACCTCCACCTTTCCCTGAGTTTGTAGGGTCGTTTCAGGATGATGCTCTTTAAGCTGGAGACCAGATCCATCTCGTCCATATCTTCCATTGCATTACAACAACCTCTGAGGTGTAATGCATAAGCCTGTAATGCCTTGTGGTCTTCGGATTTGATGCTAGGCCAGCTAAAAGCCTTCTCCCTGTATGCATTGGCGATCTTGTAATCATTACCGTAGTGCTCCTTTAATAAAGCCCTTGGTTTTCTGATAGCCCCTATCTGGAGCCATATGTTGGCAGCTCCTAACTAGCTCTCATGCCTGCCCTCTGGTGTACTGTTCGAGGAAGTGCAGTTTGTCTTTGCTAGTTTGGGCTCTATTCTCTATACCATGTTAAAATGACTGAATGAAGGACCTGTACTGTAAAATTTCACCATCAAAAACGGTAATGTCTCTGGGTGTGTCACGATCGCTTACAGACGGGACGGACCAAGGCGCAGCGTGATATGCGTACATGTTTATTATAATGAATAAACAACCGACAAAACAATAAACAAACGAAACGTGAAGTCCAAGGTAGAACACAAAACATACCTACACGGAACATGATCCCACAACCCACTAGTGCCAATAGGCTACCTAAGTATGGTCCCCAATCAGAGACAACGAGAGACAGCTGCCTCTGATTGGGAACCAAACCGGCCAACATAGATTTAGACGATCTAGATCTAAACCTAGAAAATACAACATAGAACATAACCACACAGAAAATACACACCCTGACTCAACAAATACCAGTCCCCAGAGTCAGGGCGTGACAGTACCCCCCCCCAAAGGTAAGGACTCCGACCGCACAACATAAACATAACAGGGTAGGGGCCGGGTGGGCATTCCGCCTCGGAGGCGGATCCGGCTCAGGGTGTGACGACCTCTTACTCTCCGCCTCCCTGTTGCGCCCCTGGTCTGGTCTGGACCTCGGCGCGCTGCTTCCCCTCTCCTTCCTCCCACGAAGTACCAAGCCCTGTCTGGACCCTGGTGTAGGAGACCCCGAAACTGGAGAGGGGCTGACGTCTGGGTCTGGACTGGAGCCGCTGACCGGAGCTGGACCGGGCACCGGTGGAGCGGACTGCAGAGGCTCCGGACTGGAGCCGCTGACCGGAGCTGGACTGGCACCGGTGGAACGGACTTCTCTGGCTCCGGAGTGGAGCCGCTGACCGGATCTGGACTGGACCCCGGTGAAGCGGACTGCTCTGGCTCCGGAGTGGAGCAGCTGACCGGAGCTGGATCAGGCACCGGTGGAGCGGACTGCTCTGGGTCCGGAGTGGAGCCACTGACCGGAGCTGGACTGGATCCCGGTGAAGCGGATTGCTCTGGCTCCGGAGTGGAGCAGCTGACCGGAGCTGAACTGGGCACCGGTGGAACAGGCACGGGCCGTGCCGGACTGGACACACGCACCACTGGCTTGGTGCGAGGGACAGGAACAGGCCGGACCGGGCTGGCGACGCGCACCACTGGCTTGGTGCGAGGGGCAGGAACAGGCCGGGCTGGCGACGCGCACCACTTGCTTGGTGCGAGGGGCAGGAACAGGCCGGGCCGGGCTGGCGACGCGCACCACTGGCTTGTTGCGAGGGACAGGAACAGGCCGGACCGGGCTGGTGCCACGCACCACTGGCCTGGTGCGAGGGGCAGGAACAGGCCGGGCTGTACTGGGAACATGCACCACTGGCTTAGTGCGGGAAGCAGGAACAGGACGGGCCGGACTGGCGACGCGCACCAATTGCTTGGTGCGAGGGGCAGGAACGGGTCGGGCCATACTGGGAACACGCACCACTGGCTTAGTGCGGGAAGCAGGAACAGGACGGGCCGGACTGGCGACGCACACCACTGGCTTGGTGCGAGGGGCAGGAACGGGTCGGGCCGTACTGGGAACACGCACCACTGGCTTAGTGCGGGAAGCAGGAACAGGACGGGCCGGACTGGCGACGCGCACAACTGGCTTGGTGCGAGGGGCAGGAACGGGTCGGGCCGTACTGGGAACACGCACCACTGGCTTAGTGCGGGAAGCAGGAACGGGCCGGTCCGGACTGGCGACACGCACCGCTTTCTTGGTGCGAGGAGCGGGACTGGGTTCCTTTCTTAACCCCCGCTCCTTCTGCTGCCTAACCAGCTCCTCTCGCCGTGCCTCTACACTTTCCTTCTCCCTTATAGCCTCCTGTAGTGCCTCCCTCTGACCAAATAACTCCTGCTCCCTCTGAACCAATAGCCCCCGTAACATGGTGGCCTCCTCTCCTAACCTGCAGATCCGCCCTTTAACGGCCTCCTGCTGCCTCGTTGTCCACACCGTGTGCCCCCCCCCCCCCCCCCAATTTTTTTTTCTTGGGGTTGCCTCTCGGGTCTCCGTCGTCGGCACTGTTGGCGCCGTTTCTCCTCTCCTACCTGGGCATCCTCCTTCATCGCCTTCCTGTAACGGACGGCCTCCTCCTCCGTAATTCTCCCCCAACCGAGGAGGACATCTACTAATGTAAGCTCCTGTTGAATTCCCGGCGTTTGCTCCTGAACACGCTGCTTGGTCCTCGTTTGGTGGGATCTTCTGTCACGATCGCTTACAGACGGGATGGACCAAGGCGCAGCGTGATATGCGTACATGTTTATTATAATGAATAAACAACCAACAAAACAATAAACAAACGAAACGTGAAGTCCAAGGTAGAACACAAAACATACCTACACGGAACAAGATCCCACAACCCACTAGTGCCAATAGGCTACCTAAGTATGGTCCCCAATCAGAGATGACGAGCGACAGCTGCCTCTGATTGGGAACCAAACCGGCCAACATAGATCTAGACGATCTAGATCTAAACCTAGAAAATACAACATAGAACATAACCACACAGAAAATACACACCCTGACTCAACAAATACCAGTCCCCAGAGTCAGGGCGTGACAGGGTGGCAGAAAGGAATGATGTTGCTGTTTGACTAACATAGCAGTTCACTTCATTCTGTCTTTGGAGAATGGCGATGCCAGGGTTTTCTATGTTTTCCTGTGAAATGTCCTTAGCACCGTCCTGTGAATTGGAAAGTATTGCCTGTTCTCCCCGTGGCCCTCTATGTGAGTTGGTCAGCATAGACGGGCCTACTTCTGTATAGGCCTGCAGACTTGTGTTAGAGTCTTGTGCAGCAGTGTGCTCTCCATGAGCTGCTGTCGGAATCACACTGTGTCCTGACTGTTCTGATTGAGCTGAAACACCGTGAGCCTGGGCTGATTTAATGTCAATATGCTCAATGACTTGGGATCCTTCTTTGGGACGCACACTTGGTGCATGTCTGGCAGAAGTGCCCCTCCGCCCTGTGTGAAATTCAAGGTCTGAGATCCTGTATCTCTCTGCCATTTCCTCAAAGTAGTCATTCATGTCGTCTATTATTGTTGAGTTGGCCTTTCTTTCTTCCCCTGCAGACCGTGAGCTTTGCTGAGGCAGCTGCTATTTCAATTTGCAGCTCAAGAGTCTCCCTTCTTTTCCTCAGTTCCATCTTTTGTTGGTTTAATTCCTCCTCCTTATCCTCTAGATGGTGTTTGAACATTTAGAGCAGCAGCCTTTGTTATTAATGCTGCTCTTTCAGCCTCTGCTCAGATGCAGGCTGAGGATGTGGAGGATACACCTGAGCGTGAACTCCTGTTAGACCTGCGGCTGGAGGTTTGGGACACACTGTCAGTAGGTTTAACATCATCTTTCTCATCAGTGCATTCATCAGGTTTCTCTGGTGCTGGGGCTGCACATGAGATCCATTGGGACACAGTAACAGGAAATGTCTTAATATGCTACCATTTTGGACTATACCAATTCAACATATCATTTTTTATTTCATCCTCAGGTATCATGTGATGATAGGACTCAATAAATTATTTGAATCCATTCAACATTTCATTGAACTGGAGCATGTTTGTTTTTTTACAACTTCCATATTCTTATTGTCAGTCATCAGATCAGTAACAATGTTTATTTTGCAAGTCAGCTTTCCCAGTTTACCCCTTCTGGATTTGCGCATTTGGGAAACTTCTCCTTCAAGTCCTCTTCTGATAAAGGCTCCTCCACTAGCACCATGTTGCCCCCATACATAACGTTATCTGCAGTGGTAGAATTCTCTTCAGCCATATTCCCTCAATAGGCTAACACAATATCTATATTTCAATATGCAACCATGAACATGGACCAATAAGCACACCAGTGTGCTGCACTCCTTTAACAGTGTCACTATATCATTAATCTTCACACTTCAATCAATTAGGCAATGGAGATTGGAAATCGGGTTCTGTGCATTCAATCCTTTGTCCAAATAAGTCACTCCAATAGCAAACTTTCCATTACTTACTTTCAATTACTTACGCTTCTTTCCATACAATCCAGTTTTTCAATTCCAATGAAGTCTTTTCCAGCGAAGTCTTTTGACTAAATGTAGTGGCTAAATTGCACAACATAATTGTCCCATTACAATTTCCATTATAATCATTTAGCCACAATGGAGAGGGGTGAAATGTTAGTCTTGACGCGTACAAATCCAATGTCCAGAGTTTGATTCAAGTTGAAAAAGAATAATACATTTATTTGTCGTTCTTCTGGATACAAAAATGTAAATAATTCTACCAAAACGAATTATGATCATTATAACTAAAGAAACAAACAGTGTAAGGGTTGGTATGAGGTGTGACCCAGGTGTGGTGCAGGATAGACATTAGGCAGTAGGCAAAGAAACAAGGATCTTTACTGGTGGTCCCATAGCCAGGATACAAAATAACGATGATTCAACCCTATACACTTCAGCAACCACAGCTAGTGAAATCACTGCAACTCTAAACAGAGAGTTGCAGTTAGTTTTAGAATGGGTGGCTAGTAATAAACTAGTCCTGAACATCTCTACAACTAAGAGCATTGTGTTTCGTACAAATCATTCCCTAAGTTCTAGACCTCAGCTGAATCTGATAATGAATAATGTGGCTGTTGAGCAAGTTGAGGAGACTCAATTACTTGGTGTTACCCTGGATTGTAAACTTTCATGGACAAAACATATTGGTTCAATGGTTGTGAAGATGGGGAGAGGTATGTCAGCGATAAAGAGCTGCTCTGCTTTTTTGACACCACACTCCATAAAGCAAGTCCAGCAGGCTCTAGTTTGATCCTATCTTGATTATTGCCCAGTCATATGGTCAGGTGGTGCAAATAAGGACCTAGAAAAACTGGTAGCTGGCCCAGAACAGAGTGGCACATCTTGCTCTTCACTGTAATCAGAAGGCTAACATCAATACTATGCATGCCAGTCTCTCTTGGCTAAAAGTAGAGGAGAGGACTGACTGCATCACTTCTTGTTTTTATAAGATACATTCATGTGTTGGAAATTCCAAATTGTTTGCATAGTCAACCTACACACAGCACGGACACACACACTTACCCCACCAGACATGCCACCAGGGGTATTTTCACAGTCTCCAAATCCAGTTCAAATTCAAGAAAATGTACAGTATTATATAGAGCCATGATTGCATGGAACTCTCTTCCATCAAATATTGCTCAATTGAACAGCAAGCCTGGTTTAAAAAAATAGATAGAACAAAACCTCACAGCACATCACCTCTCCCCTATTTGACATAGATTGTCACGATCGTCAGGGAGAGACCAAGGCGCAGCGTTGAATGCAGACATTATATATTTATTAGAGTATGATCACACGATCAAAACAACAGACGAAAATGTGATGTCTACGGTTGAACACAAACCAAATAAGAACAAGAAACCACAAACACAACGGGAAAGATAGACAGTTTAAATATGGCTCCCAATCAGAGACAACCAGCTGACACTCGTTGCCTCTGATTGGGAGTCACTCAGGCCAACATAGAAATACAAACTAGAACATAAACAAATGAACACTCACACCCTGGCTCAACATACTAGAGTCCCCAGAGCCAGGGCGTGACAGTACCCCCCCCTAAAGGCGCGGACTCCGACCGCGCCAACCAAATACAACAGGGGAGGGACCGGGTGGGCTCCGGACATGACCCCCACTCCTTCTCTAACCCCCCAAAGTACCCCTGGTCCGGTCTGGCCCTGCTGACCAGAGCTGAACTGAACACAGGTGGAGCGGATTGCTCTAGCTCCGGCGTGACGCAGCACCTGACCGGTGCCGGACCCGCCACCGGTGGAACAGGCACGGGCCGTGCCGGACTGACGACGCACACCACTGGCTTGGTGTGGGGAGCAGGAGCGGGCCGGGCTGACGAGACGCACCACTGACTTGGTGCGGGGAGCAGGAACGGGCCGTGCCGGGCTGACGACGCGCACCACTGACTTGGTGCGGGGAGCAGGAACGGGCCGGACAGGGCTGACGAAACGCACCACTGACTTGGTGCGGGGAGCAGGAATGGGCCGGACTGGGCTGGCGACGCGCACCACAGACTTGGTGCGGAGAGCAGGAACGGGCCGGACAGGGCTGACGAAACGCACCACAGACTTGGTGCGGGGAGCAGGAATGGGCCGGATTGGGCTGGTGACGCGCACCACAGACTTGGTGCGGAGAGCAGGAACGGGCCGGACAGGGCTGACGAAACGCACCACTGACTTGGTGCGGGGAGCAGGAATGGGCCGGGCCGAGCTGGCGATGCGCACCGTAGACTTGGTGCGAGTGGCAGGAACAGGCCGGACCGTACTGGGAACACACACCACTGGCCCTACGTGGGGATCAGGAACAGGCCGGACCGGACTGGCAACACACGCCAGTACCTCTCGCCGTGCCTCTACATCCTCCATCCCCTCTTCGACCAGTGGCCCCCGTAACCTGGCGGCCTCCTCTGGCAACCCGCTGGGCCGCTCTATCGCGGCCTCCTGCTGGTCCGACGTCGTGAGCCCCCCCCCTAAAAATTTTCTGGGAGTCTCTCTTCCCCGTGGGCCAGGCCTCGATAATTCTCGCCCAACTCTCGCTCTTCTGCTTCCAATCTCCGCCATTCAGCTCCTCATTCGGCTTGACCCAGTCGAAGCTCTTCCTCCACTGTTGCCAAGTCCACCCACTCTGCTCCTCACTAGGCTGCTTGGTCCAGTTCTGGTGGTTTCTTCTGTCACGATCGTCAGGGAGAGACCAAGGCGCAGCGTTGAATGCGGACATTATATATTTATTAGAGTATGATCACACGATCAAAACAACAGACAAAAACGTGATGTCTACGGTTGAACACAAACCAAATAAGAACAAGAAACCACAAACACAACGGGAAAGATAGACAGTTTAAATATGGCTCCCAATCAGAGACAACCAGCTGACACTCGTTGCCTCTGATTGGGAGTCACTCAGGCCAACATAGAAATACAAACTAGAACATAAACAAATGAACACTCACACCCTGGCTCAACATACTAGAGTCCCCAGAGCCAGGGCGTGACAGTGATATTGTGTGTATGTACTGATATGTAGGCTATGTGTGATGTTTTAAATGTATGTAGTTATGTCCTTGAGCTGTTGTTGTCTATTAATGTCCTGTATTATTTCATGTTTTGTGTGGACCCTAGGAAGAGTAGCTGCTGCTATCACAACAGCTAATGGGGATCCTAATAAAATACCCCAAATACCAAACATGCTGTTTCTACTGTAAGAGCCAGGTTGAGAGAGCTGCTATATTGGAGCTGCATGTTGGTGTTACATTAACCAACTCGCTCTGGGATTCAATACACACTTCACAACACAGAGATCCTTTTAAATCACACATTTGTTCATTCATTTATGATTTATATTTGAGTTCTATATGTAATTCTATGCTTCACAACAACACAAAGTACTGGCCGAAGTCCCTGAGTGGTAGTGTCAGTACTTCAGGGTCATGTACGATTAGCCGCCACCACCATTTCCTCTGCCACAGACACAGACCATTCCAGTTATCAGCTCATCCATTCATAGACCAGCAACTGTGTAGGAAGCATCCAGCCATCGACCATGCTGGCTTAATTTCCCCAAGCATGGAGCCAAGGGGTCCATTGCAGTTTCCGGCCCATTGATTAATTTAGTGAGACAGGATATGACACTGATAGCAGAGCCCCCTAGCTGACCAATGCCAATCAGTTATTCCACAGCCAGGCTTCCTCCACTGACCTCCATGGCTAATGATGGCCATTGGATAATGATAACCACGCTAATCGACAAGACAAATTATCTCCCTGTCAAATAACCAATTTGGATTAGTGTCAGTCTCACCCCTCTGCTCTGACCTTGGGGTTTCTGGCGGGCGGGAAGAAAGAGTTGAGGTTTTTATTTTCCTTCTCTCTCTCTCTCTCTCTCTCTCTCTCTCTCTCTCTCTTGCTCTCTCTCTCTCTCGCTCTCTCTCTCTCGCTCTCTCCCTCTCTCTCTCACCCTCTCTCACCCTCTGGCTGGGTTACTTCCCCTCCCTCTCTGTTGTAGTTGGAAATTAGGTGTATATTGCGGTCCATTAGATATATGACGGTCCGTTGTTACATTAGTGGTAATTATCAGAGTTGACCAGCGAGAGTGGCAACAGAGGTGAGAACCACCCTCCTGGTTTTTAATGGTACTTTTCAGTTGATTACCCCCATGCCCAACTTTTGTTACTCTTGTTTACTCTCTCTCTCTCTAACTACCCCCCCCCCTTCTCTCGCCATCCCTCACCTTTCTTTGTCTCTTTCTCCAATCGCCCACCTCCCCTACTATCGCTCACCTTCTCTCTCTCTTTCTTTCTTTGTCTTTCTTTCTCTCGCTCGCTCTCTCTCTCCTTGTTTTACCCCTTTCACCTTTTCTCTTTCCCTTCCCCCCTCTCTCTCACCTTCCCTCCAAATCCTCCCTGTCCTCACCCCCTCCTCCCCCTCTCTCACGTCGGAGCATGGCCAAGTGGCCCAGCAATAAAGCCTTAATTAAGTGCTATGGAGAGGAGGTTGGAAGGGTGTAACACACACAGATGTAGAAGTTAAAGAGAGTGGTGGTGGGCTGTATACAGGAGGGAGGGCGAGTGGGAGGGAGGGTGGGTGGGAGTTAAGGAGGAATGAAGCATGGACAGGAAGGAGGAAGAGAGGGAGGGAGCGAGAGAGAGACACAGTGGGAGGGTGGGATGGTGGGACGGACAGAGGGAGAGAGAGAGAGTGCGCTACATTTTAGAAAGTGGGTCGCCACTATAGTACTTTGGATGGAGAGGTGGTAGAGGAGAAGGGTTGTGGGAAGATGAGGGATGGAAGAAGAGCTCAGAGTTAATGGCCAACAATGTTTTTTTTTTCCCAACAGAAGCCATTTTCAACACCATCCATTGAGTTACTGGTCTCCTGGTAAGAGGCAAAAGCTCTTACGCAGAAAAGAGTGAGATGGAGAGCCATGGTGGACTCCCTATGCTGCTAAGGGATCTGAGAGTACTAATAAAACCTTGACGTACATTTGAGCATTAGCGCCTAAGGCCGGGATCATGTAGCAACAGAATGGAAAATGTAGAGTGTAGTATAAGGGAGTGTCCCAAATGGCCCCTTATTTTATTGTACACTATTTTTGACTAGCGGTCATTGGAAATAGGGAATAGAGTGCCATTCAGGACGCAGATATGTTACATTAAGGCGTTGCTTACTTCTCTCATTTCAATTAACTGAAACGGCGAAGCTGTTCGGCTTAAGCTAAGCAGTCTATTTCTCCGACAGCTCATCTTTCACAGTCATAAAAGAGTGGGGAACCAAGTGTTACAGGGAGCTAATACTCACACTACACCCCAGCCTCAGGTGGGGAAGGGCAAGGTGTAGCGCTGCTGATAGAGCCCATTAGCAACAGGATTAGCCCTGATTAGCCTAGCCCAAATTCCCACTGATACGGCATGAGTCCAATAAGTGACACCACTTTCGCAAGATGTTCGCAAAAGCTGGCTTCCTATTGTCCTGTATGGCTTCCTATCCTTGTACTGGTTGTTGTTTTTCCCTCACCTGCACTAATAACTATAGAAATGTCCATGAAGTCAACTGTGTGACACAAAGTGAAGGCAACGTTGCAGGGGAGAGGCAGAGTGAAAATGACAGCAGAGATAGAAAAAGGGGCATGGACAGCAGCACAGCATGAAACTATCCTTCTTTCCCTTCCCCTACCTTAAACCTGTATCAGAGAAGCAGGAGAGTAGGATAAGCAAGGGGGAGAGGATGGAAGATGAGGAGGGGATGAGAAACAAGGGGACTAGGAGAGAAGGGAGGGGTACACAGGGCAGAGGGGAGACAACTAGAGGGTAGTAATGGAGAGACGAAGGGAGGGGAGGCGAGGGAGCACCAAAGCAGGGTCATAGGGTCACAGAGGCGAGGGGTGAGTAGGCGAAAGGCCAAAGATGCGAGGGGAGCGTTCCAAATCCGTCCGGCTCTGTGCTTCCATGCTGATCGCCCATGGCAGGTGCACACGCTGCCTCCGCCCTCACCCTTCTGAAACGCTGACACAAATCTGACTTGAGCACCGCGGTTACAGCGGAAGCAAATTCAGCCGCCTCCAAATCCAGCCCATGTCTCCAAGACTTCGCTTTGCAAGTAATAATGACCAAATAACCAAACACAAGCATTTCTGCTTCTACACTGCTGTCAACTTTCTCCTCATGTTCCATGAAGTTCTTCTTTGTTGTTTGTACAGAGTTTGTCTCCTGTAGTGTACAAGGAATAGCCTGCTTGGAGGTTTGACGAGGTTGAATAGACCTAGGTGGACATCTGGACCTCTCTTCAGCCATATCCTGTACTATACATAAACAGTTTGATTATGGTGGAGCATTGAGTTAAGAATCTACTGGGTGCTTTGTGTTTTGGTTTGTTTGACCTGCATTTGCAAATGTATTAGACAGCATAGTCAGAAATGTGAGAGTGTGGAGGGATAGACAGAAGAGAAGGGCTGAGACAGGATCTGTACCCACGTCGCCACTGGTAAGTAATGTGTTCTGGAGTCGATGGGGCTAACCGCTACATCAGACTCTGGCACATTTGCACAATTGCCGTTCAGCTACCTTTCAGTTTCAGTTAAATCGAACCAACAGAAGATTTGTTTGGGCAAGGGATATTTCAGGAACTCCTGCGTTGTCGTTTCGTGTGGAAGACCGCAGCGTTGTCACATAGATGTGCTTCTACATCTGCATTGCTTGCTGTTTGGGGTTTTAGGCTGGGTTTCTGTATAGCACTTTGTGACATCTGCTGATGTAAAAAGGGCTTTATGAATTACATTTGATTGATTGATTGACATAACATGAGCTAACTCCCAAGATTTGTTTCGACAGAGGTTATTTGAGTAACCCCTGTATTATCGCTTCGTGCAGGAGACCTTGTGACATAAGACAAACTAACTCTCTTTGTCTCTTTACTCTTTAACTCCACTGTCAACACCACTTTTATGTTTGATGCCGTTCAAGCCATTAGCCTACAATGAGCCTGTCTTTCCCATTTCTCCCAACACCAGCCTCCACATGTACACCACAGTTCCCTATTTCCCGTTTTAATTAAGGCTGCGGATCTGTAGGTAACTGCCCTGTACTGGATCTCTTTTCCCCAGAGCTGAAGATCCAAATCATGTTCTGTGCATGTTTCTTTACCTCTACTTTATGCACACATTTTTATGGTCACCCTCCATTCACATTTCCCACTGTCAATCGTAAATTATAATTAGTCAAGTTTTACTGGTGAAACGTTCATACAGTATCTGCATGACAACCATTTGATCTCAATCAGTTTCATGTGGATATGCATTTAGATCGTCTTGAGATCTTTTCCGTGACACAAAGGTGTGGGAAAATATTAGTTGTGTTGTACTCTGTTATATTATATTCTTACTATAAAATATGTGTGTGTGGACTGTGATCGGGTAGGTGTGTCTTGTCTGTTTAATGAACAAAATAACAAACTATTGATTTCATTTGGATGGTGCAGCCATGGCTGCACTGACCCATAACATAGGCGTAATTGGTCCTCTGTAGCTCAGCTGGTAGAGCACGGCGCTTGTAACGCCAAGGTAGTGGGTTCGATCCCCGGGACCACCCATACACAAAAATGTATGCACGCATGACTGTAAGTCGCTTTGGATAAAAGTGTCTGCTAAATGGCATATTATATTATTATTATAATTAAACTCAGAAATGATGCTCTTCTATTGTTTTGAAAATACATTTTTGTAGTCTTATAAAGTTTCTTAGGACTTGCCTAAACGAATGAATGGATTTATTTTTGATGGTGTATATTTTCAATGGATTTATTAAAATAGACGCCCACCCACATCTGCACACATCTAGGTCTACTAAGCTACCACTCATCCCCGACATGCATGTGCACGTGAGGTAGAAAAGGCATATGCAGGCAAAAATGTGCTAAAAATTAGCATGTTTGTAAGGGGTTCATATAAACATTGCCCTTTTTTTTTTTTACAGGCAAAATACCATCAATTCTATGTGGAAGCCAGCGCCGTTTAAGATGAGGAAGGACTATTTTTATTTTCATGAGCATGGCCTTATTTCTATTACAGCATATTGGATGACTCTCATTCATATTCCATTCACCCAGTTCAATGTAACAGTGATAGGTTTAGGCTACTTCATGATACTCTAATTTTCCCTATACCCATCATGAGGTTGCTACAACCTAGCTTATGAATGAAAGTTTACAACGTAGGTTCACACAGGTCGAGAGACAAATTTGAGGTGACAGACAGTGACATTCAATGCCGCCTTGCACACTCGTGCCTGCATCTAGCTGATATAGGGTGTAATCATTAGTCCAACAGTTGTTTATCCCCGTTTTGTTCAGTTTGCTTCCGTTTAAGAAACGTTTTTCAACAGAATCGGCGGAATGAATACAACCCTGATCACGCATAAACAGAGTTCACTCTCATAACAGCCATGTTGTATTCCTTCGCTTGTGGACTTCAATGCACAACACATCAGCTGTATGTGACCAGGCAAAAAAAAACTTTCCAAGCCAAACCGCTACACACAGCCTACATCGTTGTCACCATTTAGCTAAAGTAGCGTCATAGTCAGCATAGCTAATAGAACTAACGCGTTAGTAAATCCGCTACAATCATGCAGTAACGTTAGTGTACAGCCAGTAAGCACTGGCAATACATTTGTAATACCAAAAGTTTACCTTTTGGTTGTGTTGGAAAGTCATAGCCAGCTAGTTAACATAGCATCCCTCTTTTTGAGCAGGGTGTTTCAGTAGGCTAAACTAGCTAGCTGCATTTGCTAGCTAAGTAAGTGAAACTGAAAGTGAAAAAAAATAGCAATCCCTCTCTCTCTCTATTTCTTTCTTCCTTCTCCTTCATTTTGGAAGAAATTAATTTGTTCAAAGCTGTTCAACTATTGTCTTTCTCTCTCTTTGAGTCAACTACTCACCACATTTTATACACTACAGTGCTAGCTAGCTGTAGCTTATGCTTTCAGTACTAGATTAATTATCTGATCCATTGATTGGGTGGACAACATGTCAGTTCATGCTGCAAGAGCTCTGATAGGCTGGAGGACGTCCTCCGAAAGTTGTCATAATAACTGTGTAAGTCTATGGAAGGGGGTGAGAACCATGAGCCTCCTAGGTTTTGTATTGAAGTCAATTTACCCAGAGGAGGACGGAAGCTAGCAGTCCTCCGGCTACACCATGGTGCTACCCTACAGAGTGCTGTTGAGGCTACTGTAGACCTTCTTAGCAAAATAGTGTGTTTTAATCAGTTATTTAGTGACGTGATTATATTTAGTATGGTTTTATCTAAAAATGATAACCTTTTTAATGTTTTACAACTTGAATTTTTATGAAAATCACTGAGGAGAATGGTCCTCCCCTTCCTCCTCTGAGGAGCCTCCACTAGTGGAAGCAGTACTACAGTGTTGTTTTGACTTATGTAGAGTGAGTACATTTTTGAGCAGATGGTGTTAACAAACTGTAGCATACCTGTGTTTAGTTTCAATGAAATCACATACAGTGTTTTGCCTAGTCATGCATGCTTTTTTGGGTCTTACAGTTTAACGTTATACTATGCTATTATATTTGGTTATGTTATGTAGAATACTATCATTATTTGATCTTGCAGACATTGATTCAGCTTTGATCTAATTTTATTAAACAAGCACCATTCGCCAGATTAGCCTGTTCTCTGAGCAGCCACACTAGTATAGCAAAGACTGTGAGTAAAGTAGAGAATCCCACACATGCACAGAAGCTGTCGGGAAGAGGGGTGCAGAGAAGTCGGATCCACAGCCACTCCGTTTAATAACATAGTTATGTTTTCTAACCTGGTGGCCTCTATCTGCCATTTCCCAGCCTCTTTTGTCAGCTGATTTTGTATGCCAGTCAACTCTTTTCTTTGATCCTTGAACAGTCTTTAAAACTCTGCTCTGTGGCGCTGTGCCCTGTTTAGCTGACCTAAGGCCAGTTTTAGCTACAGCATTATCTCTGTTCAAACATATGGTTTGATATGCCAGTCAGCCCATTCCCATGTAGCTCTGTGTCCTACTCACATGATCCTGGAACAGCCCTTAAAGTAGCCCTCCAGCAGTGGTGTAGCTCAGTTTTGCGCAAGGTCCGAGCAACCCCCCCCACCCCCTCCCCCCCAATCTCATTTCGATTTACACATTTTGCCATGAGGCTGAACGAAAAAGTTGCTGTTTTAGAGCTAATTTCCTGCTATTCTACACATTTTGACATGAGGGTGAGAGAACATTATGCAGTTTTAAAGCTAATTTCGTGTGCTACACCAGTGCCTTCCAAGATCCTTTTCACCTCTCTATTACGTGATTTAACTGACAATAGCACCTTGCGGTAGGTACAAGGTCAATCATTACGTGGCACAAGTGAGCGGTGGGCGTATACATGAGCCTTTGTTTCCACTGGCCACTGGATTTGCGAAAACACAACACCCGTGGAACCATGGTACACACAGACCATAGTGACAGCAAGAGCAGCTTTGTGTCTGACTACATCCCTGAGAGAAACTCACTTCCCTTGGAAGGTGAGGAGAGAGTCAACAGATCCAACCTTATATGTCCGAGCCGTTGACTTCTATTGACGAAGAAGATAAGCAAAAGGACACCGAACCCTGTGGGCATATTAGGCTATAGCACACATTCATCTAGCCTAATCACCTGATATAGAATGGCGTTTTGCTTTCAGATTTCAAAAACAAGATTCAGAAAAGAACACTATAGGAAGCATAGCCTACTCACCAAACACGTCATATGTCTTGTGGTAAAAACTCAATCATCGTGCAATTGTCAATGTGGAATTATCAATTAATTTAGAAATGTCCAAAGAATAGGCCAAATCCAAACATGTCACAGATGAAAGTCCATTTAAGCAATGTTTTTAATTAGTTATATGAACTGTTTTTATTTTTATGGTACTTTGTCAAGTACTTTAGAAACTCAAAAATGAAAGAAAAGTAATTTCTCGAAAGATGTGCAGATGGAGAAATGGGCCCCATTTGGGGGGTTATAAATGACGAACTGTTTGGACATTAATCATCGACAATGTGCATAACCTTCAGTGGCAGCAGAGGTGATTTCTCAGATTTGTTGAAATTACATAGTACATTTTAGAGCTATTGATTATGTCGTTTTAAAATATATTTATCTACTTTTTCATACTTTGGTACTATAATTAAAAGCCTGGCTACGCTACTGGTTACGGCCGATGACGTAACAAACAAATCACCTTTGTAGACCCTTCGTTTTGGCAGAGGTATTTTTAGAATGCGCAGATAAAGTAAAAAAAAAACTATTTTGCTCAAAGCGTTTTATTTAATTTTATTAAGTGTGTATACATTACTGTATTTATACTTGGGGTATAGTTTTTCTACGGGAAAAGTAAAAGAATACCTGTGGCACTGTGCCACCCTGTGCCTGTTCAGCTAATTTCAGAAACCAGTCTCTGTGCCCACTGACCTGAGAGCAGTGTTTAGGTGCAGTGTGAAATGAACCCTATAGGTGTGACCTGACTAGTGGATAATCTGGGATCAGAGACAGCAGAGCAGCAAAAGGATAGCTCGACACTATCCAGTGGAGCGATTAAGAAAGGGACTTTGTGGAGTTGGTAAAGTTTTCAGTAATGTGTTTACACTGAGTATACCAAACATTAGGAACACCTTCCTAATATTGAGTTGCACCCCCACCTTTTGCCTTCAGAACAGCCTCAATTTGTCGGGGCATGGACTCTAAAAGGTGTCGAAAGCGTTCCACAGGGATGTTGGCCCATGTTAACTCCAGTGCTTCCTACGGTTATGTCAAGTTGGCTGGATGTACTTTGGGTGGTGGACCATTCTTGATACACACGGGAAACTGTTGAGCGTGAAAACCCAGCAGCATTGCAGTTCTTGACACAAACTGGGGTGCCTGGCGCCTTCTACCATACCCCGTTCAAAAGTACCTAAATCTTTTGTCTTGCCCATTCACCCTCTGAATGGCACACTTACACAATTCATGTCTCAATTGTCTCAAGGCTTAAAAATACTTATAACCTGTCTCCTCCCGTTCATCTACACTGATTGAAGTGGATTTAATAATTTACATCAATAAGGGATCATAGATTTCAGCCGGATTCACCTGTTCCTAATGTTTTGTACACTCAGTGTATATAGTCCTGACAACTTGTCTGTACCCTATAAACATACATATTATTTTTGTTTATGGTCAGGTGAACAGCTTTATTTGATGCTGTCAAGAAACAGTATCGCATAATGTCGGGTGAATTTCTCGACAGTTTCATAGCTTCCCGAAAACGTTTGTAGGCAATGGAGTAAAAATTATCTTAAAGGGATAGTTTTGCATCATCATCACCATTTTTGCTCTGTACTGAAAGTGCATGACTGGTGACAATTTTGGGGGGATTGTTTTAACAGTGGAGTAATAAACAGTGGACTATTAACTCAAATATCCCTTTAATGCTATGACGTTTTTGGGAAACTCATCTCTGGTACGAGTCATAATTCAGCTCTGATGATTACTGAAGCCTATGTGCTCAGTTGTCAGTCCCCTGTACAGGTTTGATGAGGATAAACTATTTTTTCTGTGTTTTGTTTTTCTCTTACAGGTTGAGCGGGAAATAGCGATTCTGAAGCTCATAGAACACCCTCACGTTTTAAAGCTGCACGACGTCTACGAAAATAAGAAATACTTGTGAGTATCGTCATCGTCTCTATGAATTCAATCTAATTGTTATGTTCCTATATGGGGGAGGGTATTAGCATCTGAAGTCTACTTAGTGTCCAAATTGCTAATTGTATTGGTATTGTAATATTGAAGGTAACAGAAGTGATACACCACATGATACAATGATACACCGTGATACACCTCTTCATCCTTGAGAGTCAGGGGCTACTTCCTGTTTTACCAGCCAATGTGTCGGTCCCGGTCATCTGTAATAGTACTGGATATGACAGCAAATGACATTAACTGGATGTCTCCCCCAACACGTGACAGTCAATAACATCAAACCCTCTGAGTTTGACAGCCAAACAGCCAATTAGGGCTAACCCTTTCTGTTAGGCTCCGCCCTTAGAGATCAAAGCGAACCATCTGATTGGTTACAAGCAACACTGAATGTGACAGAATGGTTGATGGCCCATTAGCGTGAAGCTAGTCGTTTATTCACGCTCGTTTGAGAGTTCGCTAATAGGGCCAGAAAGCCTCTATTATGTAAACACTACGACGGCCTTATCAGAGTATGCCTCACAAATGGCACCCTATTCCCTATACAGTGCACTACTTTTGACCAGAATCCTATGAGCCCTGTTGAAAATAAGTGATCTTAATAGAGAAAAGAGTGCCATTTGCGACACAGTCCACGACGCCACTGCATTAGCGAACATTAGCCATGGAGAGTGACAGCCTCATCAGTCTGGGCCTGCAACATACACACACACACTCACACACATCCAATGCGTGCGAACGTGTGCATGCACAGACAAACACTAACACGTACACGCGCACACACATAAGCTAATATAAGCTATGGTGAGTGACAGGTCCATCAGTCTGGTGCTGTAGCTGTATTCTCCAGAGGACTCCTCTGCGTCCCAAAAAGTAATTGCCCCCTTACACACAATAACTGACTGTACCACCTTTAGCTGCAATGACAGCAACCAAATGCTTCCTGTAGTTGTTGATCAGTCTCTCACATTGCTGTGGAGGAATTTTGGGCCACTCTTACGTGCAGAACAGCTTTAACTCAGCAACATTTGTGGGTTTTCAAGCATGAACTGCTCATTTCATGTCCTGCCTCAACATCTCAATTGGGATTAGGTCTGGACTTCCAAAACTTCAAATGTGTTGCTTTTTAACCATTTTCATGTAGACTTGATTGTGTGTTTTGGATCATTGTCTTGCTGCATGACCCAGCTGCGCTTCAGCTTCAGCTCACAGACGGATGGCCTGACATTTTCCTGTAGAATTCTTTGATACAGAGCATAATTAATGGTTCCTTCTATTAAGGCAAGTATTCCAGGTCCTGAGGCAGCAAAGCATCCCCAAATCACTACCATCACCATGCTTGACCGTTGGGATAAGGTTCTTACTGTGGAATGAGGTGTTTGGTTTTCACCAGGCATAATGGGGACCTATGTTGTCCAAAAAGTTGACTCAAGTTTGACAAAAAGCACTTGGAAGCACCTGGATGATCATCAAGACTCTTGGAAGAATGTTCTATGGACACATGAATCTATGCAATAATATTACATTTTTTATTTTAGTATTAAAGATACCCTGCATTGAATAAAGATGTATAAATGGAGAAAATTGTGTTAACCACCTCTCAAGACTGAGGGTACGTCCCAAATGGCAACCTATTATCTACATCAGGGTTTCCCAAACTCTGTCTGACTTTAATATTAATACAGTATATACATATGAGATAATGCATGTGTTCCATTTCTTAAAGTGGCCAGGGATTTCTAGTCTATGTCTATAGGCAGCAGCCTCTAATGTGCTAGTGATGGCTGTTTAACAGTCTGATGGCCTTGAGATAGAAGCTGTTTTTCAGTCTCTCGGTCCCAGCTTCGATGCACCTGTACTGACCTCGCCTTCTGGATGATAGTGCGGTGAACAGGCAGTGGCTCGGGTGGTTAATGTCCTTGATGATCTTTTTGACCTTCCTGTTATATTGGGTGCTGTAGGTGTCCTAAAGGGCGGGTAGTTTGCCCCCGGGAATGCTTTGTGCAGACCGCACCACCCTCTGGAGAGCCTTGCGGTTGCGGGCGGTGGAGTTGCCATACCAGGCGGTGATACAGCTCAACATGATGCTCTCAATTGTGCATCTGTAAAAGTTTGTTAGGGTTTTAGGTGCTAAGCCACATTTCTTTAGCCTCCTGAGGTTGAAGAGGCTCTGTTGCGCCTTCTTCACCACACTGTCTGTGTTGGTGGTCCATTTCAGTTTGTCAGTGATGTGTACGGCAAGGAACTTGAAGCTTTCCACCTTCTCCACTGCTGTCCAGTCGATGTGGATAGAGGGGTGCACCCTCTGCTGTTTCCTGAAGTCCACGATCATCGCCTTTGTTTTGTTGACGTTGAGTGAGAGGTTATTTTCCTGGCACCACACTCCCAGAGCCCTCACCTCCTCCCTGTAGGCTGTCTCGTCATTGTTGGTAATCAAGCCTACTACTGTTGTGTCGTCTGCAAACTTGATGATTGAGTTGGAGGCGTGCTTGGCCATGCAGTAATGGGTGAACAGGGAGTACAGGAGTGGGCTGAGCACGCACCCTTGTTGGGCCCCAGTGTTCAGGTGTTGTTTCCTACCTTCACCACCTGGGGGGCGGCCCGTCAGGAAATCCAGGACCCAGTTGCACAGGGCGGGGTTCAGACCCAGGACCTCGAGCTTAATGATGAGCTTGGAGGGTACTATGGTGTTGAATGCTGAGCTATAGTCAATGAACAGTATTCTTACATAGGTATTCCTCTTGTCCAGATGGGATAGGGCAGTGTGCAGAGTGATGGTGATTGCATCGCCTGTGGATCTATTGGTGCGGTAAGCAAATTGAAGTGGGTCTAGGGTGGCAGGTAAGGTAGAGGTGATATGATCCTTGACTAGTCTCTCAAAGCACTTCATGATGACAGAGGTGAGTGATACAGGGCGATAGTCGTTTTATGTTCAGTTACGTTTGCTTTCTTGGGTACAGGAACAATGGTGGCCATCTTGAAGCATGTGGGGACAGCAGACTGGGATAGGGAGAGATTGAATATGTCCGTAAACACACCAGCCAGCTGGTCTGTGCATGTTCTGAGGACGTGGCTAGGGTTGCCGTCTGGGCCGGCAGCCTTGCGAGGGTTAACACGTTTAAATGTTTTACTCACGTCGGCCACGGAGAAGGAGAGCCCACAGTCCTTGGTAGCGGGCAGCGTCGGTGGCACTGTGTTATCCTCAAAGCGGGCGAAGAAGGTGTTTAGCTTGTCCAGAAGCAAGACGTCGGTCTCGGCGATGTGGCTGGTTTTCCTTTTGTAGTCCGTAATGGCGCTAAATACAGGGAAATCCTTGAGGGAAACCTGTTCCAGTCTTCCAGAGATTTGAGACTGGGATGGAGGTTCACCTTCCAGCAGGACAATGACCCTAAACATACTGCTAAAGCAACACTCAAGTGGGAAAACATTGAAACATCTCTGAATGGCCTAGTCAAAGCCCAGACCACAATCCAATTGAGAATCTGTGGTATGACTTAAAGATTGCTGTACACCAGCGGAACCCATCCAACTTGAAGGAGCTGGAGCAGTTTTGCCTTGAAGAATGGGCAAACATCCCAGTGGCTAGATGTGCCAAGCTTATAGAGACATACCCCAAGAGACTTGCAGCTGTAATTGCTGCAAAAGGTGGCTCTACAAAGTATTGACTTTGGGGGGGTGAATAGTTATGCACACTCAAGTTTTCTGTTTTTTTGTCTTATTTCTTGTTTGTTTCACAATAAAACATATTTTGCATCTTCAAAGTGGTAGACATAAATGTGTAAATCAAATGATACAAACCCCCCAAAATCCATTTTAATTCCAGGTTGTAAGGCAACAAAATAGGAATAATGCCAAGGGGGTGAATACTTTCGCAAGCCACTGTAATTATCAAAGTCAGAAGGATCTCCACCCTTATGTAGGGACTTTCCAAATCTTAGGGATAACACCAGTAGCAATTGTTAAATTAAAGATACAGGTTAAAGGTTCAACAATGAGTGGGGCAGAGATCTGTAGTAGCTCAGTGAATCAGCCCCTATGGATTTTTTACATTGATCTTTTGCAAGGCACTTAATACATCAAATGGTTGAAATGAAAATAAAGTATATGAGTCTGTTAGAGCATCATTCTCTGCAATCTAGTGGAATGATATAACTTTTCATAGACAATCCTTTCAAACAGGTGGCCAGCTGAAGCAAAATGGTTATTTGCATTTTGTCTAGTATGGGACCAGAGGCTGTCAAAACCTGCTTGGGCACACATCTCTGATACACAATTCAAGAAATATGTTGATTTTGCTTTTCTAACCAGAGATAGATATCTATTTCTCAAACAACAAGACAATTAATGTGTGAACCAAGCATCAGATTTGTCTTTTGTCTTTTATCCTTAGTTAATGTAAAATAACATTTGCAACAGAAATAAAACAATTAAGGGCCTGATCCGAGACATTGATAGTTGACACAACCCTTTAGTCACTCAACCCCAGCTCAGACAAAAAAATAGCAGTGAAATTCCTTTAATTTCTCTTTGTAATCATCTCTGAGCGAGATTTAGGTATTTTAACATCTCTTATGCATACAATGGGACAATGGTCACTGAACTCGTTAGCAAATATCACATTGGCTGTAAACTTATGAGGGGCATTTGTTAGAATATTATCTAAGAGTGGATTTTTCAGGGTGTTGAGGCGAGTTGGTTTAGTTATCAGCTGAGTTAGATTTAGCTCAGTACAAATATCTTTCAGCCTATCAGATACTGGGATCAACCAATCCAGATTAAGATCATCCACTATTTATAATTCGGATTTAGCATAGTTAGACAGCAGGTCAGACAATTTGCTAAGAGCACGTAAGGAGGCCAAAGGAGGGCGATAAATTCCCACTAGCGTCAGATTGGCATTATTACCAACATCCACATTTATGACTAGACATTCAAATTGCTTTGGTACAGACGTGATAATGGATACAGAAACATTTAAATTGCTCTTTATGTATATGAAGACACCCCCTTCTCTGCCAAATCTAAAAACATTATAACCAGTCAGAAACACATCACAGTCCAGCATAGACTTCTTTAGCCAAGATTAAGTTATAACCAGAATGTCCGCATTGGTTTGAGAAGACAGAGTTACAATAAAATACATTTTCGAAATCAAACCTCTGGCATTTACATGAATCAGTCCAAGGCTGTGGGATTTCAGATCAGAAGTAGTTTCTAATATGAATACGCCATGTTCAGAGTATATGGACTAATTGGAGAGATGAGGATAAAGAACAGGGACACAGTTGTGCACTATGTAGGGGATAGGGTTAGGGCTAGGGTTGCACACACACAAACACACACACACACACACACACACACACACACACACACTCACACACACACACAAAGAACAGGAGGTGGAGGAGAAACAGTGACATTTCTACCCACTGTTACTCCCTCTTGTGGTTATTTACTATGGACATGCTCAGTGGGCCAATGGCAGGTCAGGTGGAGATGGTCTATCCAATACAAGAGAAGAGGGAGTAACAGTATGGATACGACTTGCTTTTAAATTATATGAGCAAAACATTTTCAATTTTATTTGGAATTGCAAGCCAGACAAAATTTAACGGGCCTATTTATATAATGAATATGAATTCGGAGGGCAAAAATATTTAAAAAATATAAATGGTGGATTGAAAATGATGCAGACAATTACATTGATGAAAGCCACAATCTAAAAATGTAAATAAATTAAAATAAAAGTATGGCTACACATGCACACACACACACACGTACATGCAGTGCATGCACATACACACACACAGGTGAGATTAATCTTCCCCTCTCACTGTGGAGCCCCAGAGGACAGTAACACAGTCAGGATGAGAGACTGCCCCGCAGACACGCAGGCCATATGATCACTTGAGCAAGGATTGTGATTGTAAACGAAAGCCAGTGGGTAATAACATCTCCTCTACATCTAATGGGAAATAACTGATCCAGGGTCCATGTAAAAGTATCTGCTCCACATCTAAGGGCTGTCAGGTAGTCAGAACACTGATCTATGGACTGTATAAAGTATATACAGTGCCTTCGGAAAGTATTCAGACCCCTTGACTTTTTCTACATTTTGTTACGTTACAGCCTTATTCTAAAATGGATGAAATAGTAAATAAAAAAATCCTCAGCAATCTACACACAATACCGCATAATGACAAAGCGAAAACTGGTTTTTAGAAAACAGAAATACCTTATTTACGTAAGTATTCAGACCCTTTGCTATGAGACTCGAAATTGAGCTCAGATGCATCCTGTTTCCATTGATCATCCTTGAGATGTTTCTAGAACTTGATTGGAGTCCACCTGTGGTAAATGCAATTGATTGGACATGATTTGGAAAGGCACACACCGGTCTACATAAGGTCCCACAGTTGATAGTGCATATCAGAGCAAAAACCAAGCCATGAGGTCGAAGGAATTGTCCGTAGAGCTCCGAGACAGGATTGTGTCGAGGCACAGATCTGGGGAAGGGTACTAAAAAATGTCTGCAGCATTGAAGGTACCCAAGAACACAGTGGCCTCCATCATTCTTAAATGGAAGAAGTTTGGAACCACCAATACTCTTCCTACAGCTGGCCGCTCGGCCAAACTGAGCAATCGGGGGAGAAGAGTCTTGGTCAGGGAGGTGACCAAGAACCCAATGGTCACTCTGAAAGAGCTCCAGAGTTCCTCTGTGGAGATGGGAGAACCTCCCAGAAGGACAACCATCTCTGCAGCACTCCACCAATCAGGCCTTTATGATAGAGTGGCCAGATGGAAGCCAAGATTGAACTCTATGGCCTAAATGCCAAGCGTCACGTCTGGAGGAAACCTGGCACCATCCCTACGGTGAAGCATGGTGGTGGCAGCATCATGCTGTGGGGATGTTTTTCAGCCGCAGGGACTGGAAGACTAGTCAGGATCGAGGCAAAGATTAACGGAGCAAAGGGCAGACAGATCCTTTATGAAAACCTGCTCCAGAGCGCTCAGGACCTCAGGCTGGGGCGAAGGTTCAACTTCCAACAGGACCACAACCCTAAGCACACAGCCAAGACAATGCAGGTGTAGTTTCGGGACAAGTCTCTGAATGTCCTTGAGTGGCCCAGCCAGAGCCCGGACTTGAACCCGATCTAACATCTCTGGAGAGACCTGAAAATAGCTTTGCAGCAATGCTCTCCATCCAACCTGATAGAGCTTGAGAGGATCTGCAGAGAAGAATGGGAGAAACTCCCCAAATACAGGTGTGCCAAGCTTGTAGCGTGATATCCAAGAAGACTCGAGGCTGTAATTGCTGCCAAAGGTGCTTCAAGAAATTACTGAGTAAAGGGTCTGAATACTTATGTAAATGTTATATCCGTTTTTAAAATGTATTTTATTAGCAAAAATGTCAAAAAAACACTTTTTGCTTTGTCATTATGGGGTATTGTGTGTCGATTTGATGATATATATATATTTTTTTAATCAAATTTAGAATAAGGCTGTAACGTAACAAAATGTTGAAAAGGTCAAGGGGTCTGAATACTTTCCGAATGCACTGTATCTAAAGGCTGTAGTTAAATCAAATAACTCATCCAGGATCTGTGTTGGATCAATTCTAAGGGCCATTTGGAAACTAACCTCTCCTGATCCACTTTCTTCAGTCAAGTTCAGATATACATTTTCGTATTATTCCAGGTCATAAGGGTTCTTTGAAAAGTTTCCCTGAGGAAAACATTGATCCTTTGGATGTCTCTCAAGTGTGATGTTTAAAAAAGGCCCCACTTCTTAATTATCTCTCTTTCTCTCTCCTTAATTTCTTTCCTTATTTCTTCCCCCTTACTTTTCCAATCTCCCTTTTTTCATTCATCTTTCAAATGTGTCTGTCCCCCCACCTCCCAGGTATCTGGTGTTAGAGCACGTCTCAGGGGGAGAGCTCTTTGACTACCTGGTAAAGAAGGGACGGTTAACACCCAAGGAGGCCAGGAAATTCTTCAGACAGATCATCTCTGCGCTGGACTTCTGCCACAGTCACTCCATATGGTAAGCACTTTCTTTATTCATATTATCCATAACACTTACTGAGAACCCTTTTGGTTCCAGGTAGAACCCTTTTGGGTTCCATGTAGGATCCTTTCCACAGAGGGTTCTACATGGAACCAAAAATGGGTTATCCTATGGGGACAGCCGAAGAACCAGTTTGGAAACCTTTTTTTCTAAGAGTGTATGGAAGCAATATTTTTGTTGATTTCTCATCATTGGAGACACATGATGTTGCAAATACCAATTGGAATGCCATAGGAAGAAGCAGTCCTTAGCCCAATGGGTGTTGTTGTTTGGTTGCCAGTCTTTCTCTTTTAATATCATGTACGAATTTCATCTTCAGTAAAAATGTCCCCTAGAGGCACCAATTCCTCAAATCTTAGAGTGCTTTGGATATCATTACACACGTAAGGTGCAAAAAACTAAAAGCAGATCCACCCAACTCAGTGGAGATCGAAGGGATCTCCAGAGTTAACCATCCCTGTGATCAGGTCTGGTGACTTGTATGTCTTTTATTTAACAATGAAGTAAGGTATGCACTCTTAGAAAAAAGGAGGGATAGGGTTCTACCAAGAACCGTTTTGATCTGAAGATTCCTTTTTGGAAGACAATGGTTTTTTGTAAGGCAAAGGGTTCTACCTAGAACCTTTAACATCCTAATAACCGTTTTTAGAGGAAAGTGTTCATGAATTATTATTTGGAATGCAAGAAAGATACTTTAGAAGGCAAGAAGGGTTCTATATAGAACCATATATCATATTTCCCAGCGTGCTCTAATTCGCAGTGTGATTTTCAGAATTGTTTGTTTTAATATCTGTATTTTTGCATGTACATTGATTGGTTGATACATTTTATGCTACACAAAGATACTGTATATGATATACACTACCAATCTAAAGTTTGGACACACCTACTCATTCAAGGATTTTTCTTTATTTGTAAAAAAAAATGTACATTGTAGAATAATAGTGAAGTCATCAAAACTATGAAATAACACATATGGAATCATGTAGTAACCAAAAAAGTGTTAAACAAATCAAAATATATTTGAGATTTGAGATTTTTGAAATAGCCACCCTTTGCCTTGATGACAGCTTTGCACACGTTTGGCATTCTCTCAACCAGCTTAATGAGGTAGTCACCTGAAATGCATTTCAATTAACAGGTGTGCCTTCTTAAAAGTTAATTTGTGGAATTTATTTCCTTCTTAATGCATTTGAGCCAATCAGTTGTGTTGTGACAAGGTAGGGGGGGGTATACAGAAGATAGCCCTATTTGGTAAAAGACCAAGTCCATATTATGGCAAGAACAGCTCAAATAAGCAAGGAGAAACGACAGTACATCATTACTTTAAGACATGAAGGTCAGTCAATACGAAATATTTCAAGAACTTTTAAAGTTTCTTCAAGTGCAGTCGCAAAAACCATCAAGTGCTATAATGAAACTGGCTCTCATGAGGACCGCCACAGGAATGGAATACCCATAGTTACCTCTGTTGCAGAGGATAAGTTCATTAGAGTTATCAGCCTCAGAAATTGCAGCCCAAATAAATGCTTGACAGAGTTCAAGTAACATACACATCTCAACATCAACTGTTCAGAGGGGACTGTGTGAATCAGGAGACATTAGCAATGGACATTAGACCGTTGGGAATGTGTCCTTTGGTCTGGAGTCCAAATAGGAGATTTTTGGATCCAACCACCGTGTCTTTGTGAGACGCGGTGTGGGTGAACGGATGATCTCTGCATGTGTATTTCCCACCATAAAGCATGGAGGAGGAGGTGTTCTGGTGTGGGGGTGCTTTGCTGGTGACACTGTCTGTGATTTATTTAGAATTCAAGGCACACGTAACCAGCATGTCTACCACAGCATTCTGCAGCGATACGCCATCCTGTCTGGTTTGGGCTTAGTGGGACTATCATTTGTTTATCAACAGGACAATGATTCAACACACCTCCAGGCTGTGTAAGGGCTATTTTACCAAGAATGAGAGTGATGGAGTGCTGCATCAGATGACCTGGCCTCCACAATCCCCCGACCTCAACCCAATTGAGATGGTTTGGGTTGAGTCGGAGAGCAGAGTGAAGGAAAAGCAGCCAACAAGTGCTCAGCATATGTGGGAACTGCTTCAAGACTGTTGGAAAAGCATTCCAGGTGAAGCTGGTTGAGACAATGCCAAGAATATGCAAAGCTGTCATCATGGCAAAGGGTGGCTATAAAATATATTTTTATTTGTTAACAATTTTTTGGTTACTAAATGATTCCATATGTGTTATTTCACAGTCTTGATGTCTTCACTATTATTCTACAATGTAAAATATAGTAAAAAATAAAGAAAAACCCTTGAATGAGTAGGTGTTTCCAAACCTTTGACTGGTACTCCACATTTTTCTACACTAATCCAATATGTAAGTAGTTACTGAGATGGTTGTTCCAGTTTAGATGATTGTTGTAGTCTCAGTATTCAATTACTTTGGCAGTCATTGTGAATACGGTTTGCGGGTGATTTATTACATATCCTAATTCTGGCTGGATTCCAATAGGAATTACACATCACTTTGCAAGCCAGCATTTTTACATTTAAGTCATTTAGCAGATGCTCTTATCCAGAGCGACTTACAAATTGGTGCATTCAACTTAGGACAACCACCTTTTATTTTTATTTTTTATGGGGGGTTGGGGTTTCAAGTGTCTCCGGAAGGTGGTCAGTGACTCCACTGTCCTGGCGTCGTGGGGGAGCTTGTTCCACCATTGTTCCACCATTGGGGTGCCAGAGCAGCGAATCATAATTGACTGGGCTGAGCGGGAACTGTGCTTCCGTAGAGGTAGGGGGGCTAGCAGGCCAGAGGTGGATGAACGTAGTGCCCTCGTTTGGGTGTAGGGTCTGATCAGAGCCTGAAGGTAAGGAAGTGTCGTTCCCCTCCGTAGGCAAGCACCATGGTTTTGTAGTAGATGCGAGCTTCAACTGGAAGCCATTGGAGTGTGCGGAGGAGCGGGGTGACATGAGAGAACTTGGGAAGGTTGAACACCAGATGGACTGCAGCGTTCTGGATAAATTGTAGGGGTTTAATGGCACAGGCAGGGAGCCCAGCCAACAACGAGTTGCAGTAATCCAGACGGGAGATGACAAGTGCCTGGATTAGGACCTGTGCCGCTTTCTGTGTAAGGTAGGGTCGTACTCTGCAAATGTTGTAGAGCATGAACCTACAGGATCGGGTCACCGCTTTGATGTTAGCGGAGAACGACAGGGTGTTGTCCAGGGTCACGCCAAGGTTCTTTGCACTCTGGGAGGAGGACACAATGGAGTTGTCAACCGTGATGGTGAGATCATGGAGCGGGCAGTCCTTCCCAGGGAGGAAGAGCAGCTCCATCTTGCCGAGGTTCGGCTTGAGGTGGTGATCCGACATCTACACTGATATGTCTGCCATACATGCAGAGATGTGATTCGCCACCTGGTTATCAGAAGATGGGAAAGGAGAACATTAATTGTGTGTTGTCTGCGTAGCAATGATAGGAGAGACCATGTGAGGATATGACAGAGCCAAGTGACTTGGTGTATAGAGAGAATAGGAGAGGGCCTAGAACTGAGCCCTGGGGGACACCAGTGGTGAGAGCACGTGGTGCGGAGACAGATTCTCGCCACGCCACCTGGTAGGAGCGACCTGTCAGGTAGGACGCAATCCAAGAGTGAGCAGCGCCGGAGATGCCCAACTCGGAGAGGGTGGAGAGGAGGATCTGATGGTTCACAGTATCAAAGGCAGCGGATAGGTCTAGAAGGATAAGAGGAGAGAGAGTTAGCTTTAGCAGTGCGGAGAGCCTCCGTGACACAGAGAAGAGCAGTCTCAGTTGAATGACCAGTCTTGAAACCTGACTGGTTTGGATCAAGAAGGTCATTCTGAGAGAGATAGCTGGAGAGTTGGCTAGAGACGGCACGCTCAAGAGTTTTGGAAAGAAAAGAAAGAAGGGATACTGGTCTGTAGTTGTTGACATTGGAGGGATCGAGTGTAGGTTTTTTGAGGAGGGGTGCAACTCTCGCTCTCTTGAAGACGGAAGGGACATGGCCAGCGGTCAAGAATGAGTTGATGAGCGAGGTGAGGTAAGGGAGAAGGTCTCCGGAAATGGTCTGGAGAAGAGAGGAGGGGATAGGGTCAAGCGGGCAGGTTGTTGGGCGGCCGGCCGTCACAAGTCGCAAGATTTCATCTGGAGAGAGAGGGGAGAAAGAAGTCAAAGCATAGGGTAGGGCAGTGTGAGCAGGACCAGCGGTGTCATTTGACTTAATAAATGAGGACCGGATGTCGTCAACCTTCTTTTCAAAATGGTTGACGAAGTCATCCACAGAGAGGGAGGAGGGAGGGGGAGGAGGAGGAGGATTCAGCAGGGAGGAGAAGGTGACAAAGAGCTTCCTAGGGTTAGAGGCAGAGGCTTGAAATTTAGAGTGGTAGAAAGTGGCTTTAGCAGCGGAAACAGAGGAAGAGAATGTAGAGAGGAGGGAGTGAAAAGATGACAGGTCCGCAGGGAGTCTAGTTTTCCTCCTTTTCCTGCTCGGCTGCCCGGAGCCCTCTTCTTTGAGCACGCATTGAGTCGTCAAGCCACGGAGCAGGAGGGGAGGATCGATCCGGCCAGGAGGAAAGGGGACATAGAGAGTCAAAATATGCAGAAAGGGAGGAGGGTTGAGGAGGCAGAATCAGGATATCGGAGGGAGAAGGATTTAGCAGAGGGAAGAGATGATAGGATGGAAGAGGAGAGAGTAGCGGGAGAGAGAGAGCGAAGGTTGCAACGGCACATTACCATCTGAGTAGGGGCAGAGTGAGTAGTGTTGGAGGAGAGCGAGAGAGATAAGGAAACAAAGTAGTGGTCGGAGACTTGGAGGGGAGTTGCAGTGAGATTAGTAGAAGAACAGCATCTAGTAAAGATGAGGTCAAGCGTATTGCCTGCCTTGTGAGTAGGGGGGGACGGTGAGAGGGTGAGGTCAAAAGAGGAAAGGAGTGGAAAGAAGGAGGCAGAGAGAAATGAGTCAAAGGCAGATGTAGGGAGGTTAAAAACACCCAGAACTGTGAGGGGTGAACCATCCTCAGGAAAGGAACTTATCAAGGTGTCAAGCTCATTGATGAACTCTCCAAGGGAACCTGGAGGGCGATAAATGACAAGGATGTTAAGCTTGAATGGGCTAGTGACTGTGACAGCATGGCATTCAAATGAGGAGATAGACAGATGGGTCAGGGGAAAAAGAGAGAATGTCCACTTTGGAGAGATGAGGATTCCTGTGCCACCGCCGCGCCGTTCAGATGTTCTCGGGGTATTTGAGAACACATGGTTAGACAAAGAAAGAGCAATAGGAGTAGCAGTGTTTTCAGTGGTAATCCATGTTTCCGTCAGCGCCAAGAAGTCGAGGGACTGGAGGGTAGCTTAGGCTGAGATTAACTCTTCCTTGTTGGCCGCAGAACGGCAGTTCCAGAGGCTGCCAGAGACCTGGAATTCCACGTGTGAAGCGTTTGTATGGCCTGTACAGAGAGGAGAGAACAGGGATAGACAGACACATAGTTGACAGGCTACAGAGAAACGCTACAATAATGCAAAGGAGATCGGATTGAAATGAACTAAACATCTGGGAAAGCGAGAGAGCGGGGCCTCCCCCACTTACGTTTCACTGAAACACTCAAATATAACTCTCCCAACTTCCACTTTAGAAATTATAATATTTGTAAACTACAGCGATTCAATGTTTCTAGGAATAGACTCTAACTTAGTCTATTCAGCTAGCTAACTTGGTACACCGAATCATATGACGCCAAAGCCAACTAGCATGCCAGCCTCCAATAACACGGTTTAGCACCAATACTCGGTTACAACAAACCACCAGTGTGTTAACACGCCAAGCTGATCATTCGTGTCCGTGTCTAACGTTGTGTAAAGTTTTGGGGTAGTTTTGACAGTTTGAGTGAGTACGTCGTCAACTTATTCAGCCAGTTAGTTAGCTAGAATAGTTAGCATACTAGCTAGCCATTGCTCTATGCCAACGAACTTACCCCTCCTCCCATGGCACGAACACACAGAGAGCCAAGCTAACATTAGCTAGTCACCCATGTCCCGAATTCCCTTAAACGACTCTGGTTACCAGTATGTAAAAACAAAACAAAAAGAAATGTAGGTTATAGCTTACCCTTAGTAGCTACTGTTAGCCAGTTAAGTGCAAAGCTAGCCACTGAATCGATTCAGCCAGTTCGCATCTGTCCCAACGGAGAGAAAGCGTCTCCAAATATTAATGTCAGGTCATTCCAGCTATTGTTTAGTTAGCTATCCAGGTAGCTACATTTCGAGTACAGTAGCTACTAACTACCTAGCGTTAACGCTTCAGATAATGAGGTTAGAAAAACAGCTGAATGGTAGGTAGCTAGCTGGCATAATTAAAGGTACTCTTAAGCGTGGAATAACATTGGAAACTATCCACAGTTGCTAATAGTTACCAGTAGCTACCCGCTAGCTAGCTAGCTTTATTGGTCCAGGTAGTGAGTTAGCTAGCCTCGTGCTTCACCGGGCTCAGCCGAATACAATACTTACCTACAATAACCAACAATAACTACCTAGATAAACTACCTACAATACCTAACTACAATACCTACCTACCTACAATCTAAATACATGGTTTAATCTTTACTCGACACCATATGAGCCAAGCTTACCTTCCGCCAGAGAGAGACACAACCTCACCCGTCGCTGTCCCGTACTAACCATTTAAAGGGTGCGTGTGTGTCTGCCATAGAGAAAATATTTTGATGCAAACAGTTCTAGAGATAATTCAGTCAGGCATGCATCTGATAGAGGAAACTTCAGAGTAATACATTAGGAAAAGCTTGTGGGGATTTAAAATAATATATGATTATCTTCATACTTATTCAAGGATCAGTGTTAATCTGTTTGGTATCTCTAAAACATGCAATAGGAAAGTGATCACTGAGATCATTAGCAAAGACACCACTTGTGGGGGCTATTTGACAGAATTAGGTCAATCAGTGAGGAGGTGGCTGGATTTTTTACATTAATCTGTGTGGGTTTTGCAAACAAAGTTCAGTCAGGTTAAAATCAAGACATATATTCTTTAAATGGTCTGAGGCCGGGGTAAGCCAATGGGTCATTCCATTTTGGACATGCAAACATAAAATATATACATTGCATTCGGAAAGTATTCAGACCCCTTGACTTTTCCACATCTTGTTACGTTACAGCCTTATTCTAAAATGGATTAAATCGTATTTTTCCCCCTCATCATTCTATATACAATACCCCATAATGGCAAAGCAAAAACAGTTTTTTTTTTTTTTTTTGGCTACAATAAAATAAACTGAAATATTTACATTTTTACATTTACGTCATTTAGCAGACGCTCTTATCCAGAGTGACTTACAGGAGCAATTAGGGTTAAGTGCCTTGCTCAAGGGCACATCGACAGATATTTCACCTAGTCGGCTCGGGATTTGGGCCAGTGACCTTTCATGTTAGTGGCACAACGCTCTTAAACACTAAGCTACCTGCCGCCCCGAATATCACATTTACATAAGTATTCAGACCCTTAACTCAGATTATTATTATTATTATTATTGAAGCACCTTTGGCAGCGATTACAACCTCAAGTCTTCTTGGGTATGACACTACAAGCTTGGCGCACCTTGATTTGGGGAGTTTCTCCCATTCTTCTCTGCAGATCCTCTCAATCTCTATCAGGTTGGATGGGGAGTGTCGCTGCACAGCTAATTTCAGGTCTCTCCAGAGATGTTCGATCAGGTTCAAATCCGGGTTCTGGCTGGGCCACTCAAGGACATTCAGAGACTTGTCCCAAAGTCACTCCTGGGTTGTCTTGGCTGTGTGCTTAGGGTCATTGTCCTGTTTGAAGGTGAACCTTCGCCCCAGCCTGAGGTCCTTTCATCAAAGATCTCTCTGCTCTGTCAGCGTGACCTTCGGGTTCATGGTCACCCTCTGACCAAGGCCCGTCTCCCCCGATTGCTCAGTTTGGATGGACAGGTGTGTGACTTTCCAAATCTTGTCCAATCAATTTAATTTACCACAGGTGGACTCCAATCAAGTTGTAGAATCATCTCAAGGATGATCAATGGAAACAGGATGCACCTGAGCTCAATTTCGAGTCTCATAGCAAAGGGTCTGAATACTTATGTAAATAAGGTATCTTTTTTAATATTTTTTTTTATACATTTGCTAAAATGTCTCAAAACCAGTTTTTGCTTTGTCATTATGGGGTATTGTGTGTAGCTTGATGAGGAAAATTTTTATTTTAATCAATTTTAGAATAAGGCTGTAACGTTACAAAATGTGGAAAAAAGGGAAGGGGTCTGAATACTTTCCGAATGCACTGTATTTTTCATAAACATCCTCTTTATTATGTGCTTATTGATTAACCATTGATATGTTTATTTTGAGACCTGACGGAACATCAGGTACTGCTGGAATGTCTACCAATGGCATGTCCATCTTTTTTTGAGACATTACACTGGTCACTCAAAACATTTAGAAAGCATTTACAAAGTAGATGAGGCCATGCAAAATAATTAACTAATTATAAGTACATGGTTTATAAAGACCTATATTAAACATCTCATGAATAATCTTATGAATTATTAAATACTTTAATAGTTGTTAATAAATGTGTGAATAACTAGGTTACTAACATTTACAAATGTGGGAATAATTATTAATAAATGATGAATAAACTATTTACTAATCCATTATAAATGCTTTATTATGTGGAGTTATTATAAAGTTATTTTTTTCCCTATGGTTGCACATTTAACATGCTGGTAGAAAAAAAACAGATTTAAGTTTCCCTGCGTTAAAGTCCCCGGCCACTAGGAGTGCTGCCTCTGGATGAGCGTTTTCCTGTTTGCTTATGGCCGTATACAGTTCATTGAGTGTGGTCTTAGTGCCATCATCGGTTTGTGGTGGTAAATAGACAGCTATGAAGAATATAGATGAAAACTCTATTGGTAAATAGTGTGGTCTGCAGTTTATCATGAGATTACCTCAGGCGAGCAAAACCTTGAGACTTCCTTAGATATCGTGCACCAGCTGTTGTTTACAAATATACATAGACCACCACCCCTTGTCTTACCAGAGGCTGCTATTCTATCCTGCCGATACAGTGTATAACCCACCAGCTGTATGTTATTAATGTCTTCCTTCAGCCACGACTCGGTGAAACATAAGATATTACAGTTTTTAATGTCCCGTTGGTAGGATATTCGTGCCTGTAGTTCGTCCACTTTATTATCAAGCAATTGTAAATTGGCCAATAGTATCGATGGCAAAGGCAGATTAGCCACTCGTCTCCGGCTCCTTACCAAGCACCCGATCTCCTTCTGCGATATCTCCTTTTCTTTCTACTGCGAATGACGGGGATGAGGGCCCTGTCGGGTGTCTGGAGCAAATCCCTCTCTTCTGACTCATTAAAGAAAAATAATTAGTCCAGTTCAAGGTGAGTAATCGCTGTTCTGATGTCCAGAAGCTCTTTTCGGTCATAAGAGACGGTAGCAGCAACATTATGTACAAAATAAATTACAAACAATGCAAAAAAAACACACAAAATAGCACGGTTGGTTAAGAGTCCATAAAACGGCATCCACCCCCTCTGGCGCCGTTCTTAGCGACACAGGATGTATCTCAGGCCACATTCAAGTTTCCCCTTTGTATTATATGTTAGCCCTAATACCCTGTGTCCTGTAAGCCTGCTGACTACCCAAAAAAGGGGTTACATTTGTGTAAAAAAAAAATTACTAATAATGTTTTGCCATTTATGAATGTTTTATTCAATGCGTTTCTCTGAGCTATAGTAGTAAAGGCCAAATTCAATATTTTATCAAAACATTGTATTTATTTATTAATTTTTATGCCTAAAGGGGTTTACAATTCAAAATCACACAGCTAAATGATCCATAGTATGACCATCTTAAAACAATTCCATATGTCAGCTTAGAATAATTACATATTTTGTCTTGCCCATTCACCCTACATGTCTCAATTGTCTCAAGGCTTAAAAATCCTTCTTTAACCTGTCTCCTCCCCTTCATCTACACTGATTGAAATGGATTTAAGAAGTGACATCAATAAGGGATCATAAGTTTCACCTGGATTCACCTGGTCAGTCTATGTCATGGAAAGAGCAGGTGTTCCTAATGTTTTGTACACTCGGTGTATGTAGCCTTAGAAATAAGGTTTGTGAAATCAACTTGCTAAAATCAGATAACATTAATATATTGGCAATCTCTGAGACTCACTTAGATCATTCCTTTGATGATACAGCAGTAGCAATAGAGGGATATAACATCTACAGAAGAGACAGGAATGCCTATGGTGGAGGTGTTGCAGAAAATGTTCAGAGCCATATTCCTGTAAAGCTTAGAGAGGATCTCATATCTAATGCTGTTAAAGTGTTGTGGTTGCATGTTCACCTGCCTCATCTAAAGCCTATTTTTAGGGGTACTGCTATAGACCACCAAGTGTTGACATGAATTATCAGGATAAGCTAAAATCACATGCGCGCCACGCAAGCCTAGTTTCAGCGGAATATCATCTGCAGGCTTCAAGAGTGTGCAGCGCTCAACTGGTTTTGGCATGGAGCAGCTCACAGAAGAATGGCATCGGTAGCCGGTAGGGTAGGAAAGATGTTTCAACTTATAATATCTACCAGTAAATGCTAACTAAGGCAACAATGGTTATATAAACCAGGTATTTAAAAAGTTTAGTCCGAAATGTTGGTTAGTAGGCTATTTGTGATGTTCAAATGTCATCATGTGCTGTTTTTTCACACAGGGTGCCTTTGCTTCACTGGGCAGGCTGTTTGGGAATTATTTGGCAAAATTAGAGTATACCCACTTCTCCAGGCACCACTACACCACTATTTAAGTGCCGATGGAAAGACAGTAGTAGTGATGAGGTGGTGTTGAAGGAGTCAGGCGCAGGAGGGTAAATCACAGAATAACAGTCTTTAATCCGCAAAAATACAGGGTTACGCAGAAATGCGTCAAACACACTCCAGGGCACAAAACAGGTGCACTGGAAAATACAAGGCACACAGGAAAATACTCCCGTTGAACAAAATACACAAGCTCCACCGAGCTTCACTAACCTTCACAATAAACAATCACCCACAAGGACAAGGGGGCAGAGGGAACAATTATACACGGACTAATTAGGGGATTAGAACCAGGTGTGTGTGATAACGAGACAAGACAATTGTGATGATGATTGGGGCGGCAGTGGTTAGTACTCCGGTGACGACGAACGCCGAAGCCTGCCCGAACAAGAAGGGGAGGCAGCCTCGGCAGAAGTCGTGACAGTAGTCACACACAGCATGATGTTAAAGGATAAGCAATCCATAAACTCTGACATAATAAGCCAGTAGGTCCCAATCATAAGAATACAAAAACACAACTATTAAGCATTTCCCAATCAAAATGTACAACTATTACTTCCCATTGCAAAAAACATTTCATGTTTAGCGCACAAAGTAACCGGGTGACCTACATTTTAAAGTGCAACTGACAGCGTTTTAAGTACTTTGCAGATATGAAACAAATAGACAATCATAACATCAGTAAAAAAATATCAAACTCCCAGTATATGCTACAAAACCAACTTCATAAGGTTTTAAAAGTATGTTATACACTGCTCAAAAAAATAAAGGGAACACTAAAATAACACATCCTAGATCTGAATGAATAAAATAATCTTATTAAATACTTTTTTCTTTACATAGTTGAATGTGCTGACAACAAAATCACACAAAAATTATCAATGGAAATCAAATTTATCAACCCATGGAGGTCTGGATTTGGAGTCACCCTCAAAATTTAAGTGGAAAACCACACTACAGGCTGATCCAACTTTGATGTCAAAATGAGGCTCAGTAGTGTGTGTGGCCTCCACGTGCCTGTATGACCTCCCTACAACGCCTGGGCATGCTCCTTAACTCCTGGACAGTCTGTGGTGCAACGTGGCGTTGGTGAATGGAGCGAGACATGATGTCCCAGATGTGCTCAATTGGATTCAGGTCTGGGAAACCGGCGGGCCAGTCCATAGCATCAATGCCTTCCTCTTGCAGGAACTGCTGACACACTCCAGCCACATGAGGTCTAGCATTGTCTTGCATTAGGAGGAACCCAGGGCCAACCGCACCAGCATATGATCTCACAAGGGGTCTGAGGATCTCATCTCGGTACCTAATGGCAGTCAGGCTACCTCTGGCGAGCACATGGAGGGCTGTGCGGCCCCCCAAAGAAATGCCACCCCACACCATGACTGACCCACCGCCAAACCGGTCATGCTGGAGGATGTTGCAGGCAGCAGAACGTTCTCCATGGCGTCTACAGACTCTGTCACGTCTGTCACGTGCTCGGTGTGAACCTGCTTTCATCTGTGAAGAGCACAAGGTGCCAGTGGCGAATTTGCCAATCTTGGTGTTCTCTGGCAAATGCCAAAAGTCCTGCACGGTGTTGGGCTGTAAGCACAACCCCCACCTGTGGATGTCGGGCCCTCATACCACCCTCATGGAGTCTGTTTCTGACCGTTTGAGCAGACACATGCACATTTGTGGCCTGCTGGAGGTCATTTTGCAGGGCTCTGGCAGTGCTCCTCCTGCTCCTCCTTGCACAAAGGCGGAGGTAGCAGTCCTGCTGCTGGGTTGTTGCCCTCCTACGGCCTCCTCCACGTCTCCTGATGTACTGGCCTGTCTCCTGGTAGCGCCTCCATGCTCTGGACACTAAGCTGACAGACACAGCAAACCTTCTTGCCACAGCTCGCATTGATGTGCCATCCTGGATGAGCTGCACTACCTGAGCCACTTGTGTGGGTTGTAGACTCCGTCTCATGCTACCACTAGAGTGAAAGCACCGCCAGCATTCAAAAGTGACCAAAACATCAGCCAGGAAGCATAGGAACTGAGAAGTGTCTGTGGTCACCACCTGCAAAACCAGTCCTTTATTGGGGGTGTCTTGCTAATTGCCTATAATTTCCACCTGTTGTCTATTCCATTTGCACAACAGCATGTGAAATGTATTGTCAATCAGTGTTGCTTCCTAAGTGGACAGTTTGATTTCACAGAAGTGTGATTGACTTGGAGCGTGAGTTACATTGTGTTGTTTAAGTGTTCCCTTTATTTTTTTGAGCAGTGTATTTGACTCAACGTTCCATGACGTATACTAATGCATTGTTGGCAGAATAGATGGATGCAGTTCAATGCATGATTAATATAATTCACCAATACATTTCTTGGTAGTTGTAAATCACAGCTGGCCAGGTACATTGTTTGCTGCCTCCATTCGGGATGGACTGTTTCAGTTTCAATGACTCAATATTCTGGACAAAAACGGACGAATGTAAGTAAGGTTGGGAATGTCAATACAATCAAACTAGCAAGGGCAATGATCACAAGTCAGTCATAATGTGGCTAATAGGCTAGCTTATCTATTTATGTAGCAAGCTATAAACACAGAGCCTAACACTAGCTAGATAGCTAGCTGCTAGGAGGATGTCAGTTCTAGCCATTGGAGGAGTGGGTGAGTAACTTTTTCCCCTCATATCGTTTTTTGGTGGCTATACACAGCTAGAGATGCAGGTGTCATTTGGTTAGCTAGCAAAAACTTTTACGAATGTTATCCAGTTAGAATGTCTCTTGCGTTTGCAAATTCATTCTGACTATCTACTCCGATTTCAGAACACTCTCGTCTGAGTTTGCTAGACCGCAACACCCGCTGAATATGACCGGTGTCAGTAAATGTAGGCAAAAAAAGTAATAGTTAGTCAAGAACGCTCTAGATAACATGAAAACAGCCTAACCAGCTCTGCTACAGCGAGTAAAATGGTCAGAGTGAGGTGTTCTTTGTGTCTGGGAGTAGCTAGCTAGGAAGCTAGCCAACTTTAGCCAGTTAGCTTGGGTGCTTGTTTCGGACAAGCATGCATTGGAAGGCAAGCTGCAGAAGGACGAGGCTACAAATTCCCCAACGTTTATCAGTGCAATTTTGACGGCCAACTAGATGAACAAGTTTGAGAGGGTTTATCTAATGTTCCTTCGTTAGATTTTAGCTCATCTTGCTCTGGCTAGCATTAGTTGTTGATCTTGCTGTTGTTGATATGCATAACTGAGGGAGAGAGAGGCTCCCTTTTCATGGTTGTTTGATCAATAGGACCAAATGTAAGAGGACCCCCTTGGTGTTTACATTCACTATATATACAAATTAGTGTATTTGGCTATTTCAGCCACACCCGTTGCTGACAGGTGTATAAAATCGAGCACACAGCCATGCAATCTCCATAGACAAACATTGGCAGTAGAATGGCCTGTACTGAAGAGCTCAGTGACTTTCAACATTGCACCGTCATAGGATGCCACCTTTCCAACAAGTCAGTTCGTTACATTTCTGCCCTGCTAGAGTTGCCCCAGTCAACTGTAAGTGCAGTTATTGTGAAGTGGAAACGTCTAGGAGCAACAACGGCTCAGCCACGAAGTCGTAGGCCACACAAGCTAACAGAACGAGACCGCCGAGTGCTGAAGCGCGTAACGCGTAAAAATCATCTCTACTCGGTTGCAACACTACCAAGTTCCAAACTGCCTCTGGAAGCAACGTCAGCACAAGAACTGTTCATCGGGAGTTTCATGAAATGGGTTTCCATGGCTGAGCAGCCGCACACAAGCCTAAGATCACCATGTGCAATGCCAAGCGTCGGCTGGAGTGGTGGAAAGCTCGCCACCATTGTTCTCTGGAGTGATGAGTCACACTTCACCATCGGCAGTCTGACGGACGAATCTGGGTTTGGCGGATGTCAGGAGAACACTACCTGCCCGAATGCATAGTGCCGACTTTAAAGTTTGGTGGAGAAGGAGTAATAGTTTGGGGCTGTTTTTCATGGTTTGGTCCAAGCCCCTTAGTTCCAGTGAAGGGAAATCTTAACGCTACAGCATACAATGACATTCTAGATGATTCTGTGCTTTGTGGCAATGGTTTGTGGAAGGCCCTTTACTGTTTCAGCATAACAATGCCCTGTGCACAAAGCGAGGTCCATACAGAAATGGTTTGTCGAGATTGGTGTGGAAGAACTTGACTGGCCTTCACAGAGCCCTGACCTCAACCCCATCGAACACCTTTGGGATGAATTGGAACGGCGACTGCGAGCCAGGCCTAATCGCCCAACATCAGTGCCCGACCTCACTAGTGCTCTTGTGGCTGAATGGAGCAAGTCCTCACAGCAATGTTCGAACATCTAGTGGAAAGCCTTCACAGGAAAGTGGAGGCTGTTATAGCAGCAAAGGGGGGACCAACTCCATATTAATGGCCATTATTTTGGAATGAGGTGTTCGATGAGCAGGTGTTAACATACTTTTGGTCTTGTAGTGTATTTGGTAGAAATCTATTCAGGTGTATTTTGTGGCTTTTGGCGAATATCGTTTAATGATCTAAAGTCGCGCTGTTGCAACTGCCTGTAAACGCACAGTCCAGTTCAAAGTGAATGATGGCAGGCCCTTGTGGCAAATGGCTTGTTTGTATAAAGGCCTACAGTAGCTCTGATTGACTATAGCGCACCGGTCTGTGTAGACTCCAGTTCTGGAAAATACAGTTGTTTTTATTCGGTTTTATATACTGCAGTGTCTATAATTGTCCAAACGCACTGCCGCTTTCCCACTCTATATTGCTATACAGTTTTCACAAATGCCTTAGCATACATAATTCCCAAACATTCTAAGAATTTATGAAAACATGAAAATGACCATGTCTATGTGGTCGCTTGTCAGATTTTTTTTGTTTTTTAAGTGTCATATTATTCCTGGGGGTGTATATGAACAGATTTTAATACGATTTCATGTTGCTAAAATGTTGTCAGTTCCACTTTAAATGCAACGGTGTTTCATACACATAAGTTATTTTCAAAGAGATGGATAACAACAGCAAGCGTGCTGCAATAAATAACACAGTTCCACTCCCCAGATGATGATCATTTGAAACTTAACTTCTTGTTGAAAGATATTCAAATTAGCAACATCATCCTCTTTGAGAACACCTGCTACAGCCGCTGCAAATTAGCCAACAACAAAAGCTAGCAAGCTAGACCGTGGGAAAACTACTGCTCGCTATTGCGCAGTGACCTGTTGGCCTTCAAGAAGGCAGAAGTTTCCATATGTTTTTGTAAAAACGGTACCCCCCATTAAGTCAAAATGTGATAGGTTGATTCCACTGTCACTCCAAAATTCTGCCCTAATACAGTTGAATGGCGGATGCCTTTATCTCACTTCTGATGGCCTAGCCAATGGCTGACTTAGCTAGATTGAACTCCCCAGAGACCAGCAAAGAAAAATCCTGATTGGATATTTTTTTCTCTTCCGTCTTAACCCTTTCCTTTCCAACAAAAACTGAAAATAATAAATCAGAACATACTGAAAGTAATAACATAATTCTAAGGATTATTATATTATTATAATAATTATGTTATAAATCCTTAGCCCTTCTCTGAAGGCGTAGAGGGCCCTTTGTTCCCCATTGTGTTTGTGTTAGTAATAATTTGTAAAGTGGCTCTATTTTCCCTCAGCATGCATTTTTTCACTATTCGTAATGTCTAAAGAATCCATATGTTGTTCTGAAATATGAACACAGAAATACTGGACATTTTGAACTGTTGTTGAAAAAACCTTGTGGATTCATATTGTGGATTCAGAGCTACCTATCTAATAGAACACAGAGGGATTTATTTAATGGAATATTCTCTAATGTTGAACATGTAAAGTGTGGTGTACCGCAGGGAAGCTCTCTTTGCCCTCTACTCTTTTCTATTTTTTACTAATGCCACTGGCATTAAACAAAGCCTGTGTGACTATGTATGCTGATGATTCAACCCTATACACATCAGCAACCATAACTAGTGAAATCACTGCCACACTAAACAAATAGTTGCAGACAGTTTTAGATCAAACTAAGAGCATTGTATTTGGTACAAATCATCCCAAAGTTCTAGACCTCTGATAATGAATAATGAATCTGATAATGAATAATGTGGCTATTGAGAAAGTTGAGGAGACTAAATTACTTGGTGTTACCTTGGATTGTAAACTGTCATGGTCAAACCATATTGATTCAATGGTTGTAAAGATTGGTAGAAGTTTGTAAAGATTGGTAGAGGTCTGTCCGTGATAATGAGCTGCTCTGCTTTTTTGACACCACACTCCACAAAGCAAGTCCTACAGGATCTAGTTTTATCTTATCTTGTTTATTGCCCATTCATATGGTCAGGTGCTGCAAAGAAGGACCCAGAACAGAGTGGCACATCTTGCTCTTCACTGTAATCAGAGGGCTAATATCAATACTATGCATGCCAGTCTCTCTTCGCTGAAAGTAGAGGAGAGGACTGACTGCATCACTTCTTTTTATAAGGAACATTAATGTGTTGAAAACTCATAGTCAATTTACACACAGTTCTGACACACACACTTACCCCACCAGACATGCCACCAGGGGTCTTTTCACAGTCATTAAATCCAGAACAAATTCAAGAAAACATACTTTATTATATGGAGCCATGATTGCATGGAACTCCCTTTCATCTCAGATTGCTCAAGTGAACAGCAAGCCTGGTTTAAAAAAACAGATAAAGCAACACCTCACGGCACAACGCCTCTCCCCTATTTGACTTAGATATTTTGTGTGTATGTACTGATATGTAGGCTATGTGGGACATTTTAAATGTATGTAGTTCTGTCCTTGAGCTGTGCTTGTCTATTAATGTTCTGTATTATGTCATGTTTCATGTTTTGTGTGGACCCCAGGAAGAGTAGCTGCTGCTTTTGCAAAAGCTAATGGGGATCCTAATAAAATACAAATACCATCTCTTTGTTGTTCCAGACAAAAAGAGAGATAGAGAGCAAGAGAGAGAGAAACATAAGCATAAACATGAACATGCACACACACGTACAGGTTGTAGAGACTGAGAGACAGTGGAGAGGGTGGAAATAAAGCTATCAGTCACCTGGTGGACTCTGACCTCACAGCTGACCCCTTGCAGACAAGACCGGCCAAATGTGCAAGCATGAAAGTGTAGGTACACACACACGCTAGCACGCACTTACACACTCACACACACACACACACACACACACACACACACACACACACACACACACTTGGGGCCAGTAATCAATGAGGGGTTTCTCCCTGCCTCTAACATGTCTGTTGTGTTGTGTTCTCCCGCGCCTCCTGACTGTGGACTGTGTGTGTGTGGGTGGGTGGGTAGGTAGGGGTGTGAGTGTGACGCACAGGGAGTGTGTATGGGTGTGAGATAAAGAACATCCGTCACACAGAATGGCTCCCGGCATTCTTCTACCCGGTGAAGTAGAGATGGCCACTGAGCTCTGGAATGGAACCCTGTCCCTAAAGCTCATTGACAGGCTCTCTGGACACACACACACACACACACTAGAGGAGGCTGGTGGGTGGCTTTAGGAGGATGGGCTCATTGTAATGGCTGGAATGGAATCAGTGGAATGGAGTCAAACATGGTTTCGATATGTTTGTTGAGTTTGAAACCGTTCCATTAATTACATTCCAGCCATTACAATGAGCCTGTCCTCTTATAGCTCCTCCCACCAGCCTCCTCCGACACACACACACACAAACACACACACACACAAATTAACGAAGACACACACACACACACACACACACACACACACACACAGACACACCTGAAAAAAAGACAAAATGTCCCGGAGTTGACATCCACGCAAAGCAGCACACCTCATCTGCATCTCTCTCTCTCTCTCTCTCTCTCTCTCTCTCTCTCTCTCTCTCTCTCTCTCTCTCTCTCTCTCTCTTACTTCCTCCCTCCCTCCCTCCTCCCACCCATTGACTCCATATTGAGCCAATCTATGGTGCCTCTGTCTTTGAGTGGTAGATAGGTAAAGCAATGCTGACTTTGTTGACGGTGGAGGTTTTCTCCCTGGGTGCATGGCTGCAGAAGGCCTGTGTTTATGCCATATCATCATTACCTCTGATAAGCCGCTGAGAGCCACATAATGGGAAATCATTTTCCCTGTTGTTTCCTTTCCCCCTTCCTTATCTTCCTTCTCCCAGAGCGCCTGTTAGGGCATCATGGTGGAACACATGGAGGATGAGTGGTGGTTGAAAGGAGGGATGCAAGGGAGGGAAGTTGGGGGGAGGGGTGAGAGAGGGGTTATTGTAGGGGAAGGGGGAGGAGGGAAGATGGAGTTGGTAATGGGGTTTTGTGTAAGTAAGAGGACAAGGACAGGTTGGGAGTCAGGTTGGGTGGAGGAATGGGGAGAGGACAAGGACAGGTTGGGAGTCAGGTTGGGTGGAGGAATGGGGAGAGGACAAGGACAGGTTGGGAGTCAGGTTGGGTGGAGGAATGGGGAGAGGACAAGGACAGGTTGGGAGTCAGGTTGGGTGGAGGAATGGGGAGAGGACAAGGACAGGTTGGGAGTCAGGTTGGGTGGAGGAATGGGGAGAGGACAAGGACAGGTTGGGAGTCAGGTTGGGTGGAGGAATGGGGAGAGGACAAGGACAGGTTAAATGTAAGAGATGATGAGGAAGGGATCCTCTGCACTGAGCACTGAGCACAAAACAAGACAGAGAGAAGGGCTGAAGATGAATCAAATAATCAAATATATCAATAAAAAAGGAAGTAGCCTAATTAATTAAATTACGACAGTGATCATACTGACCAGTGGCACATAGTGACATTGAAACACCAAACAACTCTAGCTCTAACTGCAAGCTTAAGCCTTGCTTTCATTTTGTTTTAACACAAGATAATAGTCTCTACCCTGGTCCCAGATCTGTTAGTGCTGTCATGCCAACTTAGTGTGGCAGTGACCATAGGGGTTGGCAAGACAGCACAAACAGATCTGGAACCAGGCTAAAGAGTCTTGCCACTCATTCACTTAATCCCCCGCTCCCCTGACAGTTAATTCTCCTGTTTATACTGAGTTTTTGTGGAGAGGCTGTTGGTAGCTCCTCTCATTCCTTCTAGTCAATCTCTGATTCCCTCTACATTGAAAAGAGAGCCTATGAGGCATGTACTGTATACAGGAAGGCCTCAGTCAGACACAGCTAGCACTAGGTTTGCAGAATTCTGATAACTTTACCAACATTTCTAGTTTTCCAAAAATCCTGGTTGGAGGATTCAAGATTTCCTGCTTGTTCCCTCCTAATTCCGTGAATCTTCCAACTGGGATTTCTGGAAAACCTGAGAATTTTGGTAAAGTTGCAAGAAATCTGCAACCCTATCTAGCACGCTGACTGACTGATCTGACTAGCTGGCTGGAGGTCCTCTTAAGCAAGATGCTGCTTTGTAGACTGGCTAATATGGTGGCTAATATTGTGGATTAAATGGTTCAATATAGATCCATGCAAACACAAAACAGGGAGTAATGTTGATCAATGATGTCTCCATCAGGGATGGGGTCAGTTCCAAATGCCCACAAACCACGGCCAATCTAGCCTGGAGAGAAATAAACGCAAAACACATTGTAAATGCCAACATCCTGCTGTAGTAACGGACACTGCCAACACCATTAGGCAGCATGTGAAAAACTTAATCTTAATCATATTTCAGTGCGCTTAACACACAATTAACCTGGTCTGATAATTAATGCCTATTGAGCAGACTGCTATTCTCTGTTGGCTAATGCTAATGCTATGGGATAACACAGCTAGTGTTTTGATGTGTGCTTCTTCCTCCTCTAACTGGGTCAATGGGAGCCATAAAGTTTGAGGGAAAAGAGAAGATAGGAAGAGGAAGATGTCAAGGGTGGGGTAGTGGAAGCCAAGTGCTAAGTTTTAGCCGCTAATGAAGTTAAAAACCCACTCCAACTCACAGAGGTGCACTGCTAGCTCCATTTCCTGAACGAGCGAGAGCGAGTGAGCTAAACCTGTGCTCAGAGCCAGCCATGATGACTTGTCCAAACCAGCACTTTTCAGCCATTAACGGAAGTTTTAAGTGTCTAAAGTTGACTTCACTTTAACTAATTGGAGCGATACTTCAAATGCTAATAACAGTCGATTTACATTCGGGACATTTTTAAAACAAGTTGTCACCATGGGGGAAATTAATGTAATTTCCTGGGCTGGAAAACCAGGGGCTGTAAAGCAACCATTGACATAAACATGTCATTGATGTTATATCAGCTTCACCCCCATGAGAAAATAGGAATTATTTATTTGTATTTTTGTATTATTATTATTATTTATTTTTTAGGGGGTAGATCACCTTTAATATTGCAGATAGATTGTAGCTTCCATCAATGTAATTGTCTGCATCACTTCCAATCCCCCATATATTTCTTGCAAATATATACAGTACCAGTCAAAAGTTTGGACACACCTAATCATTCAAGGGTTTATTTTTATTTTTACTATTTTCTACATTGTAGAATAATAGTGAAGACATCAAAACTATGAAATAACACATATGGAATCATGTAGTAACCAAAAAAGTGTTAAACAAATCAAAATATATTTTATATTTGAGATTCTTCAAAGTAGCCCCCCTTTGCATTGATGACAGCTTTGCACACTCTTGGCATTCTCTCAACCAGCTTCATGAGGTAGTCACCTGGAATGCATTTCAATTAACAGGTGTGCCTTGTTAAAAGTTCATTTGTAGAATTTCTTTACTCTTAATGTGTTTGAGCCAATCAGTTGTGTTGTGATAAGGTAGGGGTGGTATACAGAAGATAGCCCTATTTGGTAAAAGACCAAGTCCATATTATGGCAAGAACAGCTCAAATAAGCAAAGAGAAACGGCAGCCCATCATTACTTTAAGACATGAAGGTCTTCAAGTGCAGTCGCAAAAACCATCAAGTGCTATGATGAAACTGGCTCTCATGAGGACCGCCACAGGAAAGGAAGACACAGAGTTACCTCTGCTGCAGAGGATACGTTCATTAGAGTTACCAGCCTCAGAAATTGCAGCCCAAATAAATGATTCACAGAGTTCAAGTAACAGACACATCTCAACATCAACTTTTCAGAGGAGACCGTGTGAATCAGGCCTTCATGGTCGAATTGTTGCAAAGAAACCACTTCTAAAGGACACCAATAAGAAGAAGAGACTTGCATGGGCCAAGAAACACAAGCAATGGACATTATATCGTTGGAAATGTGTCCTTTGGTCTGACAAGTCCAAATGTGCGATTTTTGGTTCCAAACACTGTGTCTTTGTGAGACGCAGAGTAAGTGAACGTATGATCTCCGCATGTGTGGTTCACACCGTGAAGTATGGAGGAAGAGGTGTGATGGTGTGGGGGTGTTTTGTTCATGACACTGTCAATAATTTATTTAGAATTCAAGGCACACTTAACCAGCATGGCTACCACAGCATTCTGCAGCGAAACGCCATCCCATCTGGTTTGCCAGAGTGGGACTATCATTTGTTTTTCTACAGGACAATGACCCAACATGCCTCCAGGCTGTGTAAGGGCTATTTGACCAAGAAGGAGAGTGATGGAGTGCTGCATCAGATGACCTGGCCTCCACAATCCCCCGACCTCAACCCAATTGAGATGGTTTGGGGTGAGTTGAGAGTGAAGGAAATGCAGCCAACAAGTGCTCAGCATATGTGGGAACTCCTTCAAGACTATTGGTAAAACATTCCAGGTGAAGCTAGTTGAGAGAATGCCAATAGTGTGTAAACCTATCATCAAGGCAAAGGGTGGAAACTTTTTTTAATTTATTTAATATTTTTTGTGGGGTAGATCAGCTTTAATATTTCAGATAGATTGTAACTTCCATCAATGTAATTGTCTGCATCACTTCCAATCCCCCATGTTTTATATATATATATATATATATATATATATATATATATATATATATATATATATATATATATATATATATATATATATATACAGTTGAAGTCGGAAGTTTACATACACCTTAGCCAAATATATTTAAACTCAGTTTTTCACAATTCCTGACATTTAATCCTAGTAAAAATTCCCTGCCTTAGGTCAGTTAGGATCACCACTTTATATTAAGAATGTGAAATGTCAGAATAATAGTAGAGAGAATTATTTATTTCAGCTTTTATTTCTTTCATCACATTCCCAGTGGGTCAGAAGTTTACATACACTGAATTAGTATTTGGTAGCATCGCCTTTAAATTGTTTAACTTGGGTCAAACGTTTCGCGTAGCCTTCCACAAGCTTCCCACAATAAGTTGGGTGAATTCTGGCCTATTCCTCCTGACAGAGCTGGTGTAACTGAGTCAGGTTTGTAGGCCTCCTTGCTCGCACACGCTTTTTCAGTTCTGCCCACAACTTTTCTATAGGATTGAGGTCAGGGCTTTGTGATGGCCACTCCAATACCTTGACTTTGTTGTGCCATTTTGACACAACTTTGGAAGTATACTTGGGGTCATTGTCCATTTGGAAGACCCATTTGCGACCAACCTTTAACTTCCTGACTGGTGTCTTGAGACTTTGCTTAAATATATCCACATAATTTTCCTTCCTCATGATGCCATCTATTTTGTGAAGTGCACCAGTCCCTCCTGCAGCAAAGCACCCCAACAGCGTGATGCTGCCACCCCCATGCTTCAAGGTTGGTATGGTGTTCTTCGGCTTGCAAGCAACCCCCTATTTCCTCCTAACATAACAATGGTCATTATGGCCAAACAGTTCTATTTTTGTTTAATCAGACCAGAGGACATTTCTCCAAAAAGTACGATCTTTGTCCCCATGTGCAGTTGCAAACCATAGTCTGGCTTTTTTATGGCGGTTTTGGAACAGTGGCTTCTTCCTTGCTGAGCGGCCTTTCAGGTTATGTCGATATAGGACTAGTTTTACTGTGGATATAGATACTTTTGTACCTGTTTCCTCCAGCATCCTCACAAGGTCCTTTGCTGTTGTTCTGGGATTGATTTGCACTTTTCGCACCAAAGTACGTTCATCTCTAGGAGACAGAACGCGTCTCATTCCTGAGCGGTATGATGGCTGCGTGGTCCCAAGGTGTTTATACTTGCGTACTATTATTTGTACAGATGAACTTGGTACCTTCAGGCGTTTGGAAATTGCTCCCAAGGATGAACCAGACTTTTTTTCTGAGGTCTTGGCTGATTTCTTTTGATTTTCCCATGATGTCAAGCAAAGAGGCACTGAGTTTGAAGGTAGGCCTTGAAATACAACCACAGGTACACCTCCAATTGACTCGAATTATGTCGATTAGCCTATCAGAAGTTTCTAAAGCCATGGCATCATTTTCTGAAATTTTCCAAGCTGTTTAAAGGCACAGTCAACTTAGCGTATGTAAACGTCTGACCTACTGGAATTGTGATACAGTGAATTATAAGTGAAATAATCTGTCTGTAAACAATTGTTGGAAAAATTACTTGTGTCATGCACAAAGTAGATGTCCTAACCGACTTGCCAAAACTATAGTTTGTTAACAAGAAATTTGTGGAGTGGTTGAAAAACGAGTTTTAATGACTCCAACATAAGTATATGTAACTTCCGACTTCAACTGTACATATATACAGTGGGGAGAACAAGTATTTGATACACTGCCGATTTTGCAGGTTTTCCTACTTACAAAGCATGTAGAGGTCTGTAATTTTTATCATAGGTACACTTCAACTGTGAGAGATGGAATCTAAATCCAGAAAATCACATTGTATGATTTTTAAGTAATTCATTTGCATTTTGCATGACATAAGTATACAGAGAATCTTGCTGCTCTAGTAGGTCTCTGACCACATTTATCTTTCTGTTTTGGCTGCATATAGGCAACTTACAGCAGGCCCATGAAACAGATAGGGACTTCTCTTTGGTGTTTGGGTCGCTCAGGTGGGTGTCTAGGGTATAGGGTGGGGACTGTTCCATCATGATAGGACAATAAAAACATTAATGAGATGTATACTTTATTTTAAAATGTATATCCCTCATCTGCACAAAATTGAAAGCTCTCTCTCACAACCCCTGCTCACAGATACATATTGGTTCTGGGATATGCAACCATTTCCTTTCTCACTCACTTAACACCTCACTTTTCCAAACAAAAAAACACATGCCACACCTTCCATCACAATACATCCACACATACCAACATACTGTGCCTTCTATGTCTTCTGTTTGCTGTGTTTTTATCTCCACCATGTTGATTGAGTACTTTTGTGTTCCAAATAGTTATATTTGAAGATGTATTATTTTGCTAGTTATCCTTTCTTCTAATGCGGTCTTATCCATTTATAAAATACTATAAATGGAAAATTGAATACTAATTATTTTACATCATTCCCTACCTTGAAAGGTACAGTGTAGTTATACTATATTTTATTTAACAATTGTTTTATTTTATTGCTTTTATATCTATATCTTTTTATTATTATTACAATCCCTACCATGGCTAGTATTGGGTGTTCCATTATTCGACTCCTCTATGAGAACTTTGTAATTTTTAGAATAGCCATGGAGTAGTCCTTGTGTCTTTGAACATTTGGTTGTCAATACACAGTTTATCGACTACGAGAGCTACACGCTTCCCTTTTAATCTATTCTCCTTGAAGAATGGGTACAGAACTTTGCACCGTACTGCAATCTCCCTCGGGAACTTATCATTCATGCCAATTTTCTTGCCAGCAAGTCTTTTACCCAGGCTTTTAACCATTACTTTATCCTTAAAGAAAGCACATTTGGCAACGATCGGACGCTCATATCTCTGTCCTCTTTGTCCAAAACGGTGTACACGTTCGAGTTGGATTTTATCGACAGCATCGAGTGGGATTTGAAGCGCTGTAAGAAATCATTCCTTCACTACATTTTCGGGAACTTCTCCTTCTCTTTCTTGGATACCCAGGTACTAGATTTTCTCTCATAGATCTAGTCTGTATGTCTAGTAAGGCTTCTCTCAGAAATATGTTCTCCTTTTTAAGTTCATTAACATCCGTTTCTATCTTAGTGACTGTCCCTTTTAGCTTTTTTATTTCGTTCTCCATTATCGCAGCTTTTTCGTCACTCATTTCAAGGCACCTTTACATCCTTACTGACTAATTCAAGGAAGCCCAGTTTGTCATTTATCGACTTTAACAGATCGCTTTCCACACTTACCAGTCCCAGTAAAGCATAAATAATTTCTATCCGTCAAGGAGTCGCGTTTTCTTTTGGAAATTGATTCTCCTCGTTTTACCTCCGTCATGTTTGAGTGTTTGTTGATACATTTCTCTAGCCTTATGATTTGTTTTATTATCCAGATTGAATGTTATTACCCACGAGAATATGAAGTGCTAATATTTAGTCTAACTTACTTGAATGTTACATTTTTATCTTGAGGCGATTTGCATCGCTGTGTTCAGTACGCCATCTTGTCGTCTCAGGGACCGCACAGGCAGAAAAGAGCCATTGACTGTCATAATAAAGAAGAATGGATCAGCATGCAGTGGGTTGTACCACTAATAATTGCATGGGGGAATTATATTTAATAGCAGGGATTGTGTACAAGTTTGCATGGAAAGCCTATAACAGCTCCACTGGGGTGTAAGCCCCTTTTATAAACATATTGTAGCGATTGGCAGGGCAGGGAACCGAACCTGTGGTCGCTAGTGTGAAAGGCAAACACCCTACACATCGCGCCAATAGGGTTAACCCACTTTGTGGGAATTGTAATGTGATTCATATAGTGAGGAGCGCCACACTGCACTCTTCAAACGGGAAGGCACGTCCCCGGTGCTTCGAATAACCTCAGTCCCCTCACACGTCCGGGCCGTGCGTTCCGATGGCCACCATAACACTTCTGTTAACAATGTAGCGAATGGCGGGGTAGGAAAGCGAACACGGGTTGCTGGTATGAAAGACGAACAACCTTCACATCGCGCCAATAGGATTAACCCACTTGGTGGGAGTTGTAAAGTGACTCATATAGCCAACTAGCTCTCACAGTCTCACTTCAGAATTAGACATTCATCCATGTTCCTTAAACATCAAATTAAAAAAAAATTTAAACTTCAAATGTAGAAATGTTTAAAGATAAGTTTGGGCATAAACTCCGAATTGTTAAGGTAAGAGTTAAGGTTTGGGATAGGCTTATCAAAAACTACTTTCACTGGATTTGAACTTGCAACCTTTGGAATCAGAGGCAGATGCTTAAGCCCATCCGCCATCCCCGTCGACAACTAAAACCTACTTGAAGGTAACAGCGCTCACTGTTGACCCTAGGGGCCGGTTTTCACGTTATCTCCCAACGTCCTCAGACATGGATGGACGTCGAAAACTGACTTGTATCAAGGGTGACCTGGCTACACCATGTAAATAGGCTAATTCCATGTAAATCATATAGCCTAATACACTATGCTTACTACAAGCCAGCTGAGGATTCTTATTAGAATATAATATAAATAGAATAAAAAATTATTGTCGATTGGTTAGAACAGAAATTTGTCTCCTACCTTTCCCAACACTCCCAGAGATACACACACGTTGAGAGGCACAGGGTCAGCAACAGTGCAGCACCCCTGGATGGAGAGCAATTGTGGGGGGTTAAGTGCCTTTCTCAGGGGCACAACGGCAGGAGATGGTACATGGGATCAGGGACCAGCAGCTTTCTAGCTGCCATTTCAGTTCCATTCCCATCAACATCAGTTCCATTCCCATCAACATTGTTCTTATCTGCAGCGACCTGTAAACCTAGCAAAACCTAGCAAACTCATCAAGATGTTTGGATCTCTTGGCTTAGTGGGTAAAGGGTTGGGTTGACAGTCGTTTGACTCGGGTTTGAGTCCCAATTGAGGCCACCCCCTGAATTCATTGCCGTCATTTCTAATACACCTGATCCCATATGAGTAGAGGTGAGCAGACTCGGTTTGAGATTTAGAACCCTAATAATGGGAGTTTTCTTCAGTCTAGGCTGTTATTTACCCATATAGCTTACAATAATAATCTGCTTTAAACAAAACAACCAATCATTCTCGCAAATCTGTGACTTCAATGGGCGCAAATAAGATATTACACTGTATGGGTATTACAATGTTATTTCCATGCAATATAGAGTCCGACTATCATAACGCACCAAATAGATACATAAAAGCTGATGAGCTTTGCTACAACTCTGGGTTTATGAATGAAGCACGATCCAGCTAACACAGAACGTTCCCGTAACGCTCCCTAAAGGTTTCCTTTGGTTGAAGAAAACATTTTCCCTGACTGTTCTTGGAACAATAATGTGTTAGCTGGGAAAAGTTTTGACAGCAGAATAAATCCCCTCGAGGATTCACCCCAGCCTGAAATGATGTCATAGGAGGTTAAACGTCCATTTTGATGAGCCACTCTTCAAAGAGATTTGTCAGGCAGCCATGGCAGCCATTGTTGCTCCCTCTGTCATTAGCCCAGGAAAAGATGAAAGCACTTCCATGAGACCCTGACATCCTGTCCTGTGGCAGTATCTCTCACTATCTCTCTGATCTCAGCAAAGATACATATCTGTTCAAGTGTCCAGACCAGCCTAGACAGAGAGAGAGCGGGAGAGAAAGAGAGAGTGTGTGTGTGTGTGTGTGTGTGTGTGTGTGCTTGAGTGTGTTTTGTGTGTGTGCCACACACATACAGTCTGACAGCCCTCAGCGGTGGCTTGGCAGACATCCTCACAGCAGCACAGTATGATGTCGTGTCGGGAAAAATGCTAACCAGGAATAGATGCTAAACGGATGATCAAGAAACGTCTCACTGCCTTTTAACGTTCTCACCAAAATGTCTCTTTAACCTCAAGACAACATCATCTAACATTATGGCCACTCAATCCCAGTCCTAAAGGGATTCAATGTCTACTGTGCTTCATATCTACTTACACTGAGTATACAAAACATTTAGAACACCTGCTCTTTTGTGACATAGACTGACCTTGTGAATCCAGGTGAAAGCTATGATCCCTTATTGATATCACTTGTTAAATCCACTTCAATCAGTGTAGATGAAGGGGCGAGAGAGGTTAAAGAAGGATTTTTAAGCCTTGAGACAATTGAGACATGGATTGTGTATGTGTGCCATTCAGAGGGTGAATGGGCAAGACAAAAGTTTGATGTGCCTTTGAACGGGGTATGGTAGTAGGTGCCATGTGCACCAGTTTGTGTCAATAACTGCAACGCTGCTGGGTTTTTCACGCTCAACAGTTTCCTGTGTGTATCAAGTATGGTCCACCACCCAAAGGACATCCAGCCAATTTGACACATCTGTGGGAAGCATTGGAGTCTCTCTCCCTGTCTGTCTTAAGGCCTGTTTAGAGATGAGAGAGAGGGACTAGCTGTATGCTCTGTCGTCTCCCACACCAGGATTGAATTCACTAGGAACCAATTGGGCTGAAACCGGGAGGTACCTAGCTGAATTGTCCAATAAGATATGTTATTTTTTCGGTTTCCATTATAAAACGTTTTGCTATGGGGCAAAACGTTTTATTACGGTGTGCACTAATGAATAAGACCCTGGGTTCCATTCAAATTGCTTAGAAGTGCATCCCTCCCTCCCCCCTTCCTTGTACAAATCACTGATTAAACATGGCATTTGCCAGTCCACTCATTTCTAATCAATGATTACTTTAGTAGTAGTGGAAAGTTTAATTGGTTTCTCGTACCCATGGACTGAATTAGTCTGATTATCCCAGACTCCTTGCTCCGGCCAAATGCAACGCCACGCTCACGGACATTAGTTTCTTCTCCACAATTAATCTGGATCTGAGTACCTCCCCGACCCTTCACTGAATGTGAATAAATTCTGGGCTGTCTGATTGGTCCAGAAACCGATGGGTTGTGCCAGAGCCAGAACACATGTGGGTAAAGAGGCGGTTTGAAAATTCATCATTTGCTTTGAGACTCTGATTGGTTAGAGACGATCCAATCACTGATGCCTTTGTTTTGTATAATGCCCCTCATCACCACAAACAACTTCAATGATGGCAGTCACGTGTGTGTGTGTGTGTGTGTGTGTGTGTGTGTGTGTGTGTGTGTGTGTGTGTGTGTGTGTGTGTGTGTGTGTGTGTGTGTGTGTGTGTGTGTGTGTGTTTACTAATCCACATATGTTTGATTAATGCCAAAGCTGAAACATCATTGGCTCATACTAAATGTATTTCAGAATTATACATTTGCTAACAATTTGCTCTCTTTCTGTGTCTCCCTCCCCGTCCTTCGTCCCTCTCTCCCTCAAAGCCACAGAGATTTGAAGCCAGAGAACCTGTTGTTAGATGAGAAGAACAACATCAGGATAGCAGACTTTGGCATGGCCTCTCTACAGGTCGGGGACAGTCTGCTGGAGACCAGCTGTGGGTGAGTACAGCATTAAGAGTTAGTACAGGAGTACAAGTACAGAGCATCACAGGAGTCTAAAACAATTAAAAACAAAAATACAGTTGACAGTGCATGTCAGAGAAAAAACTAAGCCATGATGTCGAAGGAATTGTCCGTAGAGCTCTGAGACAGAATTGTGTCGAGGCACAGATCTGGGGAAGGGTACTAAAAAATGTCTGCAGCATTGAAGGTCCCCATGAACACAGTGGCCTCCATCATTCTTAAATGGAAGAAGTTTGGAACCACCAATACTCTTCCTAGAGATGACCGCCCGGCCAAACTGAGCAATCGGGGGAGAAGGGCCTTGGTAAGGGAGGTGACCAAGAACCCGATGGTCACTCTGACAGAGCTACAGAGTTCCTCTGTGGAGATGGAAGAACCTTCCAGAAGGACAACCATCTCTGCAGCACTCCACCAATCAGGCCTTTATGATAGAGTGGCCAGACAGAAGCTACTCCTCAGTAAAAGGCAAATGACAGCCTGCTTGGAGTTTGCCAAAAAGCACCTGAATGACTCTCAGACCATGAGAAACAAGATTCTCTGGTCTGATGAAATTAAGATTGAACTCTTTGGCCTGAATGCCAAGCGTCACGTCTGGAGGAATCCAAGCACCTCTCATCACCTGGCCAATACCAACCCTACCATCCCTACGGTGAAGCATTGGGGTGGCAGCATCATGCTGTGGGGATGTTTTTCAGCGACAGGGACTGGGAGACTAGTCAAGATCGAGGCAAAGATGAACGAAGCAAAGTACAGAGAGATCCTTGATGAAAACCTGCTCCATAGTGCTCAGGAAGGTTCACATTCCAATAGGACAACGACCCTCAGCACACAGCCAATAGAATGCATGAGTCATCTCTGAATGTCCTTGAGTGGCCCAGCCAGAGCCCGGACTTGAACCCAATTGAACATCTCTGGAGAGACCTGAAAATAGCTGTGCAGCGACACTCCCCGTCCAACCTGACAGACATTGAGAGGATCTGCAGAGAAGAATTGGAGAAACTCCCCAAATACAGGTGTGCCAAGCTTGTAGCGTCCTACCCAAGAAGACTCGAGGCTGTAATTGCTGCCAAAAATTTATCAACAAAGTATTGATTAAAGGGTCTGAATGCTTATGTAAATGTAACATTTCAGTTTTTATTTTATTTTATACATTTATTTTGTCATTATGGGGTATTGTGTATTGATTGATGAGGAAAAAAAGCAATTCAATCCATTTTAGAATAAGGCTGTAATGTAACAAAATGTGGAAAAAGTGAAGGGGTCTGAATACTTTCCGAATGCACTGTAGTTCTGTGCTGTGAGTGTCACTGAGTAGGCTGATACCCCATTTCATGGGTGCACAGTCTCTAGCTTAGGCTGTACAATGTACCCAATGCAATGTTAAAGTCTATTACATCCACAGTGTAATTTCAACAGATATTTAATTTTTTGGTGTCAAATTAACAAATTATTGTATTTTCTTTAATTTATATAACAACATCCCGACCTTGTTTATCATTAGTCCAAATATGGCATGATTCCACTATTTGTATCCGTTTGAATCACTTTCAGTGGGGGACTTTTATTTTGAAGGCAACCCGCAAATTCCACTTATGGCTAATCCTTATTGTAGCTAGCATCACACAGGCATGCACAGCAGAGTTGTTGACAAATATCCAACACATGGCAGAGTTGTTAGTTTGGCACTGTTAATCAGCACACATGTTGATTAAAATGTGAAGACGACAGGAAAAGAAGCGTACCGTAATGTATTTTGGATATGAGAAACTGGGGAGTTTTCTGATCCAAGCAAGTATGGATTTGCACACTGCGGTCAGTGCCCAACAGAGCCAGAGGCACTGTTTGTTTACATTTATACAGCGGGTGGGTCTTATCCTGAATGCTTATCGTTTAAAACCGCATTACAGACGGTTTCTATTCCTCAAGTTACCACCGGCTATATCTATGACGTGAAAATGAGTATTTGCTCTGTTCCATCTGACTGCGCAATCCACTGTCTCATCAGCCCAGTCAGGCAACTTATAAACTTGCATAAAAAAGCATCTAGACATTATCTAACAAACAACATTTAGTTTTCAACAGCGGAGATTTGTATAAACCTTGCCTGTTTCTCCGACATTTGCAACATTGTTTCAATATTCAAATTCGATCTCCAGATGTCCCATAGTAATGAACGTGATGAGACAGACAGGCAGCTTTTCTCAGCCAGCCGAAGTCATGAATCAGCATAATTTGTATGTATAAAATACAAATAACTATCAATAGAAAACAGGTAAAACGAAACAAAGTGCAGCTAGTTTGCTGTCTTTCCAGCTTCAGTTTGAAGTGATTGTGCTAGCTGTATTGTTGGCTAGCTCCTCTGAACAAGTGTCCCGACGAGAGAGCACATTTTCTACGCCAGGCGAAATCACGCAACATTAGCTCATTGTTATGGATGTATCCAGTGCTAGCTGCATCGCAGTGCTAGCTGTGCCACTAGAGATCCTGGTTCGAATCCAGGCTCTGTCGTAGCCGGCCGTGACCGGGAGACCCATGGGGCGGCGCACAATTGGCCCAGCATCGTCCAGGGTATGGGAGGGATTGGCCGGCAGGGATGTAGCTCAGTTGGTAGAGCATGGCGTTTGCAACGCCAGGGTTGTGGGTTCGATTCCTACGGGGGGCCAGTATGAAAAAGAATGTATGCACTCACTAACTGTAAGTCGCTCTGGATAAGAGCGTCTGCTAAATGACTAAAATGTAAAATGTAAATGTAACTAGTTATGCTTTAAGAATTCAACCAAAATCAGATCATATGAAAATAGCATAAACATTCCTATGTCTCAAATACCAAAACCCCATGATAGGAACCATTTCAGTATTTGCCTAGCAACATAGATATGTACCACTCTAAACATCCATATCAATATCACCCAATACTTCAAGTGTATGTAGTGACTAATCTGTTAATACGGTACCTTAATAATACCTTACCATAATGTATCACTGTTTTAACCATAATATCTATATAAGACAGTTATATACTAATGATTTACTTAAATCCCTCAGTCATCTTATAAATTATAACCAAACCCAAATTACTTAATTAAACCAAATTTAGAATGACAATTCTTATTGATTCACTTGGTCCTTATCAATCAAAATTAAAACCCTCAACTTTATCACCCATTACACCTGTCAGAATGTACACGTATATTACCATACAGTATAAATATCCATAATTATATTATGACTTTCCTCATCCTGATAATAAATACAAATCATTATCTCAATGCATTCTTAATACTATTAATTTAGCAGTGTATATACCTACTACCCATATTAGCTAATTTAGAGAAATCAAATGTTATTATCCACCCAGCTAAGCAACCCCTTTTTTTCTCCAGCACGTAAATCTTCTGGCGTCTCTTCATTATGTTCTTCAGACAGCTTCATACTTCAAAATGAATTGCCCATGACAATATCACAACTACAATGTCTCATCCGAGTCACCACCAACTCTACAACCTCATTGTCTTGTCCATTTGCCAACCATTATACCCACAACATTAGAAATGTTGTATCTGAACATATATTTCTCCCTTCTCACTCAATGGTGGACTCCTGTCACACTCCCTTGGTATAAAAACATGAGAAAATCCGTTGACAGCTTCGATTGGCTGTTGTACTCCGGTTGCATGTTGAAGTGGTACTTTACAGAAACGTCTTCAACGCCTCTTATATTCATCTTCAACCGGTTCATAGGTTGTTTCTTTTATTTAGGTTCACACCATTCTAGGCCAAATTATCCCTGCTATGCATCAAGACACCATCTGTATTTACCTCACTAGAAGACAAACATAACAGTTTAATAGATTTAATTTCTAATCCAATAAGTCCATATAAGCATTCACTATATGACCAATTATTATGTTTTAACAATTATTCTTAATACCAATTTCTAATATACTCCCACATTTCTATTAGGTAAACCCTCCAAATACATAGAACTGAATGGTGTGCCAGTCAGGTGATTCTTGAAATTCTGGAAGATCTTGAAGTACTTGGACGTCTGTGCCTCCACCGGGGGAATCACCCAGAACATGTAGCTCATCAGTAGCATTCCTGTTGACATTGTCTCCCATCACCTGATCCTTGTCATCTCCAGCATCCTCAGCTCCCTTATCTTGAGGTCGTCGGGGTCCTCCTAGTAGTCTGTAGCAGTGGTTGACATGATACCAGGTCGATCTCCCCTCTATCCATACCTCCGTTGGTGTAGACTGGGTGACTATGTATGGTCCTGTTATCTCTGAATCTTTTTCCGTCACTATGGTCTCTATTCATCCATAGTCCTTCTCCATTTATCAACATCACTCTGTGGAGTGTGTCCTTCTTGCATCTTACCAATAGGGAAGTTGAAAGTCCCCGCTGCAAAAACACACAGACACAAACACAAAAACAATGCTCCGCAGTGGCGATGCCATCTTCCTCCTCTAAATTAGAATAGTCTTACAGTGGGATACATAGATCTAGGAATCTGTCTCTGCTACTTTCCCCTCCATCGAGGTAGCCAGCAACACCTATTACTGACCTCTCCACCTAGATTCTGTCCAGCTCTTATTTCTGTAATCTTTTACTGCCACGTAGTCTCCAAGGCGCAGAAAATGCCCAGATTCTCCTGTTAGTTCTGGCAGAGAAGCCTTCACCTTTTGAAAGAAAGTCTTCAAAACATTGTTAGGTGAGACACAGTATGCTACTTTACCCTTTTTCTTATCAGTCAGGAGAAGCCTTGATTAGGAAGCGCACATTTTTGCAGCTTGTTGGAGTCCACTCATTCCATAGACAGGCCTCCTCTACATCCTGCTTCCATACCACAAATACACTTTCACCTAAAACATTTAATCTAACCCATAACACATTAATTACTACTGCGATCAGTACTTCTCCCCTTTCGAGACATTGTGATTCATGCTTTCAAAAACAAAACAACAACATTGTTTGTTAAACCAAAATAATAAATGAAATTAAAATGACATTTGATAATATCTTAACTTACTTTTATCCCATAAAGTAATTCAAGAATAGTAAAATTGACTAGCGACAGTTATCCCTCATTCAGGGATAGCTCTCTCTCTCTGTTCTTGTCATGGTCCAAATCATATATATATATTATTACCAAATTATAAACTTCGTCTTAATTATCCTTATTATAAATAATCCCCAATTCTGTATTATAAATCACCTTAAATTCCTCATCCCATGCCTCTAGGATTTCCAGTGTGGGTGATCAAATCACACTAGAAAGTCAAGACAGAGTTCAGAGGTCATTGAAATCCTTCAAATAATTGTTCCATTCTATAGTATAAACTAATCATTAACAACAGTCAAAACATTTCATAAATGTAAGTTATCCTAAGTGTACATTAAGTCCTCATGACATTTCTTCTAAAAAAATAATCACGTGTGTACCCAAAACTCACTCAGAAAAGAAAAAAAACGTAATAAAGCTCCGTGTGTGCTCCTTTAATACCTATCATATTTGACCTGTTAAAACTCCTTATAATCAAAATAAGAACCCTATATAAACATCATACTAGGTGGGTTGTGTGTGGTTATTTGAAAAACCCAAATGGAAAACAACAAACAAAAATAGCCAGGCCTTTTGTAATTTGGTAGCCCTTTTTTTTACGACCTAAGTATAAAACTGCCGGATTTTACTAACTGCTCTCCCCAGCCCTGGGAAACATTCCAATGAGAGATAAGGAAATCCCCTTTCTCCTGGAAGATAAATGATATATTTCGTTAACATTCAATTACAATCAGTAATCCAAAGATAGTAATTACACACCAAAACATGATACAGATATACACTTTCCTATCTCATCAATAATTGTTTGTATAAATCTAATTCCTCATAACTACTCCATAAAAATATTATATAAAATCTCTCTAAAGATGAAAACCACTCAAAGTTATTTGAGTTTACAATGAGTATTTTTTAATTGATTACCCTTCAGACTTCATCCTCTGTAATTCTCACAATGATTATTGAACCCCTAAATCTGCTCCATGTGATCCCATATCAAATTATCCTAGAATTGTTACTTGATCAACAACATAGGAAATATCTGTTTCCCCTTATATTGTTCCTGTCACCCCTCTAAATATCATATTTCATTCATTTGCCAATATAATCACTTACTCCACGTAAGTAAGCCGTGATATTTTATCCCAGGCATTTATTAAAAAGGTTGTTTGATACGTTGTCTCCTACTTTCCCTTAACATATACTGTAGGGGATTTCCATCAATCCTGGAAAAAAACTCCCACTCAGAACATATCAGATAATACCACGTTTCATTAAGTTCACCGCACCTTCTACTATAAACCTATAACCCCTTTCTAGTAATTTAATCATCGCAACCTGTTGCATTGATGTTTTTAAAATAACAACCTATTGTTTAATAACGTCATAACTTACAAAAGAATGTGTACTGCCCCATCAGCCTAATAGTAAAAACAACCTCCCATTGTTCAATGTACCCTAAACAGATTATCGTTTGTAGAATTAATGAACTTTCTGCGTAACTCACTGTTGTCTAAACAAACTACATAATTTAAGTATAATAATTAAAAATTGTCAAAGAACGTTCCATATTCAACTATCTAGACATGTGCTCCACATTGCCCTCTTACTAAATCATGGCATTAGTAAATTATATCCACAAACTACTACTACCTAATAACATATTTTTTTTAACCTTACTATAAATAATTATTTTAATACCATTCTATTCAAACAATCCAATTCAACATTTCTCATCACCCAATTAACCTACTTCCTTATAATACAGAAAACCCTCTACAATCTCTATTATCCTCTATCACTGACTTTCCATCTAACAGTACTTTAACAGATGACAAATTATTGTGAAGTTATAGTAAAAACAAATAAAACATCTATTCATAGAAATGCAACTTTAATTACTATGTTACACTATCCGCTATGTGTTGGTAAGACAATCTCTTTCATATAATGTTATCAATTAAACCAGTTTTCTAGGTTAATAGCCTCTATGTAAAAGTTTTGCTTCCGTCCCTACCTGGGCTTGAACCATGGACCCTCTACACACATCGACAACATTCACCCTCGAAACACCGTTACCCGTCGCTCCACAAAATCTGCGGTTCTTGCAAAGCAAGGTAAACAACTACTTACATGTCGCAGAGCAAGTTACGTCACCACTCTAAACGCCACTAGTTTGCACCACTAACTAGCTAGCCCTTTCACACCGGTAACATTCAACCCCCTTTGACTACCTTCTCCTCAGCAACCATTGATCCTTGTACACCAAACGTAACCCATAATGTCCCTTACAGATCTCTCATGTTTCAGTGAGCCCCAATGGCTAACACCTGCAGACAAAGACATGGAAACTCTTCCATTTTTTACTAGTAGACCAAATAAAACACATTTTCAAACAGCGTTCTCTATCGTAGGGTTTAAAAACTAACTTAACAACATTAACAATCCTAAATTGCTGTAGTAGCTTCATGTTTGGTTCAGTTGATTTTTTACGATATTGTGTCAGTAATTCTTCTGTAGTGACCTCAGCCAAAAGTTGCCATATTCCACAGTCAATGTTATCTTTCATACTCTGCTTCCTTCCAACACTGCTTAATTATCCCTAGTGTTTGTTTCTAAGATCATAGCCACAGCTCTTCTGAAACCACTAATCCTCCATTATTAGGATACAGCAGATCTAGGTAACTGTCCTTTCTAAGTAGGCTACAAGCAATAAACCAAAGACTTGCTGTAGTTGACCAGCATATATTGAATTTATATCCATAGTATCAATATCCCATTTATGGATTGCCATTATGCCACCATTCTCAATCGTTTAATCTAGCAAACCCTTAGGCAACGCAAAAAAATGACTATCATGAAATTGTTTCGCTATTACTGTTAAATAAGTGAGTCTTTCCATTTCAACCACGCACGCTTCAAACCTTCCATTCTACATCACCAAACCAAATACTCTGTAATATCTGTTCAAGCAACACATACCAGCAGTTGAATTACACTCATAAACCCAGATTTGTTTACTCTATGCCATTTCCCCAATGCTATTGAACTGACACAGACATCCCACAAATAGCACAATTACAATGGTTTGTCATCTTAACCTCTGATACAAAATGAAGTACCTTCACTTCACTAACTTAGCTCCACACTGATAATTACAGTGGTGAAAAAAAGTATTTAGTCAGCCACCAATTGTGCAAGTTGTCCCACTTAAAAAGATGAGAGAGGCCTGTAATTTTCATCATAGGTACACGTCAACTATGACAGACAAAATGAGAAAAAAAAATCCAGAAAATCACATTGTAGGATTTTTAATGAATTTATTTGCAAATTATGGTGGAAAATAAGTATTTGGTCAATAACAAAAGTTTCTCAATACTTTGTTATATACCCTTTGTTGGCAATGACACAGGTCAAACGTTTTCTGTAAGTCTTCACAAGGTTTTCACACACTGTTGCTGGTATTTTGGCCCATTCCTCCATGCAGATCTCCTCTAGAGCAGTGATGTTTTGGGGCTGTCGCTGGGCAACACGGACTTTCAACTCCCTCCAAAGATTTTCTATGGGGTTGAGATCTGGAGACTGGCTAGGTCACTCCAGGACCTTGAAATGCTTCTTACGAAGCCACTCCTTCGTTGCCCGGGCGGTGTGTTTGGGATCATTGTCATGCTGAAAGACCCAGCCACGTTTCATCTTCAATGCCCTTGCTGATGGAAGGAGGTTTTCACTAAAAATCTCACGATACATGGCCCCATTCATTCTTTCCTTTACACGGATCAGTCATCCTGGTCCCTTTGCAGAAAAACAGCCCCAAAGCATGATGTTTCCACCCCCATACGTCACAGTAGGTATGGTGTTCTTTGGATGCAACTCAGCATTCTTTGTCCTCCAAACACGACGAGTTGAATTTTTACCAAAAAGTTATATTTTGGTTTCATCTGACCATATGACATTCTCCCAATCCTCTTCTGGATCATCCAAATTCACTCTAGCAAACTTCAGACGGGCCTGGACATGTACTGGCTTAAGCAGGGGGACACGTCTTGCACTGCAGGATTTGAGTCCCTGGCGGCGTAGTGTGTTACTGATGGTAGGCTTTGTTACTTTGGTCCCAGCTCTCTGCAGGTCATTCACTAGGTCCCCCCGTGTGGTTCTGGGATTTTTGCTCACCGTTCTTGTGATCATTTTGACCCCACGGGGTGAGATCTTGCGTGGAGCCCCAGATCGAGGGAGATTATCAGTGGTCTTGTATGTCTTCCATTTCCTAATAATTGCTCCCACAGTTGATTTCTTCAAACCAAGCTGCTTACCTATTGCAGATTCAGTCTTCCCAGCCTGGTGCAGGTCTACAATGTTTTATTTTTTATTTTTATTTTTTTTTCACCTTTATTTAACCAGGTAAGCCAGTTGAGAACAAGTTCTCATTTACAACTGCGACCTGGCCAAGATAAAACAAAGCAGTGCGATAAAAACAACACAGAGTTACATATGGGGTAAAAAAACAAAGTAAAAAATACAACAGAAAATATATATACAGTGTGTGCAAATGTAGCAAGTTATGGAGGTAAGGCAATAAATAGGCTATAGTGCACAATAATTACAATAGTATTAACACTGGAATGCTAGATGTGCAAGAGATTATGTGCAAATAGAGATACTGGGGTGCAAAAGAGCAAAATAAATAACAATATAGGGATGAGGTAGTTGGGTGGGCTAATTTCAGATGGGCTGTGTACAGGTGCAGTGATCGGTAAGGTGCTCTGACAACTGATGCTTAAAGTTAGTGAGGGAGATAAGAGTCTCCAGCTTCAGAGATTTTTGCAATTCGTTCCAGTCATTGGCAGCAGAGAACTGGAAGGAATGGCGGCCAAAGGAGGTGTTGGCTTTGGGAATGACCAGTGAGATATACCTGCTGGAGCGCAGACTACGGGTGGGTGCTGCTATGGTGACCAATGAGCTAAGATAAGGCGGGGATTTGCCTAGCAGTGATTTATAGATGGCCTGGAGCCAGTGGGTTTGACGACGAACATGTAGTGAGGACCAGCCAACAAGAGCGTACAGGTCACAGTGGTGGGTAGTGTATGGGGCTTTGGAGACAAAACGGATGGCACTGTGATAGACTACATCCAGTTTGCTGAGTAGAGTGTTGGAGGCTATTTTGTAAATGACATCGCCGAAGTCAAGAATCGGTAGGATAGTCAGTTTTACGAGGGCATGTTTGGCAGCATGAGTGAAGGAGGCTTTGTTGCGAAATAGGATGCCGATTCTAGATTTAACTTTGGATTGGAGATTCTTAATGTGAGTCTGGAAGGAGAGTTTACAGTCTAACCAGACACCTAGGTATTTGTAGTTGTCCACATACTCAAGGTCAGACCCGTCGAGAGTGGTGATTCTAGTCGGGTGGGCGGGTGCCAGCAGCGTTCGATTGAAAAGCATACATTTAGTTTTACTAGTGTTTAAGAGCAGTTGGAGGCTACTGAAGGAGTGTTGTATAGCATTGAAGCTCGTTTGGAGGTTTGTTAACACAGTGTCCAATGAAGGGCCAGATGTATACAAAATGGTGTCGTCTGCGTAGAGGTGGATCTGAGAGTCACCAGCAGCAAGAGCGACACCATTGATATACACGGAGAAAAGTGTCGGTCCAAGAATTGAACCCTGTGGCACCCCCATAGAGACTGCCATAGGTCCAGACAACAGGCCCTCCGATTTGACACACTGAACTCTATCTGAGAAGTAGTTGGTGAACCAGGCGAGGCAGTCATTTGAGAAACCAAGGCTATTTAGTCTGCCAATAAGAATGCGGTGGTTGACAGAGTCGAAAGCCTTGGCCAGGTCGATGAAGATGGCTGCACGGTACTGTCTATTATCAATCGCGGTTAAAATATCGTTTAGGACCTTAAGCGTGGCTGAAGTGCACCCATGACCAGCTCGGAAACCGGATTGCATAGCGGAGAAGGTACGGTGGTATTCGAAATGGTCGGTGATCTGTTTGTTAACTTGTCTTTCAAATACTTTCGAAAGGAAGGGCAGGATGGATATAGGTCTGTAGCAGTTTGGATCTAGAGTGTCATCCCCTTTGAAGAGGGGGATGACCGCGGCAGCTTTCCAATCTCTGGGGATCTCAGACGTTTCTGGTGTCCTTTGACAGCTCTTTGGTCTTGGCCATAGTGGAGTTTGGAGTGTGACTGTTTGAGGTTGTGGACAGGTGTCTTTTATACTGATAACAAGTTCAAACAGGTGCCATTAATACAGGTAACGAGTGGAGGACAGAGGAGCCTCTTAAAGAAGAAGTTACAGGTCTGTGAGAGCCAGAAATCTTGCTTGTTTGTAGGTGACCAAATACTTATTTTCGACCATAATTTGCAAATAAATTCATTAAAAATCCTACAATGTGATTTTCTGGATTTTTTTCTTCTCAATTTGTCTGTGATAGTTGACGTGTACCTATGATGAAAATTACAGGCCTCTCTCATCTTTTTAAGTGGGAGAACTTGCACAATTGGTGGCTGACTAAATACTTTTTTCCCCACTGTAGTTTAATGGAAACTCTAAATTGGATTTGTACAATACTATAATTTATGTCTATAAATTCCACTCCTTATCCCTATCACATGATCTAACAACAGTACAACTTAAAAACCTGTATTCATATTTACCACCCATGACGTACGTCTACGTTTGGGTGAGCAAGTTAATACATATATAACGTTAGAAACTTCTAAGTACTCACATCCAAGAATCCCTTTGTGGTTTTTTTAATCAATTCTCAATCGACACAAATCACCTTCTTCAAATATACTCCCAGTGGAACCAAAAAAACTGACTGTAATTTCCAGGACACTGCCCTGTCTGTCCCAGAAAATACAGACTTGTCCACTACTCTCTAAAACAGCATCACAATCTCCATACCACTCCTTGATATTCAATGACTTAATTCTGTTATATATTGAAACTTCTTATCCAAACGTATATAAAATTATCATATCAATTTTTATAACTTATTATGCTCCCTTCCGATTCAAATTACTTTCTGCCCTTTGTTCTGTGTTGTCCCATTCAATTACTTGACTTCGTTAGCTGACTTTTTGTCCTTATTACTTATATTTCCTTGCCATTGTGCGCTCATTAAATCGCATGCTTTATACGCCTCTTTCATATAATGTATATCCCATTTTGTGTTGCTTACGACGATATTGTCAATGACATATTTTCGCGCTATCTGTAACTTATCCCTTTTATTTCTCTCTTTAAAAAAAAATACTTACTCATTATCTGTCCATGCTGATAAATCACAAAGATATGCTCCCACATAGAAAAATCCTAATTTACTTAACATACATTACTTTTACAAGAGACTGGTTCTGAATGCGGATTTGTCTGTAATAATTTTGTAATTTCCTGTATCTCTCTTCGAGTTAAATGAAGCTCTGCTTTACTCTTAATGGTGACTGTTTTTCCAGATACCGGTCTACTACGCTGTCCATTCATTACTGCTATTAGTTAATGCAATATTAGTAATTAAATACTTAAATCAAATACCCATTCTGTACTAAAATGTTGTTTGCCTATTTTGTCTTTAGTTCAATATGTTAAATTTTATCTGCTCCCTCTCCTGCCGTTTTTGAGTAATTCACAAGGGACTACATCTCTCTTCTTTTTATGATGATTTACCACATCAAAGGCCTGTAACCTATTCCTTTTATAATGCCTTACAAACTACGGGAATAAAACCCAATCTCTTTATAATGTACTTTACATTGAAGGATTAACACCCACTCTTTTTGTAATGTATTATCATTACAGATATCCTGCGCCCATTCTCTTTTATAATGTACTTTACATTAAAGGATTAACACCCACTCTCTGGTTCGATTCCAGGCTGTATCACAACCGGCCGTGATTGGGAGTCCCATAGGGCGGCGCACAATTGGCCCAGCGTCGTCCGGGTTTGGCTGGTGTAGGCCATCATTGTAAATAAGAATTTGTTCTTAACTGGCTTGCCTAGTTAAATAAAGGTAAAATAATAAATGAATAAATAATGTATTATCATTAAGGGTAACCTGCGCCCATTCGGTTGTCCTCTTTTGCTTTTGCTTTTACTCATTACCTCTAACACACCCTATTTTGAATCATAGCACCATGTCCTTGTCTAATTTAATATTTTGTCCTTACATCCCTTACATAACTCAACACCACTCATCTTCCCCCTTAAAAATATCGATTTTTTAAACGTTCATTACAGCTTAGCTTTACCACAGATAAGCAGAATTTGACATAATCAAAAAAAAATGAAAGTCTGCTTACCTGTTAGTTCGGCTGTAAACTGCATCCTGTTCGTTTAGACGCCAATCTGTTATGATGAGTTTCTATGGTATCAAGTAATTCATGATGCAAATCAAATCAAATCAAATCAAATTTTATTGGTCACATGCGCCGAATACAACAGGTGCAGACATTACAGTGAAATGCTTACTTACAGCCCTTAACCAACAGTGCATTTATTTGAAAATAAAAATAAAAATAAAAAAATAAAAATAAAACAACAACAAAAAAAGTGTTGAGAAAAAAAATTGCAGAAGTAAAATAAAGTGACAGTAGGGAGGCTATATATACAGGGGGGTACCGTTGCAGAGTCAATGTGCGGGGGCACCGGCTAGTTGAGGTAGTTGAGGTAATATGTACATGTGGGTAGAGTTAAAGTGACTATGTATAAATAATTAACAGAGTAGCAGCAGCGTAAAAAGGATGGGGTGGGGGGGCAGTGCAAATTGTCCGGGTAGCCATGATTAGCTGTTCAGGAGTCTTATGGCTTGGGGGTAGAAGCTGTTGAGAAGTCTTTTGGACCTAGACTTGGCACTCCGGTACCGCTTGCCGTGCGGTAGCAGAGAGAACAGTCTATGACTAGGGTGGCTGGAGTCTTTGACAATTTTGAGGGCCTTCCTCTGACACCGCCTGTTATAGAGGTCCTGGATGGCAGGAAGCTTGGCCCCAGTGATGTACTGGGCCGTACGCACTACCCTCTGTAGTGCCTTGCGGTCGGAGGCCAAGCAGTTGCCATACCAGGCGGTGATGCAACCAGTCAGGATGCTCTCGATGGTGCAGCTGTAGAATTTTTTGAGGATCTGAGGACCCATGCCAAATCGTATCAAGTAATTAATGATGCAAGAATATATTTAACACTTAGCGGGAGAGTTCATATAAATATTTAATAGGTACCATGGTTCGTTATAACAAAAGGATAGTGCTTTGCCTCTTGCCATTCCGAACTACTGAACAAAGAAACCCTCTGATTTATATACCCTCTATTACACGTTTCTTCAACCACATCTGGTAACCATCAGTGGGCACTCCCTTGTCTCATGTTATTCCCTTGTACCCCCAAGTCAGTATATCATATCCATCAATCATTCTAAGGTATACATCAGTAATCTCCCTTGACATAACAGAATCCTTGGTATTCAGACTGTGTGGCACCAAGTCACTTTCTACTAAATTCAACTTGGTTACCACCACACTATGAAAACATCATAACAAAGCCCTTTTTACATCAGCATATATCTAGCCTAAAACCCCTAAGAGCAAGCAATGCAGATGCAGAAGCACAGTGGCTAGGAAAAACTCCCTAGAAAGGCAGGAAGGGGTGGCCATTACTATTCTGGGTGTATCTTGAAAGTTTCATGCGAGGTATTTCTTGAAACAGACCAATCCATACTTCTGGAGGTTTTTGTTTGTGGTGAATGAATGAATGAATGGATGACATTTTATGTTCGTGTCAAATCGCCAGTTGGCAACCCATCCCTTATGGGATTAATTGACACATAAACAAACATTACAATAATTCACTGTGAAAATTCTTCTTCCAGTATTCTCTGTGGTACGCAGCACATAAAGAGTGAAAAAATTAAAGATACAATTCTATACATAATTGTAAATAAGGTTATCCAAACAATAATTATATCCCTAGAGCAGTAAAAAAAAATACATACACACAGTACATACATACATAACATTTAGATATAAATATATTTTGGCCAGTGATTCCTGGTGACCTGAATGGCTCAAACCAGAGTACTACTCTGTGATGACATGTGTGTGCTAGCAACAGGGGTTTGTGGGATAGATATAGGTCCTCTGACGTCTGTGCCCTCCACAGACCTGATTCTGTCCACATTCTGTGGTGATCTCGCTACCTCCACAACAGCCACCCCTAAACACACACATAACAGAATATGCATTGGTCAGAACTACAGTCTCCCCACACACTCTCTCTCTCCAGCTCTCTCTCTCTCTCTCTCTCTCTCTCTCTCTCTCTCTCTCTCTCTCTCTCTCTCTCTCTCTCTCTCTCTCTCTCTCTCTCTCTCTCTCTCTCTCTCTCTCTCTCTCTATCTCTATTCAATTCAAATTGACATAACAATGTACATATTGCCAAAGCGTAAAATTAAGTGATTAATTTACAATATAATATTAACATAATTTAAAAAATTATAATCAATAACAACAATAATCAAGGGTAAAAATAACCATACAATGGACAATAACAATAACAATGGCATAGAGGACATGTGCAGGTTGTTCTGTCAGACACTGTCACTCATCTTATGGCAGGCAGCAATGTAGTGCACTGCCAACCCACAGCTCTCTGCGTCCTCCCCCAACAGGACGGGTAGCCTATTCTCATCAGAGAGGTCTTTGAAATCTTGAATAAGGGTTCCTAATTTGGGGAAATTACATTCTCTAATTGTTTTATATTTTAGAAAATGTGTCAGGAAATGCAGCTCTGTCTCGGGTTCTGCTGTGGTGCAGTGGTTGCACAGCCTTTCTTCTACAGGGAGCCAGGTTTTTCTGTGTCTACCCTTTTCAATGGCAAGGCTGTGCTCACTGAGCCTGTATGTCAATGTTTTTCTAAAGTTTTGATCAGTAAGGGGACAGATAGAAATTTACTGGGGGGAGGGGTGGTCCAAAATAGGGGAGGATGGTCAAACTTTCTTTTTTGCTTTGGGGAGGGTTGTGTGGTTTTCTTTTGGGGGCACATGGGAGGGTAGTGCGTTTTTTTCTCTGGTTTACATTCGCTGCTTGTATTTTGCCTATAAACAATGGCTTGACCTACTTTTGATATTACCCTAATAAAGTTTAGAAATGTTTGTGAAGGTCTGGTATGGTGTGGTTATTATTAAGCTTTAGCTACTGCAGGCTTATTTCAAGACGTGACTTACTTTAATGTGTTACTGTTATTTATCGTATCAACTAACTATGTTTGTCACTCGATTAAATGAATAATGTAACAATTAACTCATTAGGAATTTGGGGCACCTTGGAAGAAGTTGTTTAACAAGTTACCATCTCCCGAATTAAACTTTTAGATACAGTGAGGGGGAAAAAGTATTTGATCCCCTGCTGATTTTGTATGTTCGCCCACTGACAAAGAAATGATCAGTCTATAATTTTAATGGTAGGTTTATTTGAACAGTGTGAGACAGAATAACAACAAAGAAATCCAGAAAAACGCATGTAAAAAATGTTATAAATTGATTTGCATTTTAATGAGGGAAATAAGTATTTGACCCCCTCTCAATCAGAAAGATTTCTGGCTCCCAGGTGTCTTTTATACAGGTAATGAGCTGCGATTAGGAGCACACTCTTAAAATCTCAGCTTGTTACCTGTATAAAAGACACCTGTCCACAGAAGCAATCAATCAATCAGATTCCAAACTCCACCATGGCCAAGACCAAAGAGCTCTCCAAGGATGTCAGGGACAAGATTGTAGACCTGTACAAGGCTGGAATGGGCTACAAGACCATCGCCAAGCAGCTTGGGAGAAGGTGACAACAGTTGGTGCGATTATTCGCAAATGGAAGAAAGACAAAATAACTGTCAATCTCCCTCGGCCTGGGGCTCCATGCAAGATCTCACCTCGTGGAGTTGCAATGATCATGAGAACGGTGCGGAATCAGCCCAGAACTACACGGAAGGATCTTGTCAATGATCTCAAGGCAGCTGGGACCATAGTCACCAAGAAAACAATTGGTAACACACTACGCCGTGAAGGACTGAAATCCTGCAGCGCCCGCAAGGTCCCCCTGTTCAAGAAAGCACATATACAGTGGGGAAAAAACTATTTAGTCAGCCACCAATTGTGCAAGTTCTCCCACTTAAAAAGATGAGAGAGGCCTGTAATTTTCATCATAGGTACACGTCAACTATGACAGACAAAATGAGGAAAATCACATTGTAGAATTTTTTATGAATTTATTTGCAAATTATGGTGGAAAATAAGTAGTTGGTCAATAACAAAAGTTTCTTAATACTTTGTTATATACCCTTTGTTGGCAATGACACAGGTCAAACGTTTTCTGTAAGTCTTCACAAGGTTTTTACACACTGTTGCTGTTATTTTGGCCCATTCCTCCATGCAGATCTCCTCTAGAGCAGTGATGTTTTGGGGCTGTCGCTGGGCAACACAGACTTTAAACTCCCTCCAAAGATTTTCTATGGGGTTGAGATCTGGAGACTGGCTAGGCCACTCCAGAACCTTGAAATGCTTCTTACGAAGCCACTCCGTTGCCCGGGCGGTGTGTTTGGGATCATTGTCATGCTGAAAGACCCAGCCACGTTTCATCTTCAATGCCATTGCTGATGGAAGGAGGTTTTCACTCAAAATCTCACGATACATGGCCCCATTCATTATTTCCTTTACACGGATCAGTCGCCCTGGTCCCTTTGCAGAAAACAGCCCCAAAGCATGATGTTTCCACCCCCATGCTTCACAGTAGGTATGGTGTTCTTTGGATGCAACTCAGCATTCTTTGTCCTCCAAACACGACGAGTTGAGTTTTTACCAAAAAGTTCTATTTTGGTTTCATCTGACCATATGACATTCTCCCAATCCTCTTCTGGATCATCCAAATGCACTCTAGCAAACTTCAGACGGGCCTGGACATGTACTGGCTTAAGCAGGGGGACACATCTGGCACTGCAGGATTTGAGTCCCTGGCGGCGTAGTGTGTTACTGATGGTAGGCTTTGTTACTTTGGTCCCAGCTCTCTGCAGGTCATTCACTAGGTCCCCCCGTGTGGTTCTGGGATTTTTGCTCACCGTTCTTGTGATCATTTTGACCCCACGGGGTGAGATCTTGCGTGGAGCCCCAGATCGAGGGAGATTATCAGTGGTCTTGTATGTCTTCCATTTCCTAATAATTGCTCCCACAGTTGATTTCTTCAAGCCAAGCTGCTTACCTATTGCAGATTCAGTCTTCCCAGCCTGCAGGTCTACAATTTTGTTTATGGTGTCCTTTGACAGCTGTTTGGTCTTGGCCATAGTAGAGTTTGGAGTGTGACTGTTTGAGGACGTGGACAGGTGTCTTTTATACTGATAACAAGTTCAAACAGGTGCCATTAATACAGGTAACGAGTGGAGGACAGAGGAGCCTCTTAAAGAAGAAGTTACAGGTCTGTGAGAGCCAGAAATCTTGCTTGTTTGTAGGTGACCAAATACTTATTTTCGACCATAATTTGCAAATAAATTCATTAAAAATCCTACAATGTGATTTTCTGGATATTTTTTTCTCAATTTGTCTTTCATAGTTGACGTGTACCTATGATGAAAATTACAGGCCTCTCTCATCTTTTTAAGTGGGAGAACTTGCACAATTGGTGGCTGTCTAAATACTTTTTTTCCCCACTGTATGTGTTATTTCATAGTTTTGATGTCTTCACTAATATTATACGATGTAGAAAATAGTAAAAATAAAGAAGCATGTAGAGGTCTGTCATTTTTGTCATAAGTACACTTCAACTGTGAGAGACGGAATCTTAAACAAAAATCCAGAAAATCACATTGTATGATTTTTAAGTAATTAATTTGCATTTTATTGCATGACATAAGTATTTGATCACCTACCAACCAGTAAGAATTCCGGCTCTCACAGACCTGTTAGTTTTTCTTTAAGAAGCCCTCCTGTTCTCCACTCATTACCTGTATTAACTGCACCTGTTTGAACTTGTTACCTGCATAAAAGACACCTGTCCACACACTCAATCACACAGACTCCAACCTCTCCACAATGGCCAAGACCAGAGAGCTGTGTAAGGACATTAGGGATACAATTGTGATCATCATAGGTACACTTCAACTGTGAAAGACGGAATCTAAAACAAAAATCCAGAAAATCACATTGTATGATTTTTAAGTAATGAATAATTTGCATTTTATTGCCTAACATTAGTATTTGATACATCAGAAAAGCAGAACTTAATATTTGGTACAGAAACCTTTGTTTGCAATTACAGAGATCATACGTTTCCTGTAGGTCTTGACCAGGTTTGCACACACTGCAGCAGGGATTTTGGCCCACTCCTCCATACAGACCTTCTCCAGATCCTTCAGGTTTCGGGGCTGTTGCTGGGCAATACGGACTTTCAGCTCCCTCCAAAGATTTTTTATTGGGTTCAGGTCTGGAGACTGGCTAGGCCACTCCAGGACCTTGAGATGCTTCTTACGGAGCCACTCCTTAGTTGCCCTGCCTGTGTGTTTCGGGTCGTTGTCATGCAGGAAGACCCAGCCATGACCCATCTTCAATGCTCTTACTGAGGGAAGGAGGTTGTTGGCCAAGATCTCGCGATACATGGCCCCATCCATCCTTCCCTCAATACGATGCAGTCATCCTGTCCCCTTTGCAGAAAAGCATCCCCAAAGAATGATGTTTCGACCTCCATGCTTCACGGTTGGGATGGTGTTCTTGGGGTTGTACTCATCCTTCTTCCTCCTCCAAACACGGCAAGTGGAGTTTAGACCAAAAAGCTCTATATTTGTCTCATCAGACCACATGACCTTCTCCCAATTCTCCTCTGGATCATCCAAATGGTGATTGGCAAACTTCAGACGGCAGCAAGCGAGTGTTCTCTCTCACTCATTTGCATAATGCAGTATGACATCTGCAATCACGACGGAAGTAGGGAGGGCAAACGTCACCTAGACGTCACCTCACTGGGTTGTGTTCATTAGGCACCAAACGGAAGAAAACAGACTGAATTAGGGAGTAATCAAAACATTTTCTGTTGCGTGCCCTAAAAAGCAAGGCCCTAGTTGAGGTCGCATGAGTCTGTTTATTTAACATCGATACGCAAGCCCTATTCAAATACAGTACACTAATATTCTCTGACAATGCATACTTCTTTCTTCCGCTCCTTGATTGTGTAACTAGTCTGACTTGACCAGATTGTTGGAAAAATCTGTATAGTGAAACCCTTGTTTATAGTGCAAGAAACCGTGGCCCTTTTTAAAAATCCATCCTTTCTTCCTTCCTCCCTTCCTTGGATACTGTAAGAACAAACATTTCCTCAAGCAACAAATTAAGGATGCATTTTCTACTCATACATATACATGACATACATTGCATATACAGTACATATTAATAGAAAGTGCTACCACTATATTCCTAGAAAACTGACTGACATTGCTCTGCTCTGCTCATTGACGGCCATTGGTTTGGTCAATTTTCAGCAGCTAGCTGGGTCGCATCACCATCAATCTAAATATGATATGGATGTGTCAATGCAGTCATTGGGTTTGCTGTCAGCCTATCCAGCTGGTGTAAAGATTAGTGGAGCTGCTCAATGCTTAATTGCTCAGAGAGTGGACAACCAAGAGTAGACTACAGTAAGGGACAGTTCGACATTTTCTGGGGGATTGTACTTCCCTTTGCGCTACGCTTTTCCAAGCACTAACTATACCCCAGATCAATATAGTCTACCAGTCTAACTGTATATCCTGCCCTGTATCCACCATTCATAGTGACAATAGTGGTAGGTGGATTGTTTGTCCAGATCTGCAATAGGCTAACTAGCATCATACCACACGTTTTATTTATTTACGATTATTTAACCCTCTAGACTTGATGTCCGCGCCCCTGCAAAAATCTAATTAGCATAATAAACAAATCCCCATCAAAATCTGTCTGTTTAAGCTAGAGATATGTTTTTTTACATGGGCTTTGTCTCAATTCACGCATCCGCCAATGACTGCCTTCCGCACCTGCGGTTGAAGGTGGCCGAGCAAAACAGTGTTTGTTAGACCATGAGACATCCCAAAAATGTGATCATGTATTTTCAGATAAGTGAGGGTAGCCTATCCATTTGGCATGTAGCTAGCTAAGCAAACAACATGTGTCATTTAGCTTGCTTCATCAGAGATTAGGTTTTTGGAAAGAGCTTGACATTGGCAAGTCCTTGTCCTGGTAAAGTTGTTAGTCGGACCACTATAGATGGCAAGCAAAATAGCCATCTAGTTTATTCCCTGAAAGTTAGCTTGTTAACTAGCCATATTGACGTAATCTGTTAGCTATCTAGCTAGCCAATTTGACGTGGTCCATCAATCAATGTAGCCTATCGTGTCTCTCATCAGCAATCGTGATTAAACACTCTTAAAAACAATGTTGAAAAGGGGTTCGCTAGGTAGGCCTACAAAGTTTCTACTGGTAGGTTGTAAAGTAAACATTATCAGCTAACAGTACATCGACAAATGCGCCCTTCTGCACATTCTGCTGCTTGACAGGCATAGCCTACAAAGGATGGGAAATTAACCTAAACCACTCATAGTTGTCAGGTATAGTTCAGTTTTATTTTATATCCAATTAACCCTCACGTATCTGAAATTACATGATCATGAAAAGCATGCAGTTACTCTGATGATAGAGCTAAATTTGATGTTTTATTGATAACGACCTATTATATGTTGACATCATAATATACATTTCTGATGCAATCCCCATTGGCCAGAAATGGGGACAAGACTATGATGTATAATGATGATAATGTTTTTATATATTTTTTATTTTACAAATCGTTGTAAAATAAAATAAGCAACAGGCTGAAGTACAAAGAAATGATTAAATACAAATTATTACACATTTACAAAACACCATAAATATACAAATAACACTGAGACTTTCTATAGGGCATTGAAAGTATAGGTGCCAAGAATGGTTTCTGTTGGTTGTAATCTGTGTGTGTGTTTATGCGTAAGCCATCATATAAGTGAGGTTACGACCCTGCAAAGTGCAGACTGTACAATCCAAATCGGAATTCTGTGTAAACTCCCAGTAAAGATCACAGTAAAGACTTACTGATGAAAGATGGTGTCTATAAAATCACTGTTTTCTTCTTTCACAATCACATACTACCTGGGGTAATAACAAAGTGAAAGCGATGGATGTCCCAAATGACACCCCTATTCAATATATACTGTAGTGCACTACTTTTGACAAATGTAGTGCACTATATAGGGAATAAAGTGCAATTTGGGATGCACATATTGTGTCAGAAGCCCCCTGATAATTCTGGAGCGAAGGGGGCCTGATTTTAAGTTTCTAAGCACCGTTTTTTAGTAGGAATTCGCATTGAAGTTGCTACGTAGAATTTTGCCAATAAAGATTGTTTTCTGTGTCTCTTCACAGATCTCCGCACTACGCATGCCCAGAGGTTATAAGGGTGAGTATGTTTTAGTTTACTCTTCAAGGGCCCGATTCAGTCTTAGGAATTGTATGCCTTTCCCATGCACTTCTCAGTAGTTGGTATTCGGACTTAGTTGGTATTCAGACTTACCTTATGCGCGCGCTGAATACATTTAATTAAACCGCTGAAAACCCGATCCAGTCGCCATGAACCGTGCGCCAGGCTCCAGGTTTAAACTGCTAGGTATGGTCAGCGTTCCATAATGATTCAAATAGGCTACATGTCCCAAATTATTGCACAACTTGTAGTACGTTAGCCTAATATGATCCCCTTTTGCTAGGGATCCTCAGGAACAACCACACGAACGTGACAGAGGAAAGAAAGGTTAACTAACACTGGAATGGAATGATGCAAAATGTAAGGAAACTAACACTAAAGTGACAGTTATAAATGTAGGCTATGTGGGTATAACTGACCGTGGCTTCCGATAGTGGCTAATTTTTAACACATACAAATAGTAGAAAATAGTCTGGGCATATAATTAATTAACCATTCTAGAAATCATAAATCAACTCGGTAGGTTTGGCGCTATACTGTCATTTGCACATGGCTACAGAAACCTATAGCTTGGGTCTCCAAATTTCACCCCTGCAAGTTATAAGGCCAGCATGTAATAAACGGATGTTGATATGCTTCTGTTTGCTGCCATATAATTGGTTTCACATTTCTCTCCAGCGATCATAAGGTAAAATAGATCTAAAACAATAGTCATATATATTTACAATCCCCTTATCAAAACAGCTTACTAAACTGAACATAAATATCAATGCAACATGTAAAGTGTTGGTCCCATGTTTCATGAGCTGAAATAAAAAATCCCAGAAATTTCCCATACGCACAAAAAGCTTATTTCTCTCAAATTTGGTGCACACATTTGTTTACATCCTTATTAGTGAGCATTTCTCCTTTGCCAATATAATCCATCCACCTGACAGGTGTGGCATATCAATAAGCTGATTAAACAGCATGATCATTACACAGGTGCACCTTGTGCTGGGGACAATAAAAGGCCACTTTAAAATGTGCAGTTTTGCCACACAACACAATGCCACAAATGTCTCAAGTTTTGAGGGAGCGTGCAATTGGCATGCTGACTGCAGGAATGTCCACCAGAGCTGTTGCCAGATAATTTAATGTTCATTTCTCTAACATAAGCTCCCTCCAACGTCGTTTTAGAGAATTTGGCAGTACGTACAACCGGCCTCACAACTGCAGACCACATCAGCCCAGGACCTCCACATCCGGCTTCTTCACCTGCGGGATCGTCTGAGGGAGGGGTGTGGGGGGGGGGGGTGGGTGCTGAGGAGTATTTCGGTCTGTAATACATTTACATTTGAGTAATTTAGCAGACACTCTTATCCAGAGCGACTTACAGTTAGTGAGCGCATACACTTTCATACTGGCCCCCCGTGGGAAACGAACCCACAACCCTAGCATTGCAAGTGCCATGCTCTACCAACTGAGCTACAGGGGACTCTTTTGTGTGGAAAAACTATTTCTGATTGGCTGGCCCTGGCTCCCCAGTGGGTGGGCCTGGCTGCCAAGTAAATGGGCCTATGCCCTCCTAGGCCCACCCATGGCTGCACCCCTGCCCAGTCATGTGAAATCCATAGATTAGGGCCTCATTAAATTGACTTATATGAAGTGAGTAAACTCAGTAAAATCTTTAAAATTGTTTCATGTTGCATTTATATATTTTTCAGTAAAATTGACCTAGCTCTTATCAATAGCTCTTATCAATTTGTAAATTACAGTGCATGGAGAATTGTGTAATTTCTATTTTGAAAAAGAAAGTAGATGTTGTTCGACTTGGTACCGACAGGTTGCTCGACCTTATTCATCGTTTCATCGCGCGTAAAGGTGGTGGAATTATGAGAGAATTAAGTCAAGGTCACCTCCGCCACACCGTCTTTTGTTTGATCTCCACCCCAAACAAATAACGGGTTAATAGCATGTTATTCTCATGCTTAAGTTCAGAATACGCGTAGAGAGAACAGTGCATGAAAAGGGAATGACATTCCATTTAGCTTAACTCGGAATTCCCCCAAATGAGGTTGATCCATGATCTTCCTCTGAGAGAGCCTTCACTTAAAAATTCCTATATTTCTCTTTCTTTTTTCTCTTTGTCTTTCTCTCTCTCTTAGGGGGAGAAGTATGACGGCAGAAAAGCAGACGTGTGGAGCTGTGGGGTCATCCTCTTCGCCCTATTGGTGGTGAGTGTCAACTTTCACCCTTTGAATTGAATAAACTCTATTAATCCCACAAGGGGAAATTGGATTTGCCACCAGCAAGAGGCATACAGCAACAACATACGCTTGCATACATCAGAGACACATTGACAGTGCACTGATGGTTGGTGAAACAAGCACAACGCATGACTTCCCCCAAAAAAGCCAATGGATTACTGGATCGGACTAATAGAATTGACTAAGATCCTGACCCCAACCTTAGATATACTAGCGCAACAACAATATCAACTGGCCACTTTGGTCCTTTCTAGCATGTCCATGGTGACTACTTCATTTGGCCACAGTCAGCCTCCTATTCTCTCCCTGTGTTTTGGCTATAATATAGAAGGCCCTGCAGCCTGGTGCCTTATTTCATCATCTAGGACTGTAGTTTCTCTACGTCCCTCCACTATGAATAATGGATACAGCCACACAGACACATTGCTTCCTAAAATAAATACTAACTCAGACTGACTGTTTTTTGGCCACAGGCCACTGTGTGTGTGTGTGTGTGTGTTTGTGTGTGTGTGTGTGTGTGTGCGTGCATATGTGTGGGTGGGTTGGTGTTAGAGTGCACGTGTGTACGTGCATATGTGTCTGTGTGTGTGGGGGGTTGGTGTGTGTGTGTGTGTGCATGTGTGCATACACACACACACAGGCCACATAAACAAAGAATGACAAGTGCCGATGCATCCTCTAAGTCCCGTTCTCTTTCCATTCACATATGATTTGGTTTATCATTATCTTGATCAATTTCTTTACTTTCCACCTTCCGAACAAAAGTTTATTTCCATTTGTTTGACTGTAAATAAATGCTCTCCCTCCTGTCGAGCTGTGTTTACTCTCTGGGCACCCTCTGTTCTGTTGCTGGCTAGGAGAGCACAATTTGTTGGATTGGATGAGACACTCTCACTCCCCTGCAATTAGGCTCTATTCTGATCATCTGTTACACAAGTCTTCCCCATCTCTCTCTTTCTCTCTCTCCTTCCTTCCTTCCTTCCCTCTCTCTCTCTCTCTCTCTCTCTGTCTCTCTCTCTCTCTCTCTCTCTCTCTCTCTCTCTCCCACTCTCGTATTCTTGATGTTCCTGTTGTTTATCAAACAACCACATCTGCAGGGTGTCAGCCCATCTTGATAAATGATTGTGATGTGAGTGTGTTAAAGTAGGGAGGTGGAGCGAGAGAGAAGGCAGGGTAATTATTAACACCACAGCCCTCTTCTCTGTTTACCCCTGTTTATTATTTAGTTAGCATCACGTTGGAGGGCAAATCTCACTAATAGGAGTGTTGCTGCATCATGTCAGAAACTCTGTTGTTTTTGTTTTGGGGAGTCTTTTTGATGAACTCTCAACCGCTGTGTTCTAAACTAACTCTTGTTTGGTCTGATGGCAACTTTGCCTCATAACTCTGCCACCCTCTACTTCTCTCTTCCTCTTCTCTCTCCCCCTACTCTCTTTCTGCTCTCCCTCATCCCTGCTCCCCCCCCCCCCCCCCCCTCCTCCCCCTTCCTCCCTCCCCTCACTCTCCCCCCTCCCCCTCTAAGGGCGCCCTACCGTTCGACGACGACAACCTGAGGAACCTGCTGGAGAAGGTGAAGCTGGGAGGGTTCCATATGCCCCACTTCATCCCCCCAGACTGTCAGAACCTCCTCCGGGGCATGATCGAGGTAGACGCCACCAAACGGCTAACGGTCAGTTAAATGCGTGGTTGTTTAGACACGGGCTGAGAGAGATTTTTTGCTTTGGCCTAATGATTTTGCTGTCACAATAGGTCAGCAGCTTCACACAACGAACATGCTGAACTGGGATTAGCGCAGCATCAGCTGCAGAGCAATTGTAGGGGTTACAGAAATCGGCCCAGGCCTTTCTAACCAAGTTCTTCCTCTCAAGGCCCCCACACTGACCCATTTTCCCCCTTGAAACCCCCACTATTAAATAATGGCCATTCTGGGCCAAAAAAGCAAACAAACAATTTCAACAGCCCACTTGGCTAAAGAGGGACCAGCCCATCTGGCATTTGCCAGAACTGCCCTTTGGCCAGTCCGTACCTGAGGGGTTAGCTGCCTTGATCAAGGGCACAGTGACATTGAATGGTACCTGTGAACAGTAGCCCTCTGGTTGTCAGTTCAGTTCCCACTGTTTATCACTCAGCTTAGGGCTTGAACCAGCAATCCCCCCGGCTATTGTTCCACCTCTCAAACCTCTAGGCTACCCCACCAACTTGCTAATACAAACGTCATGCTGCCAAGCAAACCTTCTTTCTTTTGTTTTGTTGTTTTGTTATTCTCCCCAACCTTCACATTGGATTTGTCTCATTCCATATTCAGTTTGAGCCCTCTATTGCAAAGTTGGGACACTGTTTGTGTCTATTCCCTTAGTTTAAGGAAACTCCATAGTCCACAACTTAATGTACACATCACAATGCAAGTCCCTCTTGGTTTCTCTCTCAACAGGACAAACTGATCACCTTGGCAGGGAGAGGGAGAGAAAGACGAGGAGATGATAGAGAGAGAGAAGAGGTAGAGAGAGAGTTTGAAAGAGAGAAACAGAGGGAGAGATGGAGAGGAAGATAGAAAGGAATGAAAATATAAATAATGAATGTGGTCAGTGAGTTCAAAGTGTGAGCGCTACACAGAGGGAGAGAGAGATAGAGAGAGAGGTGGATGAGGGTCTTTCTATAAATAATGGGGCCAATGTGTGACATTTGGATAAAAATTTCAAAATGATTTGAAACAAAATTAAAAAGGATTTTCATGCAGTTCCATATCTGTACTTAGAGGAATAAAAGCGAATAAATGTAAATTCACCCATAACTAGGACTATAAATCATTTAAGCAGGGTTCATACAGACATTTGTAAGTCAAATTCAAGGACTTTCAGGGACTTTTTCAACCACTTAATTGTAATTTTGAAGGACCTAAATGTTATACAATTGTATAATTTATATAATTCTACATATAGGGCCTAATATAGAACCCCGCAAAAGCGTGCAAAAAGTGTTTAAAAAAAAGTAGGTAATTACCACTTTAAGAATACTGAATTGTTTTTGTCCTTGCCAATGCATTGATATTCAAATTATTATTACATTAAAAAATATGTGAGAATAATGTGGTCATTGTCTGACTAAATAGATTGGATGCCTTTTTCTGTTGCTATGTGGCCGTCGCAGACACACATAATAAAGCCATGAATAGTGGTAGCATTAATCTCACCATTTGAATCTCACCATCACTGTTTTTATAATGAGAAAGTGACCAAAAACCAGGTTCATTTTTTAATGGAAGGATTTGTATGGAAATCCAAGTTGAAGCCAACATTAGATGTTGTTGTCTTCATAATAACCGCCCATGGTTTTACCGCAACAGAGTAGCACAACACTTTTCAATTGAAGCGGTGGGAAACAAACGAAAGTGGCCACATCTCTCACAAAAACGGATTAAAAATGAAATCACAGATAATTAAAAGAGAGCAGAAGAACTTATAAATTGGCTACAATAATTACAAGGACTTTTCAAGCACCAAATTGAGGAAATGTCTGATTTTCAAGGTAGGCCTATTCCAGCACATTAATTTCTGAGCTCCAAATTCAAGTTTAAGTAGGCTACCTCAAGCCCCTGGTATTGTTTAAAATTGCGGGTGTAACATGGAAAATAAAATCTATTTGTCATGTTATTTTATTGCCAGGTCATATTGTGAACAAGCCCACAAGGCTATGTAATTTGTTGTCATTATATGCACAATAGTCTATCGTACACAATTGCGCACAGTAGACTCGGTGTCCAATCCGAGGCACAAAAACATATGAAAACATGAACACATTACCTTCATGCTTTATCTGTTAAATCGAATGAGACCCTGCTGTAAATCAAGCAGACAACAACAGATGATCAACATCAATTCGCTAGGGATATTAGATCCAACATGGATCCAGGCACAACTGTCTTCACCGGTGTAATGAATGAGACACCAAAATATTCCTGATATTCCTCTCAAACACCTTTTTCCCAGCACTTGGGCTGTTGTTGCATCGCATGCTCTATCACAACAGTTTTTTGTCACATGACTGTCATTCGGAAAATTCCTTCCTGGATCAGATGATGATCTGTAAAGATATCATGACATAACTTTTATGGATAATTATTGAAGAACCACATTAATGACCGTTTTGATTTAGGTTTTAAGTATCAAGGTAAGGTGACTCTTTCGGTTAGTAGCATTAGATTTTGCACTCATATTTATTATTTTGGATTTGTGTGCCTATGAAAACTTTTTCACCCCCATAACATAAGGAGACACACGAAATGTTACGTAGTAACGCTGCATTTCTGAGATCTCTATACAAAAAAACAGTCCGACAGCTAGATTCAGGACTCTTACAGGGTTCAAGTTTAATGTCTAATTTAACAGATTCATGATTAATATATGATGTAACGACAACTTACACTGCCATAAATGCAAGGACAGAAAAGTAGTGTTTTATGTCACATGATTTTGGACAACTCCATCAAGACACCAACCATGATAAAGGGTTAAACATACACTGAGTGTACAAAACATTAAGGACATCTTCCTACTATTGAGTTGCACCCCCTTTTGCCCTCAGAACAGCCTCAATTCGGCAGGGCATGGACTCTACAAGGTGTTGAAAGCGTTCCATAGGAATGCTGGACCAAGTTGACTCCAATGCTTCCCACTGTTGTTTCAAGTTGGCTGGATGTCCTTTGGGTGGTGAACCATTCTTGATACACAAGGGAAACAATTGAGTGTGAAAAACCCAGCAGCGTAGTAGTTCTTGACACAAACCGGTGCGCTTGGCACCTACTACGACACCACGTTCAAAGGCACTTAAGTATTTTGTCTATCCCATTCACCCTCAATGGCACACATACACAATCAATGTCTCAATTGTCTCAAGGCTTAAAAATCCTTATTTAACATGTCTCCCCTTCATCTACACTGATTGAAGTGGACTTAACAAGTTACATCAATAAGGGATCGTAGCTTTCACCTGGTCAGTCTATGTCATGGAAAGAGCAGGTGTCCTTAATGTTTTGTACACTCAGTGTAGGTTTTAAATCAACTCGTGAATTTTATTAAATATAGCTATGATCTCCCCTTATATCTTAATGTAATGACATTATATATTTTTTGCAGATTACTATCAATGACTCATCAACAGCTTTAACAAGTTGTCCAGCGTAGGAAACCTTCACTGGTACCCTAGTTTATATAAAGATCCATGAGCCCTTTGTGCTCACCCTGGGTTGTCACATTCAGCCTGCTCACAGAGATGCAGAGGACGCCACGAAAGTGTCACCCAGGCTCCCAGTGTTTTAGTGTGAGGATTGGGGAGGTGTGTGTGTGTGCGTTTGTGCGTGTGTGTGTGCATGTATGTGTGAAGCAAGACACACTGCCCTTGAATGGAAGCTAATATCCCATTCGCCCATGTCTGAACTCAACAAGCTCTCACAGTCTCACTGCAGAATCAGACGTCCAAAACCTTGTCCATAAACGTCAAATTTTGAAGGTTAAATGTAGGCATTAATTCAGAATGGTTTGAAATAGGGTTACAAAAAAACAACGCCACAGTTAAGTTTAGGCATTCATTCAGAATGGTTAAGGGTTCAAGTTTGGGATAGAGTTAAAACAGTGCCTAGGATTGAACATGCAACCCTCAGAGTCAGAGCACACAGTTTATGGCCATCCGCCATCCCCGTCCACAATGCCCTAGCAAAACCCAAGCCTACCTGATGGTAATAGCTCTCGCCATTGTCCCTAGTGGCCGGTTTTTAAGTAATCTCCTGACGTCCTGCTTACCTGGACGGACGTTTAATTCCACAGTGGCTCTTGGGCGACCTGGCTTCTGAACTATCCATCACGAATAGTTCAGAATACTACACAGGAGCCTCACACCAGCCATATAACACTAAGAGAGAGAGAGAGAGTGTGTGTGTGTGTGTGTGTGTGTATGAGAGTGTGTGTGTGTGTGTGTGTGTGTGTCTGCTCTGAATTCTATATCCCAGCTCCCTCCATCTGCCTCCATCTCCCAGCAGCCATCAGCATCCTCCTGTCCCTGTGTCCTGAGATAAAGGGTCAAACAGAGAAGAGCAGAAGTCACACAATACTGATGAGAGAGAAACCACTGTATCTCTCTGTATCGCCAACCTAGCACTTGCTCTTTGTATCTCTCCCCTCCCTGTCTCCATCGGCTACTGTAGTTCTTGTTGTGGTTAAGGGTACAGTCACCAAGCAGAGTTTTTTGTGAGAATAATGTTTTGTGACCTAGCAGAATGTCAAATGGTCCTCAGAGGTTGTGTTCCTAGTTATGCTGCATGGTCCTGCTTTGCAACATTCGGCCAATCAGGTTGCAAGAACAGTAAGCCTTAAGAGAGGGCCATTATGACATCATCGATCCATCACTGCACGCATGCATGCACCCACACACCAACTCATCAATTTAACTGGTGACAATAAAGCTAAATAGATCTTACACTGGGTTTCCCAGGAAAATGTTGTCCAAGGTTGCAACAGTAACCAAGGGGGGCGGGGCTTAGCGTAGGGTAAATTAAAACAGTCCAAACAGTCTAATTCCAATTCCATAACTTGAAGATAGTTGAAATTCAAATTGAATTCTATATAAATTCTCCACTTCATGAGTCAATTCAATAATTCCAACTTAAATTGGAGTTGAACCCAACTGTGACACACACACACACACACACACACACACACACACACACACACACACACACACACACACACACACACACACACACACACACACAAACCACCCCTTCAGATCCAGGTGGGGGCACTTACATGGACTTGAAGATTGTTGAAATTCAAATTGAATTCTAAATAAATTCTCCACTTCATGAGTCAATTCAAGAATTCCAAATTAAGTTGGAGTTGACCCCAACTGTGACACACACAAACACACAAACCGCCCCCTTCAGATTCAGGTGGGGGCACTTACATGGACTTTAAAGCTTAGACAAGTAAGGCATTTCTTCCAAAGCAAAAAAAAATATATACTAATGTATACTTAACCCTTTGACACGTACCAGCACACGGGTGTGATCATTCGACAGTGGTCCCTGCAGCGTACGCTCAAACTGGTGAGATTAGAATGCTTATTTAGAACGTCCAGTTTCTAGTTTCGATTGACGCAACAGTCAGTGTTTGAGCTGGCCACACTGTTTTTCAGAGAAACATTTTGCACAAACACAGTCCTTGCAAAGTTATGTCCTGAATATGACCAGTTTATTTTTGGATGCAATGTTTAGACATCCACAGAAGTGGACTCCATAACACAATCATCCAAAACGGAAAATGTAGGCTACATTAGTCCTAGCGCTAACTGAGAAAAGATTGACGTAACACAAGTAGCCATATTTAGCAAACTTTTGGCTGACAGAAACCATAATATGAATTACCTAATAACAATTACTATTTACAATTTATCACATTACAGGTGAGATCACTATTGATCTAAATAATTGAGTAAAACACTATATAAAAAACAAAAGTAATCCAACGATGGGTAGCTTGTGCGTGCCACCATGTTCTCGTCAACCAAAGATGAGAAGATGAGTTTGGTATGTTTGCAGTATGCATTGTGAAGGAGGTGTGCTGTCTACCATCATTCACTTCCCTTCATTCACTTCCAGAAGTTTATCCTTTCACCACATTTTGTTATAACATCTTTGGTCTGACAGGCGTTTACGTGACACCCAGAATGCAGTGTATAATGTCAACAAACATGGCGCCACACAGTTAGGATCACAACTTTATTTTAAGAATGTGAAATGTCAGAATAATAGTAGAGAGAATGATTTATTTCAGCTTTTAATTATTTCATCACATTCCCAGTGGGTCAGAAGTTTACATACACTCAATTAGTATTTGGTAGCATTGCCTTTAAATTGTTTAACTTGAGTCAAATGTTTCGGGTAGCCTTCCACAAGCTTCCCACAATAAGTTGGGTGAATTTTGGCCCATTCCTCCTGACAGAGCTGGTGTAACTGAGTCAGGTTTGTAGGCCTCCCCTTTGCTCACACACGCTTTTTCAGTTCTGCCCACACATTTTCTATAGGATTGAGGCCAGGGCTTTGTAATAGCCACTCCAATACCTTTACTTTGTTGTCCTTAAGCCATTCTGCCACAACTTTGGAAGTATGCTTGGGATCATTGTCCATTTGGAAGACCCATTTGCGACCAAGCTTTAACTTCCTGACTGATGGCTTGAGATGTTGCTTCAATATATCCATATAATTTTCCTTCCTCATGATGCCATCTATTTTGTGAAGTGCACCAGTCCCTCCTGCAGCAAAGCACCCCCACAGCATGATGCTGCCACCCCCATGCTTCACGGTTGGGAAGGTGTTCTTCGGCTTACAAGCAGCCCCCTTTTTCCTCCAAACATAATGATGGTCATTATGGCCAAACAGTTATATTTTTGTTTCATCAGACCAGAGGACATTTCTCCAAAAAGTATAATCTTTGTCCCCATCTTCCAGTTGCAAACCGTAGTCTGTCTTTTTATGACGGTTTTGGAGCAGTGGCTTCTTCCTTGCTGAGCGGGCTTTCAGGTTATGTCGATATAGGACTCGTTTTACTGTGGATATAGATAATTTTGTACCTGTTTCCTCCAGCATCTTCACAAGGTCCTTTGCTGTTGTTCTGGGATTGATTTGCACTTTTCGCACCAAAGTACATTCATCTCTAGGAGGCAGAACGTGTTTCCTTCCTGAGCGGTATGATGACTGCGTGGTCCCATGGTGTTTATACTTGCATACTATTGTTTGTAAAGATGAACGTGGTACCTTCAGGCATTTGGAAATTGCTCCCAAGGATGAACCAAACTTGTGGAGGTCTACATATTTTTTTCTGAGGTCTTGGCTGATTTCTTTTGATTTTCCCATGATGTCAAGCAAAGAGGCACTGAGTTTGAAGGTAGGCCTTGAAATACATCCACAGGTACACCTCCAATTGACTCAAATGATGTCAATTAGCCTATCAGAAGTTTCTAAAGCCATGATATCACTTTCTGGAATTTTCCAAGCTGTTTAAAGGCACAGTAAACTTAGCGAATGTAAACTTCTGACCCACTGGAATTGTGATACAGTGAATTATAAGGGAAATAATCTGTCTGTAAACAATTGTTGGAATGTGTGTTGTGTCATGCACAAAGGTGATGTCCTAACCGACTTGCCAAATCTATAGTATGTTAACAAGACATTTGTGGAGTGGTTGAAAAACGAGTTTTAATGACCCAACCTAAGTGTACGTAATCTTCCGACTTCAACTGTAAGTACACATTTACAGAAGTATTCAGACCCTTTACTCAGTACTTTGTTGAAGGACCTTTGGCAGCGATTACAGCCTCGAATCTTCTTGGGTATGACGCTACAAGCTTGGCACACCTGAAATTGGGGAGTTTCTCCCTTTCTTCTCTGCAGATCCTCTCAAGCTCTGTCAGGTTGGATGGGGAGCGTCGCTGCACAGCTATTTTCAGGTTGCTACAGAGATGTTTGATCGGGTTCAAGTCTGGGCTCTGGCTGGGCCACTCAAGGACATTCAGAGACTTGTTCCGAAGTCACTCCTATGTTGTCTTGGTTGTGTGCTTAGGCTTGTTGTCCTGTTGGAAGGTGAACCTTCACCTCAGTCTGAGGTCCTGAGCGCTCTGGAGCAGGTTTTCATCAAGGATCTCTCTGTACATTGCTTCGTTCATCTTTCCCTCGATCCTGACTTGTCTCCCAGTCCCTGCCGCTGAAAAACATCCCCACAGCATGATGCTAACACCACCATGCTTCACCGTAGGGATGGTGCCAGGTTTCCTCCAAAGTGACACTTGGCATTCAGGCCAATCAGTTCAATCTTGGTTTCATCAGACCAGGGAATCTTGTTTCTCATTGTCTGAGAGTTCTTTAGGTGGCTTTTGGCAAACTCCAAGTGGGCTGTCATGTGCCTTTTACTGAGGAGTGGCTTCCGTCTGGCCACTCTACCATAAAGGCCTGATTGGTGGAGTGCTGCAGAGATGGTTGTCCTTCTGGAAGTTTCTCCCATCTCCATAGAGGAACTCTAGAGCTCTGTCAGAATGACCATTGGGTTCTTGGTCACCTCCCTTGCCAAGGCCCTTCGCCCCGATTGCTCAGTTTGGCCGGGCGGCCAGCTCTAGGAAGAGTCTTGGTGGTTCCAAACTTCTTCCATTTAAGAATGATGGAGGCCACTGTGTTCTTGGGAAACTTCAATGCTGCAGAAATTTTTTTGTACCCTTCCCCAGATCTCTGCCTCGACACAATCCTGTCTCTGAGCTCTATGGACAATTATTTCAGTTTTTGCTCTGACATGCACTGTCAACTGTGAGACCTTATATCTGTCAAGATCGTTAACGGAAGATGAGACGGACCAAGGCGCAGCGTGATAAGCGTACATTTTATTACGTACTTAACACGACACAAAACAACAAACAAACGATACGTGAAGTCCTAGGTTACACAAAACAAACCTTAACGGAACAAGATCCCACACCGACTAGTGCCAAACAGGCTGCCTAGTATGGTCCCCAATCAGAGACAACGAGATACAGCTGCCTCTGATTGGGAACCACCCTGGCCAACATAGATCTAAACGATCTAGAACATGAACATAGAAAATATAACACAGAACCTACACACCCTGGCTCAACATTTCAGAGTCCCCAGAGCCAGTGCGTGACACTTGTGTCCATTTAATTTAAAAAAGCATGAAAGGTAGCGTAATGGGATAATGTCTTACTGTGGTGTGTGAAGAATCCAATACTTTACCTTGTATGCGATACAAATCACATTATTGTGGAAGCATCTCCTCTAAGAGTATGAACTAGGCTGTTTGAGAAGGTTTGAATCCTAAGCAACCTGCCTACACATAGTTTGAAGTACAATACCAACATAGCTCCTGTAGTAGGTCAAAGCTGTGTGCTGTAAAACCTTGGTAGAGCACAGGTGGAATAGGCGTTGTGGTGCTCATGTGAATTTCCTTTCTTTTTCGGCATCAGACCAATGCCTATTCTCACCTAAAACATTGTTTTTTGTTTTTAATACTATAGACTATCATCAATCTTCAATACACTTATTAAAAGTGTACTTCAAATTCATTGTTTTTCAGTCTTTAAGTATAATATATGTTCACTATCATTCAACTTAAACACACTCATTAAAACTGTACTTCAATTTCAAACACTTTACTTGTAATTTAGTATATTCATTCAAAATACACCTGGAGTTGTTTTTAAGTTGAAGCATTGATTTTACTTTATGAAACTCTGCTTGTGAGTGATCAAGTACACTATAAGTATACAGTGCCTTGCAAAAGTATTCATAGCCCTTGTATTGCTTCAAATGTTATTGTGTTACAAAGTGGGATAAAACTTTACTTAATTGTGATTTGTTGTCAACAATGAACTCAAAACAATTTGTAATGTCAAAGTGAAAAAAATATATAATAATAGTAATACTTAAGAATTGTTAAAAAATGATAATATAGATAATATAGTTGTTGCATAAGTATTCAGCCCCTTTGTTTAGGTAAGTCTAAATTAGTTCAGGAGTAAAATGTGGCTTAACAAATCACATAATATGTTACATGGACTCTGTGTGAAATAATAGGGGTTGACATGATTTTTGAATGACTAACCCTTCCTCTGTCCCCAATACATACAACATCTGTAAGGTCCCTCAGTATTGAATTTCAAGCAAATATTCAACTACAAAGACCAGGGAGCCTTTCGACGGCTTCATAAATAAGGGCAGTGATTGGTAGATGGGTAACAATATCAAATCAGACATTGAATATCTCTTTAAGCATGTCAAGTTAATAATTATGCTGTGGATTATGTATTAAACCACACAGACACATCAAATATAGTCATCCTTCTGAACTGAACTGAACTGAGCTGCAGGACAGGAATACAACTGCTCATGAATGTTACCATGAGGCCACTGGTGATTTTAAAACAGTTACAGAGTTCAATGGCTGTGATGGGAGAAAACTGAGGATGGATCAACAATATTGTAGTGACTCCACAATAATGACTTAAATGACAGTGAAAAGAACAATACAAATATACAGAATAAGAATATTCCAGAACATGCATCTTGTATGCGACAAGGCACTAAAGTAATACTGCATTAAAAAAAAACATGGCAAAGGAATACACTTTGTGGCCTAAATGCAAAGCCTTACGTTTGGGGCAAATCCAACACAACACATCACTGAGTAACTGCTGCCTTATTTTCAAGCATGGTGCTGGCTGCATCATGGTGTGGGTATGCTTGACATAGGCAAATACTGGGGATCTTTTCCGGATAGAAAGAAAAGGGATGGAGCTAATCACAGGCAAAATCCTAGTGGAAAACCTGCTTCAGTCTGCTTTACAACAGACAGTGGGAGAGGAATTCACCTTTCAGCAAGACAATAACCTAGAACCTACAGCTCAAATCTCCACTAGAGTTGCTTACCAAGAAGGCAATCAATGTTCCTAAATGGCCAAGGTACAGTTTTGACTTAAATCTGCTTGAAAATCTATGGCAATACTTGAAAATGGCTGTCTAACCATGATCCACCAACATCTTGACAGAGGTTGAGGAATTATGAAAAGAATAAAGGGCTAATATTGCACATTCCAGGTGTGTAAAGCTCTTAGTGACTTACCCAAGAAGACTCACCGCTGTAATCGCTGCCAAAGGTGCTTCTAACATTAATTGAATCAGGGAGCTGAATACTTATTATATTTTTGTTATTTAATATCAATCAATCTAAAAAATAAAATGTAAATTGATTGTTGACAAAGAAATTGTAACAATCCAAGGGGTATGAATACTTTGCCAGGTACTGTACTTTCCGTGCCAATAATGTGTTTTGAAGTACTTTCTGAATTCCTGATGACATTGATAACGCTTGTTTAGTCCACATAAGGAAACATGCACAGCTATGGAACATGCTTCCTGAGAGTATACTTTTTCATATCTCAAGAAAATATACTTAAGTATACTTTCAAAAAAGTATATTTAATTTAAATGTCCACAAAATATATTTCAAGTATACCTTCAAAAACACAAAAAATCCATATTACCCAGAATCCTTTTCTGCAGCTGAAGGTTTTGGCTGTTATTTTTTGACCTTACTGCTATCAGCCCATACAAACGCGTTGAATAACAGATTCACTACATGGAACAACAGATAGTCCCCCCAAAAAATCTAAACGAAGTTTGTTCTGAAGTGTCTGTCCTATATCTGAGAGATACAGTTCTTAAATATATTAAAATAAATGAATGAAGTATGATTTAAGTATATTTAACATTATCTAAATTGGCACTGAAGCAAACATCCTACCGTCTCTTCCAATCATCTCATCCTGTCCGCCTGTTCAACCAAATGAAGTGTGTGTGTGTGACTGCATGCATTTGTGTATGTGTTTCTGTGTGTGTGTGTCTGTCACCCCTCATAGACCTCCTCCTATTCATCCCTCGGTAATGAAGAAGTGAAGGGGGTTGCCAGACTTATTAGACTATCATATTAGAGAGTGGTTCATTATGGGTGGAATAATACCCTCATAAAGATGACAGGAGAATTAGCAGACACACACACACACACAATATTTCCTAGATTTGACAGTGTTTCAGTTTGAAATGCAGGGTCAAATCAATCAGTTAATCCAATGAACCCAGCTGCTCTTAGTCAATCACTTACTCAACGTACAGTTGAAGTCGGAAGTTTACATACATTTAGGTTGGAGTCATTAAAACTTGTTTTTCAACCACTCCACAAATTTCTTGTTAACAAACTATCGTTTTGGCAAGTCGGTTAGGACATCTACTTTGTGCATCACACAAGTAATTTTTCCAACAATTGTTTACAGACAGATTATTTCACTTATAATTCACTGTATCACAATTCCATTGGGTCAGAAGTTTACATACACTAAGTTGACTGTGCCTTTAAAAAGCTTGGAAAATTCCAGAAAATGATGTCATGGCTTTAGAAGCTTCTGATAGGCTAATTGACATAATTTGAGTCAATTGGAGGTGTACCTGTGGATGTATTTCAAGGCCTACCTTCAAACACAGTGCCTCTTTGCTTGACATCATGGGAAAATCAAAAGAAATCAGCCAAGACCTCAGCAAAAAAATTGTAGACCACCACAAGTCTGGTTCATCCTTGGGAGCAATTTCCAAATGCCTGCAGGTACCACGTTCATCTGTACAAACAATAGTATGCAAGTATAAACACCATGGGACCACGCAGCCGTCATAACGCTCAGGAAGGAGATGCGTTCTGTCTCCTAGAGATGAACGTACTTTGGTGCGAAAAGTGCAAATCAATCCCAGAACAACAGCAAAGGACCTTGTGAAGATGCTGGAGGAAACAGGTACAAAAGTATCTATATCCACAGTAAAATGAGTCCTATATCGACATTACCTGAAAGGCCGCTCAGCAAGGAAGAAACCACTGCTCCAAAACAGCCATAAAATAGCCAGACTATGGTTTGCAACTGCACATGGGGACAAATATTGTACTTTTTGGATAAATGTCCTCTGATCTGATTAAACAAAAATAGAACTGTTTGGCCATAATGACCATCGTTATGTTTGGAGGAAAGGGGGTCGCTTGCAAGCCGAAGAACACCATCCCAACCGTGAAGCACAGGGGTGGCAGCATCATGCTGTGGGGGTGCTTTGCTGCAGGAGGGACTGGTGCGCCTCACAAAATAGATGGCATCATGAGAAAGGAAAATTATGTGGATATATTGAAGCAACATCTCAAGACATCAGTCAGGAAGTTAAAGCTTGGTTGCAGATGGGTCTTCCAAATGGACAATGACCCCAAGCATACTTCCAAAGTTGTGGCAAAATGGCTTAAGGACAACAAAGTCAAGGTATTTGAGTGGCCATCACAAAGCCCTGACCTCAATCCTATAGAAAATGTGTGCGAGCAAGGAGGCCTACAAACCTGACTCAGTTACACCAGCTCTGTCAGGAGGAATGGGCCAAAATTCATCCAACTTATTGTGGGAAGCTTGTGGAAGGCTACCCGAAACGTTTGACCCAAGTTAAACAATTTAAAGGCAATGCTACCAAATACTAATTGAGTGTATGTACACTTCTGACCCACTGGGAATGTGATGAAAGAAATAAAAGCTGAAATAAATCATTTTCTCTACTATTATTCTGACATTTCACATTCTTAAAATAGTGGTGATCCTAACTGACCTAAGACAGGGAATTTTTACTAGGATGAAATGTCAGGAATTGTGAAAAACTGAGTTCAAATGTATTTGGCTAAGGTGTATGTAAACTTCCGACTTCAACTGTATGTGTATGTTCATGTGTGTGTTGGTCTGTCACCTCCAGCCCTTTAATAACCCAGTGAGAGAGATAGGTGAGCCACTGTCTTAACAGCAACCAGTCAGTCAGTCAGTTGGAGTGCCTGGTGTCAATAATATTAATGGGAAGCTATCACCTCTCTCTCTATGGAAGCTGTCATACTTACTGACTGTCTCTGTGTCAAACTGTCCCTGTGTTTGTCAACATTCAATTCAATTCATTTGAATTAAATGCAAGAAGACTATAATTCCAGAGGGGCAATAAAAAAGACATTGTCAATTTACCTCTCAGGGGATTGTTTTTGTGCTTCAACATTGAGACACTCTTTCTCTAGTTCGCTCTTTGGATTTGATCACTGTGTGAGGGAAAGCAACACGTTCCTTGAGAGATTACTTCATAGGTTCCTTGATCTGAAACCTTAGTATAGCAAGTTGCTATATTGAACTATGTCCCCTTCTAAGTCTATGGCAGCAGCAGTTGCTATAACAGAGAATCAGACAAAAAAGCTATTCAAATTGACAATGACATTCATATTCTACTGCACAGGTCACACCTTGGGTTGATTCTTTGGGTTGTCTTTTCGTTTTATTGTTTTCTTCTCTGTTTATCTCTTTGTCATGGGACTTTCAGACAATGAGCTGTAGCCTTTCTGCCCATGGGGCACTGGGCAGAGGCCAACTCATGGCACTGCTCGCCAGCGCAGAGAGAGAAATAGAGAAAGAAAGATAGAGACCCCCTTTGAGCCAAAGGGCTTGGCAGGGTTAGAGCAGCTCTCTCTCTCTCTCTCTCTCTCTCTCTCTCTCTCTCTCTCTCTCTCTCTCTCTCTCTCTCTCTCTCTCTCTCTCTCTCTCTCTCTCTCTCTCTCTCTCTCTCTCTCTCTCTCTCTCTCATAGCTGTAGGGCTGGGATAGATCAAGAGACCTGCCATTTCCCATATTGTATTACTGTGTATTATTATTGCTGTGGTGACTATTGGCCTATTGAGTTCTTATGTACTGGAGGAAGCAATTTAATATTGATTTAATATCAATATTGCATTGTCTTTGAAAATCTATCATTTTGTGTTTGATTATGACTCATGAAATGGGTAGTGTTTTTTAGGCAACAGTCTGAAACAGGGAGCTACTTGTCCAATAAGAAATGCACATTTTAGTTTTTTAAATCATTTTGCTACCGTGTGCCCTGATTAACATGACCAGACTTGTATATGTGTAAATGGCTTGAAGCAGGTGTTTTTGTGTCTTGTGTGTTTACATTTCTCCTTTCTTTCTCTCCTACAGTTAGAGCAGATTCAGAAGCACAACTGGTACATGTGAGTGTACTTTTCTTTTCTCGCTTTTCATCCTTCTGTTCTCTCTGTGATTGGGGATTTCAAAGGGACAAAGAAAGAGTTAGGATAAATTGGATGAAAGTTGTCAAAGGTGGGGAGACTAGGGTGATGGGAGGGAGGGATGTCTCAGTTAAACAGCAGGAAGCAAGGGAGCGGGGCTTAAGAGGCAGAAGCAAGGGTGCGGGAAACGCGCTTGAGAGAGAAGTCTGTGTTTGTGTTTGTGTGTGTGCATGTGCGTGTGTGTATTTTCTGATGAATGGCCTCACCATATCAGCAGCAAGGACAGAGATCCAACTGCCTAGAGGGACAACTGTCTCCTCACATACACATCTACTGGCTTCCTAGAGAGAGAGGGAGAGAGGGGAGGGGAAGATAGGAGAGAGATGGAGAGAGAGAGAGAAAGGGGGGTGGCTTGAGAGAGGGGGAGAGGGGGGGGGTGAAAGCAGAGGAGCAATAGAGAGAAAGAAACACTAGAAAATTGTAACAGTCTAATAATACATTTCATATATGCTATCAGAAAAAAAATATTTTGCTTGTTTCTAAAGGTCTTGGGTAAAAAAAAGAATATTCAAAAAACACAATAGCACATTTTTATTATTTTATGTTACTGTAGGCTATCTGCTGCGTCACATGTGGAGGGCATGGAACAGTGGTTATTCTTGGATAAAGTTATATTTTGAAATAGAGTTCATTTCTTCAATTTTGAGAGTTACTTGACAAAGGTAAGTGTTTTGGAAACCTCCGAATTTTCTGTTTCTGATACCATATAGGAATCAAAATGTCTTACCTGAATATGACTCTGTAAGAATTTAAAATCACTGAAAGTGGCGATGAATGAGGGGCGTGGCATAATATTTTTGTTCCTCTTAAAACTGCTTATGACACTAATTCTGTTTGTTATATCAAAATTCTAACAGCATACAGGGCTTTCAGAAAGTATTCACACCCCTTGACTTCTTCCAAATTTTGTTGTGTTACAGCCTGAATTTAAAATGGATTCAACTGAGATTTTGTGTCACTGGCCTACACACAATACCCGATAATGTTAAAGTGGTATTATGTTTGTAGAAATGTTTACAAATGAATTACAAATGAAAAGTTGAAATGTATTGAGTCAATGAGTATTCAAGCCTAAATATATATGATAATAATATTAATATATTAATTAATATTAATATTAATATAAATAATAAGTTCATGAGTCAAAATTTGCTTAACAAGTCACATAATAAGTTGCATGGACTCACTCTTTGTGCAATAATAGTGTTTAACATGATTTCTGAATAGCTAACTCATCTCCGTACCCCACACAGACAATTATCTGTAAGGTCCCTCAGTCGAGCAGTGAATTTCAAACACAGATTCAACCACAAAGACCAGGGAGATTTTCCAATGCCTCGCAAAGAAGGGCACCTATTTGTAGATGGGGCAAAAACAGACATTGAATATCCCTTTGAGCATGGTGAAGTTATTAATTACACTTTGCATCCTGTATCTTTGTCGTGACTGGGTGTATTGATACACCATCCAAAGTGTAATTCATAACTTCACCAGTTGCCGGAGAGGAGGGAAACCACTCAGGGATTTCACCATGAGGCCAATGGTAAAACAGTTACAGAGTTTAATGGCTGTTATTGGAGAAAACTGAGGATGGATCAGTAACATTGTAGTTACTCCACAATACTAACCTAAATGACAGAGTGAAAAGAAGGAAGCCTGTACAGAATAATAATATCCCATCAGGGGGGTCAAGGCTACGTATAAAGCCTTGCGACAAGTGGCCCACTGGCCGCATATGGACAGGATGTGGTGCAGTACGTAAGGGGATGCTTAATCTGTTGCCAGTTCCAACCTTCCAAACCGCTTCCCAGAGCACCCTTACAACGCAAGAGTGTATCTTATCCCTGGAGTTTAATCCAGATTAGCATGCGATTCCTTAGGCTGATCCTGGCACTCTGTGTCCTTGTTGAATCCAACCAACCATACGTACTAACAAGCGGACCCCCAGTGGATATCTTCCTGCGCGACGATCCAGCACTACTAATCACCAACTATACGTCCGCCTAGACGCTGAGAATGTGTAAGGCAAACACATTCCCCGCAGTGCACACCTGAGTTGAGTCGGGACTGATTGGACTGGCCAGGCAGTTAAAGGTTCACCCATTTTGAATGTTATATTGTTTTTGTGCATCTCTAAGTGATGTTCTATCGATTCCCTGTTTCACTTCATGTTTTCATGTGTATCTGAGTTATTGGCATTCAAGCAGGCAGAAATCCGTCCAGTATGACGTAGCACTGTGATACAGTCGCTCTCAATACACTGGAAGTTAATAGGAATCAAATCAAATCATATCAAAATATATTTGTCACATGCGCCGAAAACAACAGGTGTAGACCTTACAGTGAAATGCTTACTTACAAGCCCTTAACCAACAATGCAGTTCAAGAAATAGAGTTCAGAAAATATTTACTAAATAAAATAAAGTAAAAAATAAAATAAAAAGTAACACAATAAAATAACAATAACAAGGCTATATACAGGGGGTACCGGTACCGAGTCAATGTGCGGGGGTACAGGTTAGTCGAGGTAATTTGTACATGTAGGTAGGGGTAAAGTGACTATGCATAGATAATAAACACTGAGTAGCAGCAGTGTAAAAATGTAAATAGTCCAGCAGTCCTATGGCTTGGGGGTGGAAGCTGTTAAGGAGCCTTTTGGACCTAGACTTGGCAGAGAGAACAGTCTATGACTTGGGTGACTGGAGTCTTTGACAATTTTTTGGGCCTCCCTCTGACACCGCCTAGTATATAGGTCCTGGATGTACTGGGCTGTATGCATTACCCTCTGTAGCACCTTACGGTCAGATGCCGAGCAGTTGCAATACCAGGCGGTGATGCAACCGGTCAGGATGCTCTTGATGGTGCAGCTGTATAACATTTTGAGGATCTGGGGACCCATGCCAAATCTTTTCAGTCTCCTGAGGGGGAAAAGGTGTTGTCGTGCCCTCTTCATGACTTTCTTGGTGTGTTTGGACCATGATAGTTTGTTGGTGATGTGGACACCAAGGAACTTGAAACTCTCGACCCGCTCCACTACAGCCCCGTTGATGTGAATGTGGGTGTGTTCGGCCCTCCTTTTCCTGTAGTCCACGATCATCTCCTTTGTTTTGCTCACGTTGAGGGAGAGGTTGTTGTCCTGGCACCACACTGCCAGGTCCCTGACCTCATCCCTATAGGCTGTCTCATCGTTGTCGGTGATCAGGCCTACCACCGTTGTGTTGTCAGCAGACTTAATGATGGTGTTGGAGTCGTGCTTGGCCACGCAGTCGTGGGTGAACAGGGAGTACAGGAGGGGACTAAGCACGCACCCCTGAGTGGCCCCCGTGTTGAGGATCCGCGTGACAGATGTGTTGTTGCCTACCCTTACCACCTTGGGGTGGCCCGTCAGGAAGTCCAGGATCCAGTTGCAGAGGGAGGTGTTTAGTCCCAGGGTCCTTAGCTTAGTGTTGAGCTTTGTGGGCACTATGGTGTTGAATGCTGAGCTGTAGTCAATGAACAGCTTTCTCACATAGGTGTTCCTTTAATCCAGGTGGAAAAGGGCAGTGTGGAGTGCGATTGGGATTGCGTCATCTGTGGATCTGTTGGGGCGGTATGCGAATTGGAGTGGGTCTAGGGTTTCCGGGATGATGGTGTTGATGTGAGCCATGACTTTCAAAGCACTTCATGGCTACCAACGTCAGTGTATATGTCGAGAAACGTGCCTATTTTCCTTGAAAGTACGTAATGTCACAATTCCAAAGCTATACGATATTACAGAGAGCAAGTTGATTTTCTCACATCTCTGAAAATATTTATAATGTTGTACTTCTTGTTGACGAAATCTGTGCTAATGTTGGGTTTTTGAGCTAGCGCCCAATAGACTCCCATTCACTCCTTGAAGGGGCGCTCTCCTTGTCCCAGAATCGCCCAGAATGCACTGTGCGGCCCATTGACGTAGCATGGGCAACGTTTCCCATCTCATTAAAAGTATATCTGCCGTTGTGAATATCAGACCCTCTGTGAGGCACATCGATCTGCCGGTTGAACATGTTGAGATTGTACTCCTAATTTGATGGTGCAGTTTGTTTAGAAGATTTTACAGTCAACTAGCTACTTACATGCTGATATTGTCTTTGGTATTATTGTGTATAGCTACGTTTGCTTGCTAGCTAGCTAGCTAGCTATCCAGCCAGCCCATAGAGAGAGCATTGCATTGTGGATTTTGTAGTCGACTTGAGCTGCAACAGATTTCCACATTTTTTCATATATTATTATAATGCTAAAATTGTAAAAAAATATTGTTCTCACATGTTAGTGTTATTTGGCACTGTAAATTAAAGGAATGAGTGGTTTGGGGTGGATTTCTCCTTTTGGCACGCCCTGCTAGACACAGCTCACATGTTGGCCCAACTCCAAAAATTCACCAGAATTAGCAGAGCACAGACGGCAGACGCGATTCATTGGAGCCTCAATGGGGGCAGCGGTAGGATCACTACTCTCTTTAGGTACCACCGCCGTCAAAACAGTCAGTCTGGCCACTGTCAAAAAGAATGTTAGAAAACTAACAGATGAGATGCCCCTAATCCAACAACAGATGAAGGCCCAGTCACTTAGGTTGCAACATGTGGGAAAGACTCTCCAAGACACTGAGATCGAAATTCCTGATGCCTTTTTGTAGCGCACTCTTGAATTAGAACCTACCATTCAATACCAAATTCTTTATGAGGGACAGATGGTTGTTGATCTTATTCTACTTAATGACAGCCTGGTGATCAATCCCGTTGACTATAAGCCCAAAGACTAGTCCATCACCCGTTTGTGGACAATGCCTGACAGTATTTTGAATGCTACCATGATCCTTGGTTTCATTGCCCTTGGCATGTGCTCTTTCTACGTGCATAGGCACACATGCACAATGGGGACTTATACTAGAATCACTAGTGTCAGCCCTGAGTCAATACCAATCTTTGGTATGCTGCCGTGGGATCCCGAGACCCCTATAAACGTTACAGCTTCTGCTTCCCCAGTTGCTTCCCCAGAGGTCTCCAGGTCAGCCCTGTAGGCCTCCCTAAGCTGATGCCCCTAGGGCCTAATGACCTTATAAGTAATCTACAACTTATATTTATGCCTTACAGCCAGGCTCAACAGGCTGAAATTACATTTTTGCATCTACCTATCAATTTTGACATTTGTTGATGTTTGGTCCATTAATATTAGTATTTTCAAAAAGTAAACATAAAATGTAAAAAGGTTGATGAAAATGTATATTTTCTTTAGTTTATCATACTACCGTCATCAACATTTAAATTAATTGTATCCACTTTAAAATTGACATTCATCAATAATTTCAAAGCTCACTACATTAAATTATGCATAATTTAAAAACCCATTTCATAGAGAGTGTTACAAACTGGACTATATTTCGTAAGTTACCTTAAAGAGATGATTATTGGGTCTAAATAGGTGTTTGGCAATCTGAATTCAGTGTACTTGTCTTTAACTGCCATTTCCCAAAAGTCAGACTCTTCCCACATGCCAACTCATTTTTCTCAGCTTCAGAAGCATCTGCATTCACCAAATGTTGTGTGGTTATCCTTAGATATATTCGCCAGACTTGCCCATAGGGGATTGTTGATATGTTGCAAAAAATATTTTCTAGATAACATTTTCTTTGAAAAAATGTAGTATTTAACAGATTGAAAGTTTTAAAAAAGTATTAATCCACAATCTGCTCTGAACAAGTCCGGTCCTGGAGTGTCTTAACAAATTGAAACCAAAAAATGTAGGCTGACTTCATCCAGTCTCCAGAAAAATGTATTTGCGCTTCACATAGAGTTGATCAGTCTGTTGACTGTGGCCTGTGGGATGTTGTCCCACTCCTCTTCAATGGCTGTGCAAAGTTGCTGGATATTAGCGGGAACTGGAAAACGCTGTCGTACACGTCGATCCAGAGCATCCCAAACATGCTCAATGGGTGACATGTCTGGTGAGTATGCAGGCCATGGAAGAACTGGGACATTTTCAGCTTCCAGGAATTGTGTACAGATCCTTGCAACATGGGGTCATGCATTATCTTGCTGAAACATGAGGTGATGGCGGAGGATGAATGGCACGACAATGGGCCTCAGGATCTGGTCACACTATCTCTGTGCATTCAAATTGCCATCGATAAAATGCAGTTGTGTTTATTGTCTTATGCCTCCCCATACCATAACCCCACCGCCACCATGGGACACTGTTCACAACGTTGATATCAGCAAACCGCTCGCCCACATGACGCCATACGCTGTCTGCCATCTGCCTGGTATAGTTGAAACCGGTATTAATCCATGAAGAGCACACTTTTCCAGTGTGCCAGTGGCCATAGAAGGTGAACATTTGCCCACTGAAGTCAGTTACGACGCCGAACTGCTGTCAGTTCAAGACCCAGGTGAGGACGACAAGCACGCAAATGAGCTTCCCTGAGACGTTTCTATTAATTAATTTTTTTATCAACATTATAAAACACACAAGGCAGGATCACGTTACAAATATTAGCCGACATGACAACACTAACATACAATAAAACTATTTACATACTGCCAAGAGTCAATTATTTGAGAGCACAATACGACATTTACAGAAAGGAAGTAGAGTTTACAATAAAAAATATTCTATATTATTCTCAGAAAAGAAAATGTCATCCCCCCACTACCTTACCATGGAGGTCCATTGCTTGGTCAAGAGTTGTTGATATCTGATAGAATGTTGCATAATACATCCCATGCATCAACTGTATTTGCCCGAGCTTTGTTTATCACAGCGACTGATCGCTCTATACAAACAATATCTTGAAAATATGATAACCATGTTTGAGGCGAGAGGATTGTAGGGGTAATCCAAGCACTAAGAATAACCGTTTTTGCTGCTGTTAACCCCACATAAATGATTCTTTTCTGAACCAGTTGCAGTACAAATGAAGAGTCATCATTCAACAAAAATAAAGGTGGATCTTTGTCCACAGGTAAACCCATAATTTGTGTAAGGAAATCTGGAACATGTGACCAGAACTGGGACACAACAGGACATTCCCAAAACACGTGCATTAGTGTTCCAACAGCATTCATACGGCATCTATCACATATTGGAGTAGGAATCAGTTTAATCTTAAAACGTCTAAAGAGGGTTGCATAATTTCTATGTAAAAACTTATAAGGTATAAGCTAGTGTGCTGGGTTTTTAGAGGTAACAAATACATTTTCCCAAATAGTATCCCAGTTCAGGTCGTGCCCCAATCCCTGCATTTTGCGGTTCCATACTAGAGTGACACCCAATGTAGAGTATTTAACAGACAGTAGGCAAACATAAGTGGCAGAGACCATTTTAGAAGTTAATGAAGGGTCTATCCATGTAAGCATTATGTGGGATGTTAACGGAGAATCCCATGGTACACCATACGTTTTTAACGAAGATCTTAACTGTAGGTAAAGGAACCATGAAAAGCCTGGAAGTGAATACATTTGTTTGAGGTCCTGGAAAAGTATTAGCGCTTATCATTATACATGTCTCACAAGGTATGCACACCCTTATGCACCCACACAAAAGGCTTATTGTTTGTCAGCAGGTTATGCCATATAGAAGATTCACATAACTTCTTAGTGTTGGCTATATGTTTCTCAGCGTAGTACCATACTTTTTATTTAACCAGGCAAGTCAGTTAAGAACAAATTCTTATTTACAATGACGGCCTACCGCGGCTGACGCTGGGCCAATTGTGCGCAGTCCTATGGGACTCCCAATCACCGGCGGATTGTGATACAGCCTGGAATCGAACCAGAGTCTGTAGTGACGCCTCTAGCACTGAGATGCAGTGCCTTAGACCGCTGTGCCACTCGGAGCTCTGTAGTGAGTTGGAAATAATTGAACCACATTTTTTGAATGCTGTTTTAACCTTGATACTGGAAAAAACTAGATCTGTAAGTCTATGCGGTGCATCAAGTGCTTCCGCTATGCCTCTCCAAGAAGCTGCAATAGAATCATCGGACCATACTCTCAAGGATTTTATTTGGAAAGATCAGTAATATAATTTGTAATCTGGATGAGACAAACCTCCTGTTCCCTTTAACCGCATAAGAGTATCATATTGAATGCGTGGTTTTTTATCATTCCAAATAAACGTTGAGGTCATTGACTTTAATTCCTCAAAGTATTTTGGCAAAGGAGGTATAGGCAGCATAGAGAAAATAAAATGTTGTCGACCGATTACGTTCATTTTTACTACAGCAATCCTACCATGTAATTAGATTTTAAGAGAGGACCATCTCTGCAAATCAGAGGTGATCTCCTCTTTTAGTTTGACATAGTTCCCTCTGAAAACTTGGGAAAATTTGGTGGGTATACATATGCCCAAATAAATCAAGTCTGCCTCATTCCACTGCACTGGAGATGCAGCAGGCAAAGTAAGCAATTTCGCAGGGCTATTAAGGGGCACCAGTATATATTTTTCCCAGTTTATTTTATATCCAGAGAATGAACCGAAAATAGTAAATAATTTCAGAATCTGTGGAAGGGAAATTGAGATGTCTGAGAAATACAATAAGGTGTCATCAGTATAGAGTGACACTTTATGCTGAGTACCTTTAATATTGATGGGTGAAATAAGTTGGTCCAATCTAATCGCTTGAGCAAGGGGCTCCAAAGACTGGGCAAAGAGCGATGGTGATAATGGACATCCTTGTTTTGTGGAACATTGTAAACAGAAAGTCTTGGATAGAATGTTTCCCGTCTGCACAACTGCTTGGGATTCAGAACACAATGTTTTTAACATGGAGATAAATCCTTTACCAAAACCAAAGGACTCCGAAACACACCATAAATTGTTCCATTCTAGCCTATCAAAGGCTTTTTCTGCATCCAAACTAAAAAGTGCAGCAGGGACTAGGTCGTTTTCGGACTCATTTATGATATGGAATAGACATCTAATATTGTCTGAGGTTAAACAACCCTTTATAAACCCAGTTTGATCATCGCTAATTAGATTTCCTACAAGCAGTTCCAATCTGATGGCATGTACCTTTGCAAACAGATTGTGCACTGTTGTAATAAGGCTTACGGGCCAATAGCTTTTACAGTCTAGGGGAGATTTGCCCTTTTTTAACAAAACTATAATCAGTGAGGTGTTTTGGTCTCTATGCAATTCTCAGCGTTTTAATGCATTATTGATAGAAACAAGAATTAGTGGCCTGACAATATCCCATTTTGAGGGTCCGCCTCTGACGTATATAATTAGGAATAAAACTGCCTTAACGTATCATTAATTTCTGTTTATATTGTATTGTATTGATACTGTCACGCCCTGGCTCTGGGGACTCTCGTATGTTGAGCCAGGGTGTTCATTTGTTTATGTTCTAGTCGTTGTATTTCTATGTTGGCCAGGGTGGCTCCCAATCAGAGAGGGCTGTAGCTCGTTGTCTCTGATTGGGAGTCATACTTAGGTAGCCGTTAGGTATTCATTGTTTGTGGTTTCTTGTTCTTATTTGGTTTGTGTTCAACCGTAGACATCACGTTTTCGTCTGTTGTTTTGATCGTGTGATCATACTCTAATAAATATAAATATGTTCACCTTCAACGCTGCGCATTGGTCCTCCTCCTTAGACGAGCGTGACAGATACAAGAAAAGGCCTCATTTTGCTTAAGCCTTGCAGCCAAAGGTCTACTAGCTTTCTCCCCCTCAGAATAGTATGTTACTCTTGTCGATGCATTATAAATTCTGCTTTAGATTGTAGTAAAGTGTTATACTCGTGTTTTAATGCTGTTAAAACCTTCCCCTTTTGCTCTGTACATTTTTGTTTCTGCTCATTTTCAACAAGAGCAATCTGTTTTTCCAGGTCTACTACTTTTTTACTGCGAGTTGAATTAAAATGTGAGGCAAACGAGGTACAGTTTACCCTAAAAAAACATTTTGTCACCTCCCAAAGTGACTGCGGGGATGTGGCTGTATCTGTATTAAACAATAAAAATGATTTGAACTTTGCTGAAAGTTGTGTCAAAAAAGCCTTATTCTTCAGCAAAGTTGTGTTAAAGCGCCATCTTCTGGCACCTTTCTGTTTGGAGCTGTCAAGTAAGATACTATACAGGACAGCTCCATGGTCAGCAATGACTATGGGGAGCAGCTCGGTTATCTGAATACACCTGTTTATATAGGGAGAGACAAATATGTCGTCTATCCGTGAAAATTATTATGTCTTGAAGAAAATAAAGTATAATCTTATACTTATAATATTAAGCTCTGCAGCAAGTGAGATGAGATCACCAGAGGCCTGATCAGTTTGAGAGTGAGATGAAACATGAGACCTATCTAACTGAGAATTACATACCTGATTAAAATCTCCTCCCACAACAAGTTGGTATTCTGAGAGATCTAATAGTCTTTTAGAAATAGAACTAAATAAATTAGAATCAGGTATGTTTGGACAGTAGATTGAGGTGAAACACATCTTAGTGTGATTTATAACCATAGTTACAAATACAAAAAGTCCTGCATCATCATTATCAGAACCCTCAACCTGAACATGTCGTTTTCTATCAAATAATATGAAAACACCTTTCATTTTGTTAGTGGCTGAGGAGTGAGCAAGACATTTATAATATCTGTTTTGGAATATATAAACATCAGAATGTTTTATGTGGGCTTCTTGTATTAGGGTGAATACAGCGTCTGATGTATTCTAAGCATTTGGTATGCTTGATAGTGGAATTCAAACCATGGGAATTTAACGAAAATACGATGAGCTCACGGTTCATTTAAAATCTTTGTCATATAGAATGTATGGATAAGTGTATGACAAAAATAAACAATCAATGAAATAAAACACCTAATTCAATATAAATAGGAAAAAAATATTTTTGCACCATTATACATATTTGTGAACAAACTCTGACAGCTGGTTTTTAACAATAAGAGAAACAAAACAGTAACCACCCGCAAGAAAGGAAATCTATAGCTTCTACCGCTCTCTTTGGCTGGTAGGAACTCAAATTTGCTAACATCTGGAGGCTCCCAAACAGCGACGCACGTCCCAAGTCCAGTCACATTATGTCAGCCTCTTGCTTTTTTCCAACATGACATGAATACATGGCAAAATTACTTTTCACAGAACACGTTCATACCAAGCTGAGCGCTCTGTATGTTAATCGCCATAAAGTTTACCCTACCCCAGGACTGCTGTACTGACGGCTAAATATTTTAGCCAGCTAACGTTTGCAGCCTGAACCAAATAATTGTCCAACCAGCTAGCCTAGCCAGCTTGCCAACTCAGCTAGCCAGCCACGTGCCAGCCAGCTGCATCTTAGCAATATAACCAGAAGGCCAACAGCCAAGTTAACAAATCCACCAGGCCTCTCATACCAAATTAACTAAATTATGTCGCTGAATAACAAATAAACATGAGTGACGTTAGCTAGTTAGCTTAGCATTATTGTGTCCATCTAATTAGTTCATGTTTAATTACACCAATAAAAAATGCACAAAGTGACAGAGTTTGGAGAATGAACAGAGCGCATCTTCTGGACCTGGAATTTATTAAATATGTAAACGAAAAAATAAAAACCTTTACCATTACAAATGTAGACATACACTGAGTATACAAAACATTAAGAACACCTGCTCTTTCCATGAATCCAGGTGAAAGCTATGATCCCTTATTGATGTCACTTGATAAATCCAATTCAATCAGTGTAGATGAAGGGGAGGAGACAGGTTTTAAGCCTTGAGACAATTGAGACATGGATTGTGTACTGTATGTGTGCCATTCAGAGGGTGAATGGGTAAGACAAAATATTTAAGTGCCTTTGAGCGGAGTATGGTAGTAGGTGCCAGGCGCACCGGTTTGTGTCAAGAACTGCAAGAACTGCAACGCTGCTATTTTGTTAACGCTCAACAGTTTCCCTTGTGTATCAAGAATGGTCTACTACCCGAAGGTGGGTGGGGGGGTGGTGGTGTTTTGTACACTCAGTGTAGAGGACAGAGAAAAGCCGACCCCAATATAATTGGGGATGCCTTTAAGGCGTACATTAGGGGGATGATCATCTTATACTCGGCAAAAGCAAAATATGATAAAGAAAAATAAATCACTATCTTAGAAAAAGCCCATTAAAAATATGAACAAGATAAGAAGAAAATTAAAGTTGACAAAGACATGATCAGTCTATAATTTTAATGGTAGGTTTATTTGAACAGAGAGAGACAGAATAACAACAAAGAAAACAGAAAAACGCATGTAAATTTTTTTATAAATTGATTTGCATTTTAATGAGGGAAATAAGTATTTGACCCCTCTGCAAAACATGACTTAGTACTTGGTGGCAAAACCCTTGTTGGCAATCACAGAGGTCAGACTTTTCTTGTAGTTGGCCACCAGGTTTGCACACATCTCAGGAGGGATTTTGCTCCACTCCTCTTTGCAGATTTTCTCCAAGTCATTAAGGTTTCGAGGCTGACGTTTGGCAACTCGAACCTTGAGCTCCCTCCACAGATTTTCTATGAGATTAAGGTCTGGAGACTGGCTAGGCCACTCCAGGACCTTAATGTGCTTCTTCTTGAGCCACTCCTTTGTTGCCTTGGCCATGTGTTTTGGGTCATTGTCATGCTGGAATACCCATCCACGACCCATTTTCAATGCCCTGGCTGAGGGAAGGAGGTTCTCACCCAAGATATGACAGTACATGGCCCCGTCCATCGTCCCTTTGATGCGGTGAAGTTGTCCTGTCCCCTTAGCAGAAAAACACGCCCAAAGCATAATGTTTCAACCTTCATGTTTGACGGTGGGGTTGGTGTTCTTGGGGTCATAGGCTGCATTCCTCCTCCTCCAAACACGGCGAGTTGAGTTGATGCCAAAGAGCTTGATTTTGGTCTCATCTGACCACAACACTTTCACCCAGTTCTCCTCTGAATCATTCAGATGTTCATTGGCAAACTTCAGACGGCCCTGTATATGTGTTTTCTTGAGCAGGGGGACCTTGCGGGCGCTGCAGGATTTCAGTCCTTCACGGCGTAGTGTGTTATCAATTGTTTTCTTGGTGACTATGGTCCCAGCTGCCTTGAGATCATTGACAAGATCCTCCCATGTAGTTATGCGCTGATTCCTAACCGTTCTCATGATCATTGCAACTCCACGAGGTGAGATCTTGCATGGAGCCCCAGGCCGAGGGAGATTGACAGTTCTTTCGTGTTTCTTCCATTTGCGAATAATCCCACCAACTGTTGTCACCTTCTCACCAAGCTGCTTGGCGATGGTCTTGTAGCCCATTCCAGCCTTGTGTAGGTCTACAATCTTGTCCCTGACATCCTTGGAGAGCTCTTTGGTCTTGGCCATGGTGGAGAGTTTGGAATCTGATTGATTGATTGCTTCTGTGGACAGGTGTCTTTTATACAGGTAACAAACTGAGATTAGGAGCACTCCCTTTAAGAGTGTGCTCCTAATCTCAGCTCGTTACCCTATATAAAAGACACCTGGGAGCCAGAAATCTTTCTGATTGAGAGGGAGACAAATACTTATTTCCCTCATTCAAATGCAAATGAACTTATAACATTTTTGATATGCGTTTTTCTGAATTTCTTTGTTGTTATTCTGTCTCTCACTGTTGAAATAAACCTACAATTAAAATTATAGACTGATCATTTCTTTGTCAGTGGGCAAACATACAAAATCAGCAGGGGATCAAATACGTTTTTCCCTCACTGTATCTCGCAGCTCTCACAAAGCGAATACATGCTAAACCAGTTCTAATTTTAAAAGATAAAGATACAAAATTAGAAATAACAATATGATTAATTACAATTTTTAAAGCACCTATGAAAATGTACTTTACCAGTAAAAAGTTTGGACACACCTACTCATTCCAGGGTTTTTCTTTAATTGACTATTTTCTACATTGTAGAATAATAGTGAAGACATCAAAACTATAAAATAACACATATGGAATCATACAGTAACCAAAGAAGTGTTAAACAAATGAAAATATACTTTATATTTGAGATTCTTCAAATAGCCACCCTTTGCCTTTATGGCATTCTCTCAACCAGCTTCACCTGGAATGCTTTTCCAACAGTCTTGAAGGAGTTTCCACAAATGCTGAGCACGTGTTGGCTGCTTTTTCTTCACTCTGCCGTCCGACTCATCCCAAACCATCTCAATTGGGTTGAGGTCGGGGGATTGTGGAGGCCAGGTCATCTGATGCAGCGCTCAATCCACTCTCCTTCTTGGTAAAATAGCCCTTGTCCTGTTGAAAAACAAATGATAGTCCCACTAAGACCAAACCAGATGGGATGGCATATCGCTGCAGAATGCTGTGGTAGCCATGCTGGTTAAGTGTGCCTTGAATTCTAAAGAAATCACAGACAGTGTCACCAGCAAAGCACCCCCACACCATAACACCTCGTCCTCCATGCTTTACGGTGGGAACTACACATTCAGAGATCATCCTTTCACCCACACCGCGTCTCACAAAGACACGGTGGTTGGAACCTAAATCTCCAATTTGGACTCCAGACCAAAGGACACATTTCCACCTGTCTAATGTCCATTGCTCGTGTTTCTTGGCCCAAGCAGGTCTCTTCTTATTATTGGTGTCCTTTAGTAGTGATTTCTTTTCAGCAATCAACCATGAAGGCCTGATTCACACAGTCCCCTCTGAATAGTTGAAGTTGAAATGTGTCTGTGACTTGAACTCTGTGAAGCATTCATTTGGGCTGCAATTTCAGAGGCTGGTAACTCTAATGAACTTATCCTCTGCAGCAGAGGTAACTCTGGGTCTTCCATTCCTGTAGCGGTCCTCATGAGAGCCAGTTTCATCATAGCACTTGATGGTTTTTGCGATTGCACTTGAAGCAACGTTCAAAGTTCTTGACATTTTCCTGATTGACTGACCTTCATGTCTTAAAATTAATGATGGACTGTTGCATAATTGAGCTGTTCTTGCCATAATATGTACTTGGTCTTTTACCAAATATACCCCCCCACCTTGTCACAAAACAAATGATTGGCTCAAACGCATTAAGAAGGAAAGAAATTCCACAAATTAACTTTTAAGAAGGCACACCTGTTAATTAAAATGCATTCCAGGTGACTATCTCATGAAGCTGGTTGAGAGAATGCCAAGATTGTGCAAAGCTGTCATCAAGGCAAAGGTTGGCTATTTGAAGAATCTCAAATATAACATATATTTTGATTTGTTTAACACTTTTTTGGTTACTACATGATTCCATATGTGTTATGTCATAGTTTTGATGTCTTCACTATTATTATACAATGTAAAAAATAGTAAAAATAAAGAAAACCCCTTCAATGAGTAGGTTTGCCAAGCTTTTGACTGATAGTGTATATAAAAAAGATTCACGTTGGGGGACCGTTAGAGATATTTGAAACTCACATGTGAAAAGGTTAAAGGATTCCGATATCATACTTGGAATAGTCCAACCGGGATTTTTGGAAAACCTGGGAATTTTGGGAAAGTTACAGAAATGTTGTGACCGTAGTCCTACAATATTTTCCTAATATTCATTTTGCACATTACCATTTCTATTCAGGTAAATCACTTATTGATGTCAATTGTATGGGTTGCATCCCAAATGGCACTGTATTCCCTATATAGTACACTTATTTTTGACCAGCTCTGGTCAAAGGCAGTGCACAATAGAGGAGAAGGGTGCCATATGTGATGCAGCCATGATATTTTTTACTTATGTTGAACTCCTGTTCAACCAACCATCCTTCCCATCAGGGAATTGAACCCTGGACTCCCGCGTACCAAGCAGGGAAACTCACCAATATACTAACACTTCCCTCTATGCTGTTTCCTTAGAGGGGGTAAGAATGAACCCGAGCCAGAGCAGCCTGTTCCCAGGAAGGTGGCTATACGGAGCCTGCCCTCTACAGACGACATAGATCCGGACGTACTGGACAGCATGCACTCTCTGGGCTGCTTCAGAGACAAGAACAAACTGATGAAGGACCTGCTCTCGGACGAGTGAGTAGTGAAGGAGGGAGGAAGGAGGGCAGGGAGGGTGGGAGAGATGCATGGAAGGGATGGGGAAGAGGGAGTGAGGAAGGATGGAGGTGGGAGAGAGGAGGGAGGAGGGAGGAGGGAGGGATGGATGACAAATTAGGAAATTGTGGGAGGGGAGACATTGGAAGGACAGCGGGGGAGAGAAGCTTAGAGAACGATTGGTTGGTGAATGGGGGAGTGAACATTGTGGAAGGTAGGCGGAGGAGAGGGAGAAAGGGAGGGGGGAGAGGGGGACAAGCTCCAGAGTCCTTGGGTTCTTATGAAATCCTTTGAACCTGTCGCTTTGGATGTCAGCAGCCATACATCACTTTGCTGTTATCACACAGCATTGGCAGTGGTGCTTAAACCACCTGCTTCACACCTCCGTCTAACAAGCTCCTGGGTCACATTGTTTCTGCACTGTTGGGATTGTGTGTGTGTGAGTGGGCGCAGGAGAGAGAGAGATAGTGTGAATGTGCTCACCTTTATGCATTTGTGATAGAGAGTATAGTGTGTGTTTGTCTCACTGTTGGAGCATTTAAGAGCGTCACACATAAAGCAAAGCGACGATGCCTTTAGGGAAGGGGTTGTGTGTTGAGATTGTGTTACCTATGACCTTCCTAAAGGTCTGTAAAGGTTGCAGTATGGGTCTCTGAAGGTTCAGTTATGATTCGCTGTGAAGGGTCCATGCATCATCCCTATTTGTGACTATTTTCAGATTTTAAGTGCTCTTCAGTTTTCTGTTATCTCTCTTAGTCATTTAGCAGACGCTCTTATCCAGAGCGACTTACAGTTAAGTGAGTGCATACATTTTTCATACTGGCCCCCGTGGGAATCGAACCCACAACCCTGGCGTTGCAAATGCCATGCTCTACCAACTGAGCTACACGGGGCCCTTTCTCTCCCCTTTTCTTATTTGCCCTCTCTCCTTCGTTTCTCACCCTTTCTTCCGTCCTCTCCTCTCTTTCCTTACTCTTCCCTTTCTTTATTTCCCCTCTCTCCTCTAACTCTCCTCTTCTTATCATCTCTCTACTCTATCTCCTCGTTATTCTCCTGTCTTCAATCTCTCCTCTCCTCCTCCAGGTCTGAAAGCAAAAGAAAGTCAGAAGCTTTAATTCCATTTATTCTTCTCTTCTCTTTTAGCTGAAGTTGCAGGTTTTCATCTATCGCTGCATTCCCTAGACCCTTCTGTTTTACATGCCGTATTGCGAGCGGGGCACCGAGTTTCACAGCCAGAGGAAAACGATCATTCGTCTGGATAGGCCAGAAAATGTCACGTGCCGCTCCCTATGCAAATGAGAAGTTAGATTTCACTCCATCTCAGCTCAGGACGTAGAAGCAGGACAACCAGCTCTTTCACAGAGTGTACAGCATTTGATGTTGCACCATTCACAGAGCGTTCTGTACATGAAAATGTCAGTCAGAACCGGTCCAGAATCGCCTAAAAAGTCCCCTAAATCAAGACATTTTCGGATTATTTTTATTTAACTGTTATATGGTCATTGCTGTAGTTGTTTCAATGTGTTAATTGTGTTTGAAAAGGACAAACATGAAATTGACAGATGAATTAACTCAATGTGCGTTGAATGCTTTGGACGTAATGAGCTTGGAGTGGCTGTAATGTTATTTTGATATATACAGTGCATTCGGAAAGTATTCAGACCCCTTGTCTTTTTCCACATTTTGTTACATTACAGCCTTATTCTAAAATTGATTAAATACATGTTTTTCCTAATCAATCTACACACAATACCCCATAATGACAAAGTGAAAACAGGTTTTTAGACATTTTTGCAATTTATAAAAATAAAAAACATAAATACTTTACTTACATAAGTATTCAGACCCTTTGCTATGAGACTCGAAATTGAGCTCAGGTGAATCCTGTTTCCATTGATCATCATTGAGATGTTTCTACAACTAGGGGGGGAAAAAGATGTAATCCATTTAATAATAAGGCTGTAACGTAACAAAATGTGGAAAAAGTCAAGGGGTCTGAATACTTTCCGAATACACAGTATATATATATATATATATATATATATATATATATATATATATATAAAATATACTTTGATTTATACAGGGTGGGTCACCATTGAGACCAGGGTCTCATTTGCAAGGGAGTCCTGTGAACATGAACATACAGTAAATAAGATTAATTCAAACGCGATCTAAACTGTCCAATGGAGACCGCCGAGTCTAATTTCAAAGTGGCCTGAAGGCTATTCCATGAGCTGGGGGCATAAAAACTAAAATAATTTTTCCCCAGGTCAGTGGAGACCTGCGGGACCTCCAAAACCAGCCAGTCCAGAGAACAGGTCTGAAAATTGCTGGATCTCCAGTAAATACATGAGCTGAGGTAGTGCGGGACTCTCTGAAGAACCACTTTATATAGTAGCCAATGCTTGGCCCTTCTGGTAGTCAGAGACTCCCAGCCAACAGAAATATACAAAATGCAGTGATGTATGTGAAAAATGTCCCCAGTGTAAAATGCAGTGCTGACTGATAGACTGAATCTAAAGGTTTTAAAGCAAATGCTGCCGCATTCATGTAGATTACGGTATATCACCATAATCAAGTTCTGGGAGAAACTTTGCTTATACAATCTTCCTTCTACTTTCCAAAGGGATGCAGGATTTATTTCTATGTATAAAAGAAACCAATCTTAATTTTAATTAATTTTTTGTCTTTTTTTTGTCTTTTTTGCTTAAGGTTTTTGTTGTTGTTGTTGTTGTTGTTGGTACTGAACATTATTCCAATCCTGTTCTTCTCAAAAGAAGAAGGTATAACTTTTGCTTGTTTAAAAATTTATAATTTTGTCGATGTCTAATGAGGTAATACAAATTATTTTTTCAGCTGTCATGGAGCATGAAGTCTTTAAAGGAATGACAGTTGCTCCACTGAGATTATTGGCTGCTATTAGCTACAAACTATTAGTGTTGGTTAATGTAGTATCAACCAACCTGATCTCCCTATTCTTGCTCAGATCACTCACCCTTTGTCATCTTTCATCTGCTCTGCAGAGATAACCAGGAGAAGATGATCTACTTCCTGCTGTTGGACCGTAAGGAGAGGTACCCCAGCCAAGAGGACCAGAACCTGCCCCCACGCAACGAGATTGGTAAAATAAAACGACTAAGCCCCAAAGTCACAAGACAGTAGCAATTGTAAAATCTATGTTGATGGTGAATCTTCTGTGTGTCAAGTCACGGAAATGTATCAAATCAAGCACTGTGAGAAGGCCTCCCCACCTGATTCAACTAGTCAAGGGCTTGATAATTAGTTAAGTTAAGTCAGGTGTGCTAGATCTGGAATATATTAAATACATGGAATGACTGGGGAACCAAGGAGAGGTTTGAGTGTGAGCTAATGTATGTGCTTGACTGGCAAACTGCACTGTAGCTGGTGTGTGATCCTCTCTCTCTCTTTCACACTCTCTCTCTCTCAATTCAATTCAATTCAATTTAAGGACTTTATTGGCATGGGAAATGTATGTTAACATTGCCAAAGCAAGTGAAGTAGATAGTAAACAAAAGTGAAAAAACTATAAATATTAACAGTAAACATTACACTCAGAAGTTCCAAAAGAATAAAGACATTTCAAATGTCATATTATGTATACATACAGTGTGGTAACAATGTGCAAATAGTCAAAGTACAAAAGGGAAAATAAATAAACATAAATATGGGTTGTATTTACAATGGTGTTCGTTCTTCACTGGTTGCCCTTTTCTTGTGGCAACAGGTCACAAATCTTGCAGCTGTGATGGCACACTGTGGTTTTTCACCCAGTAGATAAGGGAGTTTATCAAAATTGGGTTTGTTTTTGAATTCTTTGTGGATCTCTGTAATCTGAGGGAAATATGTGTCTCTAATATGGTCAGGAGGTTAGGAAGTGCAGCTCAGTTTCCACTTCATTTTGTGGGCAGTGTGCACATAGTCTGTCTTCTCTTGAGAGCCAGGTCTGCCTACAGCGGGCTTTCTCAATAGCAAGGCTACGCTCACTGAGGCTGTACATAGTCAAAGCTTTCCTTAAGTTTGGGTCAGTCACAGTGGTCAGGTATTCTGCCACTGTGTACTCTCTGTTTAGAGCCAAATAGCATTCTAGTTTGCTCTGTTTTCTTGTTAATTCTTTCCAATATGTCAATTAATTATCTTTTAGTTTTTTCATGATTGTTTGGGTCTAATTGTGTTGTTGTTGTTGTCCTGGGGCTCTGTGGGGTCTGTTTGTGTTTGTGAACAGAGCCCCAGGACCAGGTTAATTAGGGGACTATTCTCCAAATTCATCTCTCTGTAGGTGATGGCTTTGTTATGGAAGGTTTGGGAATTGCTTCCTTTTAAGTGGTTATAGAAGTTAACGGCTCTTTTTTGGATTTTGATAATTAGCAGGTATCGGCCTAATTCTGCTCTGCATGCATTATTTGGTGTTTTTCGTTGTACACAGAGGATATTTTGGCAGAATTCTGCATGCAGAGTCTGAGTTTGGTGTTTGTCCCATTTTGTGAATTCTTGGTTGGTGACTGATTCATGGGTTCTATAACTGATTCACGTATTTTTTGCCAGATCCTAATTGGTATGTCAAATTGTATGTTCCTTTTGATGGCATAGAAGGCCCTTCTTGCCTTGTCTCTCAGATCGTTCACAGCTTTGTGGAAGTTACCTGTGGCGCTAATGTTTAGGCCGAGGTATGTATAGTTGTTTGTGTGCTCTAGGGCAACGGTGTCTAGATGGAATTTGTATTTGTGGTCCTGGCAACTGGACCTTTTTTGTAACACCATTATTTTTGTCTTACTGAGACTTACTGTCAGGGCCCAGGTCTGACAGAATCTGTGCAGAAGATCTAGGTGCTTCTGTAGGTCCTCCTTGGTTGGTGACAGAAGCACCAGATCATCAGAAAACAGTAGACATTTGACTTCAGATTCTAGTAGGGTGAGGCCAGGTGCTGCAGACTGTTCTAGTGCCCTCGCAAATTCGTTGATATATATGTTGAAGAGGGTGGGGCTTAAACTGCATCCCTGTCTCACCCCACGGCCCTGTGGAAAGAAATGTGTGTGTTTTTTGCCAATTTTAACTGCACACTTGTTGTTTTTGTACATGGATTTTATAATGTCGTATGTTTTTCCCCCAAAACCACTTTTACATCAATTTGTATAGCAGACCCTCATGCCAAATTGAGTCAAAAGCTTTTTTGAAATCAACAAAGCATGAGAAAACGTTGCCTTTGTTTTGTTTTGTTTGTTTGTCATTTAGGGTATGCAGGGTGAATACGTGGTCTGTCGTACGGTAATTTGGTAAAAAGCCAATTTGACATTTGCTCAGTACATTGTTTTCACTGAGGAAATGAACTAGTCTGCTGTTAATGATAATGCAGATGATTTTCCCGAGGTTGCTGTTGACGCATATCCCACGGTAGTTATTGGTGTCAAATTTGTCTCCACTTTTGTGGATTGTGGTGATCAGTCCTTGGTTCCAAATATTGGAGAAGGTGCCAGAGCTAAAGACGATGTTAAAGAGTTTAAGTATAGCCAATTGGAATTTGTGGTCTGTATATTTTATCATTTCATTGAGGATACCATCAACACCACAGGCCTTTTTGGGTTGGCGGGTTTGTATTTTCATTTTCCATTCAATGTAATTGTAGAATCCAGTGGGTTCTGGTAGTCTTTAGTAGTTGATTATAAGATTTGCATTTGATCGTGTATATGTTTTTGCTGTTTGTTCTTTGTTATAGGGCCAAAAAGATTGGAGAAGTGGTTTACCCATACATCTCCGTTTTGGATAGATAGCTCTTCGTAATGTTGTTTGTTTAGTGTTTTCCAATTTTCCCAGAAGTGGTTAGAGTCTATGTATTATTCAATTACATTGAGCTGATTTCTGACATGCTGTTGCTTTTTTTTCCCGTAGTGTATTTCTGTATTGTTTTAGTGATTCACCATAGTGAAGGCGTAGGCTCAGGTTTTCTGGGTCTCTATGTTTTTGGTTGGATAGGTTTCTGAATTTCTTTCTTAGGTTTTTGCATTCTTCATCAAACCATTTGTCACTGTTGTTACTTTTCTTCGGTTTTCTGTTAGAGATTTTTAGATTTGATAGGGAAGCTGAGAGGTCAAATATATAGTTTCGTTTTTCTACTGCCAAGTTTACACCTTCACCATTACAGTGGAACGTTTTGTCCAGGAAGTTGTCTAAAAGGGATTGAATTTGTTGTTGCCTAATTGTTTTTTGGTAGGTTTCGACACTACTTTCCTTCCATCCATAGCATTTCTTAATATTATTCAGTTCCTTTGGCTTTGATGCCTCATGATTGTGTATTGCTCTGTTCAAGTAGACTGTGATTTTGCTGTGGTCTGATAGGGGTGACAGTGGGCTGACTCTCTCTGTCTCTCTCTCTCTGTCTCACTCCCCCTCCTATCCTCAGACCCCCCCAGGAAGCGTGTGGACTCCCCCATGCTGAACCGCCATGGCAAGAGGAGACCGGAGAGGAACTCTATGGAGGTGCTGAGTGTCACAGACGGAGGCTCCCCCGTACCCGCCAGGAGGGCCATCGACATGACACAGCACGGACAGAGGTACACAAACACACAGGAACAGAGGTACACACACAACCACACCCACACACACGCACACACACCATTTGACTATTAACCCCATGTTTCTCTATCCCATCCCATCACACCAGCACCCATCAACTTTGCATGGCACCATCGAGACACCATTAGTCTCTTACCACCTCCACTCTTCTATATTTTGGATATTCTACCAGGGCAATCCATTCACCATTTGTCTTATGCTCTAGATTGACAAGATAATACAGTGTTCAGAGTGTAGTGGGGTTAGTGGTAAGACAGCAGACAACAGGGCTAGTTATGTCAGTGAGCAGTGTTGTGGTCTGACACACAAACATGCACACAAGCATGCTCACACACACGCGCACACACACACACACACACACACACACACACACACACACACACACACACACACTGACTGGTTATTCACACTGTCTCCCGTCGCTGTGTAGTAAGACTGTGTTCAGTAAAAGCTTGGATATCACTGATACCAATCCCAAATGCAGCAAGGAAGAAAGGTATTCACTCCCCCTCACCCCCCTACCGTCACCCCATCACTATACCCCTACTCTCACCCCCTTACACCTAAGACACTTGGAAAGATGCAGTGGTACTTTTCTTACACACACACGCTCATACACACACACACACACACACACACGCACGCACACCGACGCACAGTGGTGCTTTTCTCATACAATGCTTTCAATGATACAATAAGCCAGAACATATACAGAGTGTGAGAAAATGTAGAAGATGTTTTCATTTTCACTTGTTTCAGAAGAGCATTACATAGAAAATGTAATTGCACAATGTTGAGTGCAATATATATTTTAAAAAATGCAATTAACATCAGCACTCCAACCAAATATGTCCTAAATTTGGAGAGTTGAAACAGTTTCTGAATGTAGTTGGAACTGAGTACAGTACAGATCAAGGAAATGGATAACAGTGGATTTGATTTTGACTCGATTTGTGTGCTATATGCAGCACTCTCAGCCCACAGTTTGTTAGCTGAATAGTTATCAAACTTGTTACATTCTCTCTCCAAACGGATATCCCCCCGCTCTCCCACACACCCTGTCTGACCCATTTTCTTTGATGCAAAATAATTTATATAAAAAATACAGTATCTAAGCCAACTCTAAAACTACATCACCATCCAGAACAGTGTACTGTACAACCTCATCTTAGAAAGCAAGATCATTTGGTTTACCATGGCAATTATAGCCATTCCTGTGAATTTCTTCAGTTATACAGTGCCTTTGGAAACTATTCAGACCCCTTGACTTTTTCCACATTTTGTTACGTTACAGCCTAATTCTAAAATGGATTAAATCAAAAAACATCCTCAGCAATCTACACACAATACCCAATAATAACAAAGCGAAAACAGGTTATTAGAAATGTTTGCACATTTATTAAATATCAAAAACAGAAAAACTTATTTACATAAGTATTCCAACCCTTTCTTATGAGAATCGAAATTGAGCTGAGGTGAATCCTGTTTCCATTGATTCCCCTGGAGATGTTTCAACAACTTGATTGGAGTCCACCTGTGGTAAATTCAATTGATTGGACATGATTTGGAAAGGCACACACCTGTCGATATAAGGTCCCACAGTTGACAGTGCATGTCAGAGCAGAAACCAAGCCATGAGGTCGAAGGAATTGTCCGTAGAGTTTCGAGACAGGATTGTGTAGAGGCACAGATCTGGGGAAGGGTACCAAAAAATATCTGCAGCATTGAAGGTCCCCAAGAACACAGTGGCCTCCATCATTCTTAAATGGAAGAAGTTTGGAACCACCAAGACTCTTCCTAGAGCTGGCCGCCCAGCCAATCCGAGCAATCGGGGGAGAAGGGCCTTGGTCAGGAAGGTGACCAAGAACCCAATGGTCACTCTGTCAGAGCTCTAGAGTTCCTCTGTGGAGATGGAAGAACCTTGCAGAAGGACAACATTCTCTGCAGCACTCCACCAATCAGGCCTTTATGATAGAGTGGCCAGACGGAAGCCACTCCTCAGTAAAAGGCACATGACAGCCCGTTTGGAGTTTGCCAAAAGGCACCTAAAGACTCCCAGACCATAAGAAACAAGATACTCTGGTCTGATGAAACCAAGATTGAACTCTTTGGCCTGAATGCCAAGCGTCACTTCTGGAGGAAACCTGGCACGATTCCTACGGTGAAGCACAGTGGTGGCAGCATCATGCTGTGGGGATGTTTTTCAGCAGCAGGGACTGGAAGACTAGTCAAGATCGAGGCAAAAATGAACGGAGCAAAGTACAGAGAGATCCTTGATGAAAACCTCAGACTGGGGCGAAGGTTCACCTTCCAATGGGACAATGACCCTAAACACACAGCCAAGACAATGCAGGAGTGGCTTCAGGACAAGTCTCTGAATGTTCTTGAGTGGCTCAGCCAGAGCCCGGACTTGAACCCGATCGAACATCTCTGGAGAGACCTGAAAATAGCAGTGCAGCAACGCTCCCCATCCAACCTTACAGAGCTTGAGAGGATCTGCAGAGAAGAATGGGAGAAACTTCCCAAATACAGGTGTGCCAAGCTTGTAGCGTCATACCCAAGAAGACTCATTCCTGTAATCGCTGCCAAAGGTGCTTCAACAAAGTACTGAGTAAATTACTTTTATAAATGTGATATTTAATATTTTGTATTTAATAAATTAGCAAACATTTCGAATAACCTGTTTTTGCATTGTCATTATGGGGTATTGTGTGTAGATTTGAGATTTTCAGATATTCCAATTTTAGAATAAGGCTGTAACGTAACAAAATGTGGAATAGGTCAACGGTTCTGAGTATTTTCCGAAGGCACTGTAGGTTGAATTGTATGTTTGTTTGTTTATGATCTGCCTCCCTCAGCCTCGATCTCTGAATCATCTCAATTTTTATGGTGGTTTTGGAGCAGTGGCTTCTTCCTTGCTGAGCGGCCTTTCAGGTAATGTCGATACAGGACTTGTTTTACTGTGGATATAGATACTATTGTACCTGTTTCCTCCAGTATCTTAACAAGGTCCATCGCTGTTGTTCTGGGATTGATTTGAACTTTTCGCACCAAAGTACGTTCATCTCTAGGAGACAGAACGCGTCTCCTTCCTGAGCGGTATGATGGCTGCATGGTCCCATGGTGTTTATACTTGCGTACTATTGTTTGTACAGATTAACGTGGTACCTTCAGGCGTTTGGAAATTGCTTCCAAGGCTGATTTATTTTTATTTTCCCATGATGTCAAGCAAAGACGCACTGGGTTTGAAGGTAGGCCTTGAAATACATCCACAGGTACACCTCCAATTGACTCAAATTATGTCAATTAGCCTATCAGAAGCTTCTAAAGCCATGACATAATTTTCTGGAATTTTCCAAGCTGTTTAAAGGCACAGTCAAGGTAGTGTATGTAAACTTCTGACCCACTGGAATTGTGATACAGTGAATTATAAATGAATGTATTATAATGAATATTCTGTCTGTAAACAATTGTTGGAAAAATTACTTGTGTCATGCACAAAGTAGATGTCCTAACCGACTTGCCAAAACTATAGTTTGTTAACAAGAAATCTGTGGAGTGGTTGAAAAACTAGTTTTAATGACTCCAACCTAAGTGTATGTAAACTTCCGACTTCAACTGTACGTAGTGCACTAGTTTTTGACCGGAGCCCTAATGGCCCTGGTAAAAAGTAGTATGGTAATGGAAAGAGGGGCCATTTTGGCTCAGACTTAGCCTCACTATAGCTTTTAATTGTCAATGCATAATGCCCTCATAAACATAGCAGAATAGATTCATTAATTCATAAACGATAGGTGGGCCTCCTTTGAAAGGGTGACCTTATAGGCCTTCTGTAGTCACATGAATCTCAATCTCAGTAAGATCATCTGCTATACCACTTGGGTAATAACTAGAAAATAGAAAATAGATTATTATCTTAATGGGGACTTCCTGGTTTAGATAAAGGTTACTGAAGTCAAACACATCCAAAGTATACACACACACACACACACACACACACCATGCACATGCAGGCAACATTTTACACACTAAATATATTTTCTATGGGGTTGAGATCTGGAGACTGGCTAGGTCACTCCAGGACCTTGAAATGCTTCTTACGAAGCCACTTCTTCGTTGCCCGGGCGGTGTGTTTGGGATCATTGTCATGCTGAAAGACCCAGCCACGTTTCATCTTTAATGCCCTTGCTGATGGAAGGAGGTTTTCACTCAAAATCTCACGATACATGGCCCCATTCATTCTTTCCTTTACACGCATCAGTCGTCCTGGTCCCTTTGCAGAAAAACAGCCCCAAAGCATGATGTTTCCACCCCCATGCTTCACAGTAGGTATGGTGTTCTTTGGATGCAACTCAGCAATCTTTTTCCTCCAAACACGACGAGTTGAGTTTTTACCAAAAAGTTATATTTTGGTTTCATCTGACCATATGACATTCTCCCAATCCTCTTCTGGATCATCCAAATGCACTCTAGCAAACTTCAGACGGGCCTGGACATGTACTGGCTTAAGCAGGGGGACACGTCTTGCACTGCAGGATTTGAGTCCCTGGCGGCGTAGTGTGTTACTGATGGTAGGCTTTGTTACTTTGGTCCCAGCTCTCTGCAGGTCATTCACTAGGTCCCCCTGTGTGGTTCTGGGATTTTTGCTCACCGTTCTTGTGATCATTTTGACCCCACGGGGTGAGATCTTGCGTGGAGCCACAGATCGAGGAAGATTATCAGTGGTCTTGTATGTCTTCCATTTCCTAATAATTGCTCCCACAGTTGATTTCTTCAAACCAAGCTGCTTACCTATTGCAGATTCAGTCTTCCCAGCCTGGTGCAGGTCTACAATTTTGTTTCTGGTGTCCTTTGACAGCTCTTTGGTCTTGGCCATAGTGGAGTTTGGAGTGTGACTGTTTGAGGTTGTGGACAGGTGTCTTTTATACTGATAACAAGTTCAAACAGGTGCCATTAACTTCTGACCCACTGGAATTGTGATACAGTGAATTATAAATGAATGTATTATAATGAATATTCTGTCTGTAAACAATTGTTGGAAAAATTACTTGTGTCATGCACAAAGTAGATGTCCTAACCGACTTGCCAAAACTATAGTTTGTTAACAAGAAATCTGTGGAGTGGTTGAAAAACAAGTTTTAATGACTCCAACCTAAGTGTATGTAAACTTCCGACTTCAACTGTACGTAGTGCACTAGTTTTTGACCGGAGCCCTAATGGCCCTGGTAAAAAGTAGTATGGTAATGGAAAGAGGGGCCATTTTGGCTCAGAATTAGCCTCACTATAGCTTTTAATTGTCAATGCATAATGCCCTCATAAACATAGCAGAATAGATTCATTAATTCATAAACGATAGGTGGGCCTCCTTTGAAAGGGTGACCTTATAGGCCTTCTGTAGTCACATGAATCTCAATCTCAGTAAGATCATCTGCTATACCACTTGGGTAATAACTAGAAAATAGAAAATAGATTATTATCTTAATGGGGACTTCCTGGTTTAGATAAAGGTTACTGAAGTCAAACACATCCAAAGTATACACACACACACACCATGCACATGCAGGCAACATTTTACACACTAAATATATTTTGTGCACGCATCGACGAAAGCAACACAGAGCCCTGCATAAGGGCTCCCGCTGATCCGGAGTACTGGGTGATCTCTCTCTCCGAGGCTGACATGAGTAAGGTTTTTAAACGGGTCAACATTCGTAAGGCCGTAGGGACAGATGGTTTTCCAGGGCGTGTCCACAAGCGTCTTCACTGACATTTTCAACCTCTCTTTGTCCCAGTCTGTAATCCCCACATGTTTCAAGCTGACTACCATCATTCCTGTTCCCAAAAACCGTTATGGCATCCTGCCACAATCACTACCGCCCTGTAGCACTCACATCTATAATAATGAAGTGCTTTGAAAGGCTGGTCATGGCACACATCAACTCTATCATCCCAGACACCCTGGACCCACTCCAATTTGCATACCTTCCCAACAGATCCACAGACTACACAATCTCAATTGCAATCCACACTGCCTTCTCCCACCTAGAAAAGAGGAATACATATGTGAGTATGCTGTTCATCAACTACAGCTCATTGTTCAACACCATAGTGCCCTCCAAGCTCGTCACCAAGCTCGGGACCCTGGGACTGAACACCTCCCTCTGCAACTGGATCCTGGACTTCCTGATGGGCTGACTCCAGGTGGTAAGAGTAGGCAACAACACCTCCACCACGTTGACCCTCAACACGGTGGCCCCCCAGGGGTGTGTGCTTAGCCCACTCCTGTACTCCCTATTCACCCACGACTTTGTGGCAACGCACGACTCCAACTCTATCATTAAGTTTGCTGATGACACAACGCTGATAGGCTTGATCACCAACGTCGATGAGACAACCTACGGGGAGGAGGTCAGAGACCTGGCAGTGTGGTGCCAGGACAACAACCTCTCCCTCAACATCAGCAAGACCAAGGAGCTGATCGTGGACGACAGCAAACGGGTGTGTGCACATCCCAATCCACATCGACGGGGCCACAGGGGAGAGGGTCAAGAGCTTCAAGTTCCTCGGTGTCCACATCACTGAGGACTTAACATGGTCCTTCCACACCAGCACAGTCGTGAAGAAGGCACGCAATGGCCTCTTTTCCCTCAGGAGGCTGAAACTATTTGGCATGGCCCCTCAGACCCTTAGGAACTTTTACAGCTGCACCATCATGAGCATCCTGACTGGTTATATTTCATTCTGGTATTGCAACTGCACCGCCCTAGAGCCGGCGGTGGTGCGGACACCCAGCGCATCACTGGGGGTCTGAGAAAGGCCCGAAAAATTGCCAAAGACTCCATACACCAGAGACATCGACTGTTCTCCATGCTCCCCTCCAGCAGGCGGTACAGGTGCATCAAGGCTTAGACCAACAGACTCCTAAATTGCTTCTATCTGTGGCCATAAGACTGTTAAATGGCTAACGACTACTGCTCCCCCTCAAACATACGCTGTTGCTAAAAGTATTATTGATTTGATGTAATTACTACCACTACGCTGCTGTTCATTGATTATTGATTGACATTAACACTACTATCTATCTATTTATCCTTCTTCTGGTCACTCATACTCCTGTTTACAGTGGGGGAAAAAAGTATTTAGTGAGCAACCAATTGTGCAAGTTCTCCCACTTAAAAAGATGAGAGAGGCCTGTAATTTTCATCATAGGTACACGTCAACTATGACAGACAAAATGAGAAAGAAAAATCCAGAAAATCACATTGTAGGATTTTTTATGAATTTATTTGCAAATTATGGTGGATGACACTGACACAGGTCAAACGTTTTCTGTAAGTCTTCACAAGGTTTTCACACACTGTTGCTGGTATTTTGGCCCATTCCTCCATGCAGATCTCCTCTAGAGCAGTGATGTTTTGGGGCTGTCGCTGGGCAACATGGACTTTCAACTCACTCCAAAGATTTTCTATGGGGTTGAGATCTGGAGACTGGCTAGGCCACTCCAGGACCTTGAAATGCTTCTTACGAAGCCACTTCTTCGTTGCCCGGGCGGTGTGTTTGGGATCATTGTCATGCTGAAAGACCCAGCCACGTTTCATCTTCAATGCCCTTGCTGATGGAAGGAGGTTTTCACTCAAAATCTCACGATACATGGCCCCATTCATTCTTTCCTTTACACGCATCAGTCGGCCTGGTCCCTTTGCAGAAAAACAGCCCCAAAGCATGATGTTTCCACCCCCATGCTTCACAGTAGGTATGGTGTTCTTTGGATGCAACTCAGCAATCTTTTTCCTCCAAACACGACGAGTTGAGTTTTTACCAAAAAGTTATATTTTGGTTTCATCTGACCATATGACATTCTCCCAATCCTCTTCTGGATCATCCAAATGCACTCTAGCAAACTTCAGACGGGCCTGGACATGTACTGGCTTAAGCAGGGGGACACGTCTGGCACTGCAGGATTTGAGTCCCTGGCGGCGTAGTGTGTTACTGATGGTAGGCTTTGTTACTTTGGTCCCAGCTCTCTGCAGGTCATTCACTAGGTCCCCCTGTGTGGTTCTGGGATTTTTGCTCACCGTTCTTGTGATCATTTTGACCCCACGGGGTGAGATCTTGCGTGGAGCCACAGATCGAGGAAGATTATCAGTGGTCTTGTATGTCTTCCATTTCCTAATAATTGCTCCCACAGTTGATTTCTTCAAACCAAGCTGCTTACCTATTGCAGATTCAGTCTTCCCAGCCTGGTGCAGGTCTACAATTTTGTTTCTGGTGTCCTTTGACAGCTCTTTGGTCTTGGCCATAGTGGAGTTTGGAGTGTGACTGTTTGAGGTTGTGGACAGGTGTCTTTTATACTGATAACAAGTTCAAACAGGTGCCATTAATACAGGTAACAAGTGGAGGACAGAGGAGCCTCTTAAAGAAGAAGTTACAGGTCTGTGAGAGCCAGAAATCTTGCAGAGTCTGTAGGTGACCAAATACTTATTTTCCACCATAATTTGCAAATAAATTCATAAAAAATCCTACAATGTGATTTTCTGGAGAAAAAAAATCTCTATTTGTCTGTCATAGTTGACGTGTACCTATGATGAAAATTACCGGCCTCTCTCATCTTTTTAAGTGGGAGAACTTGCACAATTGGTGGCTGACTAAATACTTATTTCCCCCACTGTATATATTACCATTAATATATTGCCATAAGTATGTATATATTCCTGCTACCAGTCAATTTTCAGCCCTGTTTACATGTACAGTACCAGTCAAAGGTTTGGACACACCTACTCATTCAACGTTTTTTCTTTATTTTTACTATTTTCTACTTTGTAGAATCATAGTGAAGACGTCAAAACTTTGAAATAACACAAATGGAATCATGTAATAACCAAAAAAGTGTTAAACAAATCAAAATATATTTCAGATTTTAGATTCTTCAAAGTAGCCACCCTTTGCCTTGATGACAGCTTTGCACACGCTTGGCATTTTCTCAACCAACTTCATGAGTTAGTCACCTGGAATGAATTTCAAATAACAGGTGTGCCTTGTTAAAAGTTAATTTGTGGAATGTATTTCCTTCTTAATGCGTTTGAGCCAATTAGTTGTGTTGTGACAGGTAATGGTGGTATACAGAAGATAGCCCTATTTGGTAAAATACCAAGTCCATATTATGGCAAGAACAGCTCAAATAAGCAAAGGGAAATGACAGTCCATCATTACTTTAAGACATGAAGGTCAGTCAATCCGGAAAATTTCAAGAACTTTGAAAGTTTCTTTAAGCGCAGTCGCAAAAACCATCAAGCGCTATGATGAAACTGGCATTCATGAGGACCGCCACAGGATAGGAAGACCCAGAGTTACCTTTGCTGCAGAGGATCTTCATTAGAGTTAACTGCACCTCAGATTGTAACCCAAATAAATTATTCCCAGAGTTCAAGTAACAGACACAGCTCAACATCAACTGTCCAGAGGAGACTGCGTGAATCAGGCCTTCATGGCCGAATTGCTGCAAAGAAACCACTACTAAAGGACACCAATAAGAAGAAGAGACTTGCTGGGGTCAAGAAACACGAGCAATGGACATTAGACAGGTGGAAATCTGGAAGTCCAAATTTGAGATTTTTGGTGTCTTTGTGAGATGCAGAGTAGGTGAACGGATGATCTCCGCATGTGTGGTCCCACCGTGGAGCATGGAGGAGGAGGTGTGAGGGAGTGGGGGTGCTTTGCTGGTGACACTGTCGGTGAGTTATTTAGAATTCAAGGCACACTTAGCTCAGCATATGTGGGAACTCATGAAGCTGGTTGAGAGAATGCCATGAGTGGGCAAAGCTGTCATCAAGGCAAAGGGTGGCTACTTTGAAGAACCTCAAATCAAAAATCTATTTGGATTTGTTTAACACTTTTTTGGTTACTACATGATTCCATATGTGTTATTTCATAGTTTTGATGTCTTCACTATTATTGTACAATGTAGAAAATAGTAAAAACACTTAAATGAGTTGGTGTGTCCAAACTTTTGACTGGTACTGTATATCCGCCTATCACGCCTACACTGGCACTCTTGCACACACACACACACACACTCACACACTTACACTTACATACACACACTCACCACCACGCACACACACACCCACGACTTACGCTGCTGCCATACTCTTTACTATTATCATTATTATTTATCCTGCTACCAGTCACTTTCCCCTAATCCCTACCTACATGCATAACTGCAGCAACAGAGACATGACATGGCTGGCCGTATTAATTATGCAGTGTGGGGCTGTCTGTGGTGCTGTCTATAGATAATGCACTGTGTGGCCATTTTAACTACGTCATATGTTTACGTATGTTAGCTGTCAGTCGAAGTGAAACCAAAACTTAACTTGACGGTTAAGTTTAGGCATTAATTCCGAGTGGTTAAAACTCTCAAACTACCAACTGGGGTCCAGAGGCATAATTTTGATCATAGCCCAAAGGTGGTTTATTAAATTCTTCTTAAATGTTACTTTGTCAATCAACTTGTTCTTAATAAATCTAAATAATTGTTTAGTGTTTGTGAATCAATATGGACTTTAAAACAATTCAAGCCCTTGGGGTCATTTTGACCCCAGCCAAAAACACCTAATTCTGCCTATAGTAATTTAATAGATATGAGCTTTATTTGAATCTAGATTTCTGTGGAGACATAATAACAAGTTATCCAGACCACCAGAGGGTGGAGGGGGGCCTGTATCAGTGATTTTGACCAGATAGACGGATCATGTACACAGATATACAGTAGCTCCCCATGTACTTGCCTAAGAATGTAAAAATGGTTAGTTCCTACAGACGTGGCCATGGTTTGCTATTTAAATGGGCAGACAGACCTCGAGGCATTCAGTTACTGTTCAATTGAACATTATAATCGGGAAATGAGTGACCTAAGAGACTTTTAGCGTGGTATGATCATCAGTGCCATGCGTGCCGGTTCCAGTATCTGAGAAACGTCCGGCCTCCTGGGCTTTTCACGTACGACAGTGTCTAGGGTTTACCAAGAATGGTGCGACAAACAAAAAACCTCCAGTCAGTGGCAGTCCTGTGGGCGAAAACAGCTCGTTGATGAGAGAGGTCGAAGGAGAATGGTAAGAATCATGCAAGCTAACAGGCGGGCCACAAACAGGCAAATAACGGCGCTGTACAACAGTGGTGTGCAGAATGACATCTCAGAACGCACAACTCGACGGTCCTTGTCACGGATGGGCCATTGAAGCAGATGACCACACCGGGTTCCAGTCCTATAAGCTAATATACAAGAACAAGTGGCTCCAGAGGGCACGCGATAACCAACATTGGACAATTGAGGAGTGGAAAAATATTGCCTGGTCTGACGAATCCCTGTTCCTGTTGCGTCATGCTAATGGCAGAGTCAGGATTTGTCGTAAGCAGCATGATTCCATGGCCCCATCCTGCCTGGTGTCAATGGTACAGGCTGGTGGCAGTGGTGTAATGGTGTGGGGAATGTTTTCCTGGCACACATTAGGTCCCTTAATACCAATTGAGCAACGTTTGAATGCCACAGCGTATCTGAACATTGTTGCTGACTAGGTGTATCCCTTTATGGCCACAGAGGGGTCCGACCCAGTACTAGATGGGTGTACCTAATTGACTGGCCACTGAGTGTATGTGCAACTTGTTATGGTATTTGGGTTCCTGTAACATTTGGTTTTGAAGCATCCTGCCATAGGTCCTACCACTCCCATTGTTTCACTAGCGTTGCCTGTGTGGTACGTAAATAAAGAAAACAAAGACATATTTTTGGTCATTGTCTCTCAGGATGAATGGATGAATCACCTTTGTCAATAAAATAAATATATTTTAAATTTGAGTGTACTGCCCCTTTAAATGGCAGTCGTTTTCACCACATAAAATGACACAATTAGTATTTACTTCAGAATTCTTAAATCTAAATTATCTTAAAATCAAATGATGTTAAATCCGTTTTTTAGTACTTATGTGGATTGTACATTGGAAAAAAGCTGCACATTATTAAGGGAAAATTTGATATTTTAGTTATACAGAAATGCTAATTAACTGTAATTTGGATAACATCTGTTTTGGTAATTTTTTATTTCAGATAGCATTATATACATGTCTAATAACGTATTGATAAGAAATAAGTTGATATTTTGCTATGATTGTTGCTTTTTCCAATAGTTTCTTCTTAATCCATGTATGAAAAATATGTTGGTAGTCTGAGGTTAATAAGGTAAGGTTTAAAGTTTGGGTTAAAACTGAGGGGAAAAAACGAGTGCCTAGCACTGAGATTGAACCTGCTATCCTTGCAACAAATCTGCCCAATTAGCTGTTCGCTTTCCATACACCCACTTGTGTTGATATGCCTGTTAATGTTGACACACCTATGTTCCGGCAGCCATGTTGAGTTGCAGTTACCCCTGACTCCACTCTTGATTGATTTCAAACCCCATCCCCAAAGTTGATTTGATTTTAGATTTGACTCCTCTCCCTAGCTGTACATCCTTCTCCCTCTATGGCATGTATTACAGGGCTGAAGCTAAGCTGGGCTGTGTATGAGGAGAAGGATGTTGGTGAGAGAAGTCAGTGTGGGTTTCTGGTTTATCTATGCGTTGTGCTTTTTCTCATGTCCTTGATTGAACTTTTTGAAGTATTCTCTGCTGGGGGAGGTGTGTGTTTGTAAGTTTGTTAGTTTGTGCACAAACGTGTGTGTGTGTGTGTGTGTGTGTGTGTGTGTGTGTGTGTTTGTGTGTGTGTGTGTGTGAACGTAACCTTATCTCTCCCCGGCAGCAAACTTTTGTCGAAAGTTTTGAGAATCAGGAGAACTTTACATCAGAAGGTGTCAGAAAGAAGACTTTGGCTTTGAAACATTTATTATGACAAGCCAATCTCGGATTGTACACTGATGGAAGGGAAAGATACGTATTTTGGAATGGAATGCATTTTAACTCACGCTACATAGACGAAACATGTAAACCCCAGTCACTGTCCAGCATTATGTCATTATGTCTAGTTTGGTTTCCCAAAATGGTAAAACTTTTTTTCTTTCTTTCTTTTTTATTGACAAATATTCTACCACACATAGGGGTCAAATGTTGTCATACAACGTCATAAGATGTACAGTGGCTTGCGAAAGTATTCACCCCCCTTGGCATTTTTCCTATTGTTGCCTTACAACATGGAATTAAAATAGATTTTTGGGGGGTTTGTATCATTTGATTTACACAACATGCCTACCACTTCGAAGATGCAAAAAGACAGAAATGTTGAGCGTGCATAACTATTCAGCCCCCCCAAAGTCAATACTTTGTAGAGCCACCTTTTGCAGCAATTACAGCTGCAAGTCTCTTGGGGTATGTCTCTATAAGCTTGGCACATCTAGCCACTGGGATTTTGCCCATTCTTCAAGGCAAAACTGCTCCATCTCCTTCAAGTTGGATGGGTTCCGCTGGTGTACAGCAATCTTTAAGTCATACCACAGATTCTCAATTGGATTGGGGTCTGGGCTTTGACTAGGCCATTCCAATACATTTAAATGTTTCCCCTTAAACAACTCGAGTGTTGATTTAGCAGTATGCTTAGGGTCATTGTCCTGCTGGAAGGTGAACCTCTGTCCCAGTCTCAAATCTCTGGAAGACTGAAACAGGTTTCCCTCAAGAATTTCCCTGTATTTAGTGCCATCCATCATTCCTTCAATTCTGACCAGTTTCCCAGTCCCTGCCGATGAAAAATATCCCCACAGCATGATGCTGCCACAACCATGCTTCACTGTGGGGATGGTGTTCTCGGGGTGATGAGAGGTGTTGGGTTTGCGCCAGACATAGTGTTTTCCTTGATGGCCAAAAAGCTCAATTTTAGTCTAATCTGACCAGAGTACCTTCTTCCATTTGTTTGGGGAGTCTCCCACATGCCTTTTGGCGAACACCAAACGTTTGTTTGCTTATTTTCTTCTTTAAGCAATGGCTTTTTTCTGGCCACTCATCCGTAAAGCCCAGCTCTGTGGAGTGTACAGCTTAAAGTGGTCCTATGGACAGATACTCCAATCTCCGCTGTGGAGCTTTGCAGCTCCTTCAGGGTTATCTTTGGTATTTTTATTGCCTCTCTGATTAATGCCCTCCTTGCCTGGTCCGTGAGTTTTGGTGGGCGGCCCACTCTTGGCAGGTTTGTTGTGGTGCCATATTCTTTCCATTTTTAATAATGGATTTAATGGTGCTCCGTGGAATGTTCAAAGTTTCAGATATTTTTTATAACCCTGATCTGTACTTCTCCACAACTTTGTCCCTGACCTGTTTGGAGAGCTCCTTGGTCTTCATGGTGCCGCTTGCTTGGTGGTGCCCCTTGCTTAGTGGTGTTGCAGACTCTGGGGCCTTTCAGAACAGGTGTACATATACTGAGATCATGTGACAGATCATGTGACACAGATGGACTTTATTTAACTAATTATGTGACTTCTGAAGGTAATTGGTTGCACCAGATCTTATTTAGGGGCTTCATCACAAAGGGGGTGAATACATGTGCACACACCAATTTTCCGTTATTAAAAAAATATATATATTTGTGAAACAAGTTATTTTTTTCATTTCACTTCACCAATTTGGTCTATTTTGTGTATGTCCATTACATGAAATCCAAATAAAAATAAATTTAAATGACAGGTTGTAATGCAACAAAATAGGAAAAATGCCAAGGGGGATGAATACTTTTGCAAGGCACTTTATTAATTCCACAACGGAGCGACGGCAAAACTGCATCTTCACAGCAATGGGAATCGTAATTTTTCAGCTTTTGTGAATTTTGATTGAGTAGATTTGGGATAAATGCTTTGCAGTAGCTGTACCATGCAGATAATATGGTACGTATTATAATATGGTCTGGGTATATTTTTCTTACATGAATGACCAATTCATCTTGTATATAATAAAGGAGAATGGCCTGAAAAAGACAACTAAACTTCACATCTCAGAACAAAAACACATATTTATCTTAATCCTGAAGGTGTGTGAGGAGAAATGGAGGAGAGGTTAATGATATGGAAATTAAATATGTGGAAAAATCTATCCCTGCAATTGATGGAATATATCAATGGATGTTTTTGCTGTTTCGTTCCACCATTTCTTATGTAACATTGCTCTGGGGAGGCGATTGAGTGTGTTGGACTGATGTTAAAGTGCCCTTAATATGTATATAAACACAAATAAACACACAAATAAACACAAATAAAACACCTGTAGCATACAGCACAAACAGACCTGGGTCTCGTTCATTAGGGCACACAAAATGTTAAATGCTTAGCAACATTTTGCAGTGAAGAACGAAAATGAACTTTTCTTATTGGACAAATCCACCAAGTCCCTCAGTGTTTCTGTCAGCTTTCTTCCATTTGGTGCCGAATGAACATGACCCATGTCTTGGTTCATTAGGAGGTTTGTTGAGGTGAATAGTGAATATTAGCATTCACTCTGTGTCAGATAGAGTCTGGGAGAAAAATAGATAGATAAGGAGAGAATGAGACAGAGAAAAGGGTAGCTAGCAGACTCTCTTCCCATGTCCCCTCAACTCGAACTCTCACACACACATGCACACATGTACACAGACAGACACAAACAAACACAAACACACCCTTAATGGCTGGTTCCAGCCCTCAATATTCCGGACCCACTTGTCTCAGACCTTCTTTGGTCCTATTACCACTGGCCATTTACTTTGGTTCCGTTGTGTTTTTGAAGACTCCATTTCCCCTTCCCAGACCCCCCACCTGTACTCATTCCATCCCCCACAGTGCACCACTGCACCCCCTGGGTGTGTTGGATGGACCTCAGATGCAGCGATTTGTCACAATCATACAAACATACACACACACACACACACCTCCACAAAGAGTTTATGGGAAAAGTTTGGACTTGAGGAGTTTCCCAGACAAGGTATTAACACAAAGCCCAGCCACACACACACACATTCTTTCTCCAGTATATGCTCTAGCTTTCCATACATTGGCCCTTTGTTTCCATTAGGGAAATGACAGATGATTGGTTACCTATACACACACACACACACACAAACAGGAAATCATTTTGTACAGAAGTGGATGTAACTACATTACCAAACCATCTGTAATGTTATCTTTATATAATATTGGGTCTAACAGACACAGATGCTATGCTACTACCACACTTGTTTAGGCCAGATGGGACTGCTTTTTGGCTGTGGTTAAATATACCTGTATGGCTATTAGATATACAGGCTCCATCCCAAATGGCACCCTATTCTCTATATAGTACACTACTTTTGACCAGAGCCATATATATGGAATAGGGTGCCATTTGAGACGCAGTCACAGTTTCTGTAGTTAGCAAATGCATGCATGTTAAAGTGAGGTTTTTCCCTTGTCATTTCTCCATCAATATTCCATATTACGGAACAAGATTTGGCACACCAGTTGAGAACTCAATTCCCTAAATGGTCAGCAGATGGGGGAAGGATGCATAGAAATGTACCATTTTCCCGTAGGGATTCTCTAAGAAGACATTTAAGAAATTCCACTAAGTTGTCAACATTGATGCTCAAATGACCGAGAAAGAAGTGCCATCCGTTTGAATATCCGAGAAAGGTGTTGTTGATGTAATACATTTTACAGCAAATCATGAAGGAAAGCTAACTAATTGCATGGGGACTAACAGGCTAATATTTTATTTTTGTTGAAGGAGAAACAGAAAAATATATCATTAGGATTACAGATCATACAGTCTCATTCAAAGTGAATAATACAGCATGTCCTCATTGGCGATCTATCTGTTCTATATACCGAGCTGTGACGCAAAACTGAAACCTAGCCACTCTCTCGTATCTTAGCAACAGTAGCTAGCGAGCTGGCAAAGAAGCTAACTAACATTGACGCTCAATGTATTTTTGTTCTCAGCCATATTCAATAGAATTCAAGTGAGATAGCCTACATTATTGAAATTGTATCTGTTTAGTAAGTGGACATTGTAACCCAGTCTCGTCCGAGCAGCTAATTCATTGTGACAACATTTACCCTCAACATACTTATTTTGTTCTATTTCGCAGCCATATTCAAAATTAAATTCAAGGCAGATGAACTATCTAACATTCAGGCATGAGCTCAGATCGGGTACAAACTTTCATTTTGTTGCATCAAATCGACCTTTCCTCCGTAGCTTGCTAGTTGGCTACGTTAGCTAATCAAACCAATGCTCAAACTAGAAAAGTACATTTCCTGAAGAAAATGTGGTGTGCATGCTAGCTTGTGAAAGAAGGAATGATTGATAGGATAGCCTGAACATGTGAAAGTTGGTTTGGTGTCTCTAGCTTGAACAGTTCAAGAGTTACTGTTGGTGAGATATTTTAAGCTAATTTATGCTAATTGTATAGCTATAGTTGATAAAAGTGTTTAAGACTTTCAATTTAGGATAGCCTGAACATGGGGAAGTTGGTTTAGTATCTTTAGCTTAAACAGTTAAGGAGTTACTGTTAGTGATGTCTTTCATGCACATTTACATGTATAGTTATAGTTTATTTAAAAAAAAGAATTTTAATATAGTTGTAGTTGATAAAAGTTTTAAAGAATTTGAATTTACGATAGCCTGCACAAGTTAAAGTTGGTTTGGTGTTTCTAGCTTGAACAGTTCAAGAGTTACTGCTGGTGAGTTATTTATGCAAATGTATGTGCATGTATATAATTATAGTTAGTTTCTATAATAGTTAAGTTCTATAATTTATAGTTAATAAACGTTTTTAAGAATTTTAAGTTAGGATAGCCTGAACATGTGAAAGTTGGTTTGGTGTCTCCATGGAATGAGTTTCACATGTGTGGCTTAAACGGTGTAAGAGCAGTGGTGAATCCAAATACTTCCCATTCAAGCCTATGGAGCTTTTATTAACATTTACAATGGTTATAGTTCAAAAAGTATAAATGTTATAAAAAACGATAAACACAAGCAATCTAAGTTGGGTCAGTCTGGACATCTCAATGTTGGTTTGTCGTTGATAGCTTAAATGGTGTAGGAGGAGATACACGGCCAAATAAAAAAAACGTCCCCATGTAAGTCTGACACTTTAATTGCAATTGAAATGTATTGTGAGCTTGTAAATATTGTTGTAGAACAAAAAGTAGAAATAATATCCAAACGTTTTTTTCAAGCAATCTGCACGTTTGGAAGTTGGCTTTGTGTTAATAGCTTGTAATTTAAGCCCTAGCGCAAGCGGAAGAAACCAATTGTTAATAATATGACTATGTAAGAAATCTAGAGTTGTGCATTGCTTTGCATGCACACCTAATTACATACAATAGCATAATGTCATGACAATTTCATCAAACAGAAGTAGAACATTATAGCTATGTCTATTCTTACCTTGATCGTCATTATTAGTTACTCTATTATTTGGAGTCTCATCACAAAATCAAACAAGTGTCCAGGCAATGTTGCTCTGCACTAAGATGGCTGTTGACTGATGTTGCAGTATCTTAGCCTGATTTATCCTCACTTTCTGACAATTGTGTAATTCATAAACAACTTAGTTATTGAAATGCAAACAGCAGGTGATGAGACCAGTTACAGAAAGTATTACAATACCAAAACATAACAATATTTCACTCAAGTCAACCTTACCAACATGATTGTAATACAGTCATCAATACAACTCATATTAACCTACTGGACCTAGCACAAACAACAATATGAAAAAAAATATTATTCACTTTATTTTAAATGATGTAATGGTGAATGAATCACATATTGTTAAATGTGGTAGCTGCAAGCTGTCTGTGTTTACGTCCCTCTCAGTCCAACCACAGCAACACTGAAACTTTTTAAAAACAACAAATAAAGCAAACAGGCACACCTAACAGACATTTATTGAAGTATAGTCAATGTGTTCAGAGTCGGATCATGTCTACATATGGTAGCCAGGGAGAGGTAAGGTGGGGAATGTGTTTAGTCTAGATAGAACAGCATTTCTTAATCCTGGTCCTGGGGACCCAAAGGGGTGCACATTTTTGTTTTTGCCCTAGCAATACACAGCCGAAGCAAATTATCCGCTTATCATCAAATGTTGATGATTTGAATCAGGTGTGTAGTGCTAATGCGAAAACAGTATATCTTCCTCCACTGTCTCTGTCCCATACTGGGCTCGAACCAGTGAGCCTCTGCTCGCAAACACACATAACTGTCCTCCTTGACAACGTACGAATGCTTTGAGCCCCCCAACAGGTACCAATTGGTTTGCTCCATCTGCGACATCTCAAGCTACATGTTTGTACGCGATCATGTATTAGCATATGTCGGTTATTGCTCTCGTGACCCACCTGCCCTCGGCACTATTCATTCATGTCACCTCTACCTCTTAGACCATGGTACTCAGTCTTGCTTTCATCGTTCTTCAGTGAGACGAGGTGGTGGAAATGGGGGGGTTGCCCTCGGTCTCGTTTATCCGAGGCAGGCCTTTCCAGGGGAACACTGTGGGGGTAAAGAGGGATACAGTGCATTCGCAGAGTATTCAGAGCCCTTTACTTTCTCCACATTTTGTTATGTTACAGCCTTATTCTAAAATGGATTAAGTAAAAATAAATCCTCATCAATGTACACACAATACCCCATAATGACTAAGCGAAAACAGGTTAAGACATTTTAGCAATTTTATTACAAATTTAAAAAACAGAAATACCTTATTTACATAATTATTCAGACCCTTTGCTATGAGACTCGAAATTGAGCTCAGGTGCATCCTCTTTCCATTGATCATCCTTCAGATTTTTCTACAACTTGATTGGGGTCTACCTGTGATACATTCAAATGATTGGACATGATTTGGAAGGCACACACCTCTCTATATAAGGTCCCACAGTTGACAGTGCATGTCAGCGCAAAAACCAAGCCATGAGGTCGAAGGAATTGTCCGTAGAGCTCAGAGACAGGATTGTGTCGAGGCACAGATCTGGGGAAGGGTACCAAACATTTCTCTAGCATTCAAGGTCCCCAAGAACACAGTGACCTCCATCATTCTTAGATGGAAGAAGTTTGGAACCACCAAGACTCTTCCTAGAGCTGGCCGCCAGGCTTACTGAGCAATCGGGGGAGAAGGGCCTTGGTCAGGGAGGTGACCAAGAACCCAATGGTCACTCTGACAGAGCTCCAGAGTTCCTCTGTGGAGACGGGAGAACCTTCCAGAAGGACAACCATCTGCAGTTCTCCACCAATCAGGCCTTTATGGTAGAGTGGTCAGATGGAAGCCACTCCTCAGTAAAAGGCACATGACAGCCCGCTTGCAGTTTTCCAAAAGGCACCTAAAAGACTCTCAGACCATGAGAAACAAGAATGTCATTATTTTAGAATAAGGCTGTACTGTAACAAAGTGGAAAACATAAAGGGGTCTGAATACTTTCCGAAACACTGTAGATGGGAAGGAGAGAAAATGGACATGGTGTTATCAGTAAGTAACCAGTATAAATGCAGGTATTCTGGATGGAAAAGGGGTACTTGTCGAGGAAAATAATGCATTACTAAACCTTCTAAAAAAAGACATTGAGGAGACATTGAAGTGCTGAGGGGAGGATACTCAAGTGTACATGGAGAGGAAGCCATAGGTGGAGTTGACTCCGTACGTCTCCTTGTTGAACATCTCACTGGCATCCCAGCCAGTAGACTAATGGAGAGAGATACAAGGGAATGGGGGTTAGTGTGTGTGTGACTCAATGTGTGTCACCAAAGTGGTACACTTTGGCGCAGTGGTCTAAGGCACTGCATCTCAGTGCTGGAGGCGTCACTACAGACCCTGGTTCGATTCCAGGCTGTATCACAATCCAGCTGTGATTGGGAGTCCCATAGGGTGGCACACAATTAGCCCAGCGTCGTCCGGGGTAGGCCGTCATTGTAAATAAGAATTTATTCTTAACTGACTTGCCTGGTTAAATAAATAAATAAAATAGATCTAGTCAGGCTTTTATAAAAGCTAGCCAGTTTCAGTTAGCTTCCCATTCCAGGTCAGGCTTCATCCGTACTACGACGTTTTCACTCGCAGATTATGAAAAAACTGCTCCTGGACTTCTTCTATGGTATTATGGTGGTCCGCAAAGTAACGTTAGAGGTGCAGTCCGCAACTTACTGTACTGAAGGGTGTAGTCAATCCCAGCTTACAGACTAAATGAATAAAGAAACAAACATTAAGAAAAATTCAACTTAATCATGTACTACTAAGAAAATAAGAATGAACCCTACTAACTTCTAACAAAGCCTCACCCATCGCCCAAATCCATTCCAACCATCCCTTCCCTTACATTGTTAGAGATGTACCATTTTGAAAACCAACCATTTCAAATAGTTATACTGCACAGTAATCATTTTGGTGGCAGGACATGTGCTATTATCAGACCTTCCAGAAATTAACACAAAACTATGTTTTAAGTGAAATATTAGCGGTTGTCTGAAGCCGAAAAAGACAGGAAATTCTAAGCTAATTTGACTTTAGCCCTAATAACAGCTTGAGTACTACTAGAGTACTGTAGCTTTATTGATCTACTGTACTTCAACAACAGATGTACTCACATTGGATGGGTTGATTAGGATTCAAACCTTCTCTCAAACAGCCTAATACATACTCTTAGAGTAGGTTTATCCCATTAATGTACTTGGTAATGTAAACATGTTTTTTAATGTAAAATGCATATCTGCCATCTGGGAATCTGTGCAATGTTCCTAATCTTAATATATACCAATTGGTTCTTAAAGGGGCAATCTGCATTTCAAACAACAAAGCAAACCCCGCCACTGTTTTGGTAAAAAGCTGAACAATTGGGGGCGGAGAAATGTAACCACTCTCAAATTAATCGATAGAGCTCTGGATACAAAATGACAATTTTAACCATAATCAGAGGCTAACTTTCTTTCTTCAAAATTACATTGCTTACAAACAATTGAGTTGAACAAGTAAATGTTTTGGGTTCTGATTGGGTATGACAATTGGACTAAGCTCATGAAGCATTTATCATATAAGTTATATTCTTCAAGAATCAATGGGTGTGTGTAAATCATTGAAAAGTCAAAAAAATTATGAAGCAATCACAGATTGACCCTTTAAATACTATGATTTATAAATGTCTCAAGAGCATAGCGCAACTGTCTTGTATGTATTAGGCTTGGTCAAATGTAGGGTTAAGGAGCGGTTTCACAGACACAGATTAAACCTAGACCACGACCAGAAATAATTTTGGCTGGAGATTTTCCACTGATCATGCTTTTTAGTCCAGGACTAGGCTTCATCTGTGTCCGGGGAAACCTTCCAATAATGTTTAAATGAGTGGAATGGGATGATGTCTTACATAAAAAACACATTTATATTAAAGTACATTAATGGGATGAACCTACTCTGAGCGTATGTATTAGGCCGTTGAGAGAAGGTTTGAATCCTAATCAACCCATCCAATGTGAGTACATCTGTTGTTTAAGTACAGGAGATCAATAAAGCTACAGTACTCTAGCAGTAGTCAAGCTGCTTATGCTGAAAAGCCTTGTAAGTGCATAGGTCAAATTAGATTTAGAATTTTCTGTCTTTGTCGGATTTAGTCAAAAGCTAATATTTCACGTAACTTTTATTTGTATTAAGAAGAAGAAAAAAGAAAAAAAAAGAAAAAAAAGTAGATGATTGGAACTGTCAGGGTCAGCTGTTTGAATGAAGCAGAAAAGGGCATCTTAGCTGACAAGATCTCATCCCCACCCACTCATACACAGATATACACTCAGAAACGGACACATATGCACACACACACACACGTGCACACACACACACACAAATGTTGTGGTCCTCTGTAGCTCAGCTGGTAGAGCACGGCGCTTGTAACGCCAAGGTAGTGGGTTCGATCCCCGGGACCACCCATACACAAAAAAAAAAATGTATGCACGCATGACTGTAAGTCGCTTTGGATAAAAGCGTCTGCTAAATGGCATATTATTATTATTATTATGTTTGTTTTATTATCCTTGTGGGGACCAAACAATTGAAAATCCTATTTTCCCTAATCCCTAACCTTAAACCTAACCTTAACTGTAACACTAACCCAAATCTTAACCCTAAACCTAACCTTACAGTGCCTTGCAAAGGTATTCATCCCCCTTGGCATTTTTCCTATTTTGTTGCATTTCAACCTGTAATTTAAATGGATTTTTATTTGGATTTCATGTAATGGACATCAACAAAATAGTCCAAATTGGTGAAGTGAAATGTCTAAAAAATAAACTACGGAAAAGTGGTGTGTGCATGTTTATTCACCCCCTTTGCTATGAAGCCCCTAAATAACATCTGGTGCAACCAACTACCTTCAGAAGTCACATAATTAGTTAAATAAAGTCCACCTGTGTGCAATCTACAGTATTTGATACACTGCCGATTTTGCATGTTTTCCTACTTACAAAGCATATAGAGGTCTGTAATTTTTATCATAGGTACACTTCAACTGTGAGAGACGGAATCTAAAACAAAAATCCAGAAAATCACATTGTATGATTTTTAAGTAATTAATTTGCATTTTATTGCATGACATAAGTATTTGATACATCAGAAAAGCAGAACTTAATATTTGGTACAGAAACCTTTGTTTGTAATTACAGAGATCATACGTTTCCTGTAGGTCTTGACCAGGTTTGCACACACTGCAGCAGGGATTTTGGCCCACTCCTCCATACAGACCTTCTCCAGATCCTTCAGGTTTCGGGGCTGTCGCTGGGCAATACGGATTTTCAGCTCCCTCCAAAGATTTTCTATTGGGTTCAGGTCTGGAGACTGGCTAGGCCACTCCAGGACCTTGAGATGCTTCTTACGGAGCCACTCCTTAGTTGCTCTGGCTGTGTGTTTCGGGTCGTTGTCATGCTGGAAGACCCAGCCACGACCCATCTTCAATGCTCTTACTGAGGGAAGGAGGTTGTTGGCCAAGATCTCGCGATACATGGCCCCATCCATCCTCCCCTCAATACGGTGCAGTTGTCCTGTCCCCTTTGCAGAAAAGCATCCCCAAACAATGATGTTTCCACCTCCATGCTTCACGGTTGGGATGGTGTTCTTGGGGTTGTACTCATCCTTCTTCTTCCTCCAAACACGGCGAGTGGAGTTTAGACCAAAAAGCTCTATTTTTGTGTCATCAGACCACATGACCTTCACCCATTCCTCCTCTGGATCATCCAGATGGTCATTGGCAAACTTCAGACGGGCCTGGACATGCGCTGGCTTGAGCAGGGGGACCTTGCGTGCGCTGCAGGATTTTAATCCATGGCGGCGTAGTGTGTTACTAATGGTTTTCTTTGAGACTGTGGTCCCAGCTCTCTTCAAGTCATTGACCAGGTCCTGCCATGTAGTTCCCTCACCTTCCTCATGATGATTGATGCCCCACGAGGTGAGATCTTGCATGGAGCCCCAGACCGAGGGTGATTGACCGTCATCTTGAACTTCTTCCATTTTCTAATAATTGCGCCAACAGTTGTTGCCTTCTCACCAAGCTGCTTGCCTATTGTCCTGTAGCCCATCCCAGCCTTGTGCAGGTCTACAATTTTATCCCTGATGTCCTTACACAGCTCTCTGGTCTTGGCCATTGTGGAGAGGTTGGAGTCTGTTTGATTGAGTGTGGGGACAGGTGTCTTTTATACAGGTAACGAGTTCAAACAGGTGCAGTTAATACAGGTAATGAGTGGAGAACAGGACGGCTTCTTAAAGAAAAACAAACAGGTCTGTGAGAGCCGGAATTCTTACTGGTTGGTAGGTGATCAAATACTTATGTCATGGAATAAAATGAAAATGAATTACTTAAAAATCATACAATGTGATTTTCAAGATTTTTTTTTTAGAATCCGTCTCTCACAGTTGAAGTGTACCTATGATAAAAAATTACAGACCTCTACATGCTTTGTAAGTCGGAAAACCTGCAAAATTGGCAGTGTATCAAATAGTTGTTCTCCCCACTGTAAGTGTCACATGATCTCAGTATATATACACCTGTTCTGAAAGGCCCCAGAGTCTGCAACACCACTAAGCAAGGGGCACCACCAAGCAAGCGGCACAATGAAGACCAAGGAGCTCTCCAAACAGGTCAGGGACAAAGTTGTGGAGAAGTACAGATCAGGGTTGGTTTCTAAAAACATATCAGAAACTTTGAACATCCCACACAGCACCATTAAATCCATTATGAAAAAATGGAAAGAATATGACGTCACAACAAACCTGCCAAGAGAAGGCCGCCCACCAAAACTCACGGACCAGGCAAGGAGGGCATTAATCAGAGAGGAAACAAAGAGACCAAAGATAACCTTGAAGGAGCTGCAAAGCTCCGCAGCGGAGATTGGAGTATCTGTCCAAAGGACCACTTTAAGCCGTACACTCCACAGAGCTGGGCTTTACGGAAGAGTGGCCAGAAAAAAGCCATTGCTTAAAGAAAAAAATAAGCAAACACGTTTGGTGTTCACCAAAAGGCATGTGGGAGACTCCCCAAACATATGGAAGAAGGTATTCTGGTCAGATGAGACAAAAATTGAGAATCCAATTGAGAATCTGTGGTATGACATTTCAAGATTGCTGTACACCAGTGGAGCCCATTCAACATGAAGGAGCTGGAGCAGTTTTGCCTTGAAGAATGGGCAAACATCCCAGTGGATAGATGTGCCAAGCTTATAGAGACATACCCCAAGAGACTTGCAGCTGTAATTGCTGCAAAAGGTGGCTCTACAAAGTATTGACTTTGGGGGTCTGAATAGTTATGCACGCTCAAGATTTCTGTTTTTTTGTCTTATTTCTTGTTTGTTTCACAATAACAAATATTTTGCATCTTCAAAGTGGTAGGCATGTTGTGTAAATCAAATGACACAAACCCCCCAAAAACTTTCGCAAGCCACTGTCTCTCCTAACCCTAATTCTAACCCTAATCCTAAAATAGCCTTTTTCCTGGTGAGCACTTCTGGTCCCTACAAGGATGATAAAACCAAACACACACACACACACATTCATTCACTCTTAGGATACCCGTAGTTTTTTCTCTGTGTTATTTTCGTCAACAGTGTTTAGTATTATTCACCAAAGGTCACCAGTTTGTGTGTGGGTGTTCTCTGGCTTTTCCATCCACTTTACTACACCATCAGGCAGCCTAGCCGGTATGAGGGGGAGGTAGGGTTCTTCTGACCATAGTCCTGCCAGCTCACCACTACACACTCACACACACGCACACACACAGCCATGTTTGTGTTACTTGTCAGGACTTTTTGGGGAGTGAAAATGTATTCCCATTCAAAATAAAAAATTTCAGAAACGTTAAACATAACCCTTACCCTATCCTTGATCCTACCCCTAACCTTAACCCTAAACCCTACACTTTTAACCCTAAAATAGCATTTTTACTTTTTACTTTTCAGGACATGCCTGACTTTTCAGAATGGGGGGGGGGAGGGGGGGGGGGCGTGGATACAGTGTCTGCATGGATATATCCATGCATGAAGCCTTCCCTGGGGGACGGTACGTCTGAGCAGTCTCCCTTTCCTCCCTTTCTTTGGTTCAGCTCCAGTCCTCCAATGTCAAAAAGTTCCATTCGAAATGTCTTCTGCCCTCCACAACACTTGATCCTACCTGTGCTGTGTAGATTTCTGTCTAAACTAACTGATGAGGCTGAAAAGGAGGGAGGGTGAGGAAAAATAGAAAAAGGAGAGGGTGGAAAGGAATAGAGTGAGAGAGAAAGATAGTAGGAGAAAAATAAAAGAGACAGACATTCTTCTGACAGAACATGAACAGCTGTGTTGTCTGGGAGGTGATAGAGTTGTGTGTGATGGAGACAGATTGTCCTGTTCTTGTTCATTTCGGAGCGCATCTGCTGGAATTTGGTGAATAACAACAACAAGACAAATGGAAACCAAACAAATGGATGAGCTCTACTTCCTATGTGCCCCAGGAACTTTTTGGACTGCCGCTGAGAGAAAGAATATTAAAAACAGCTTTGATTTGTTTGATCGGTCAAACAGCAAACACATAGGGGATACATTCGAGATAAATGTCGGAGTGTTTCTGTTTGTGGAAAGCACCCTAATAATAAAACTGAAGATATGCGGGGAATGTTTTTGTGCAAATGTCTAATTGACGTCAAAAGTTGAATGTTAGGTTTGAGTGAAGTTCACCTTCAATGTAACCTTCTATGAATGTCCTGGTGTGAACCTGTTTGAATGGTTCAATGCTTCTAGAGGGCTTCGTAGCATCCTAGCTGTAGTGCTTAGTCTCATGTAATGCTTTCGCCAACTCCTTACCCTCTCACCTCAAACACTGTCGTTTTCCATGTTTCTGTCTCTCTTAACACTGATAATTTGCTGTGTGTGTGTCTGTCTGTGTCTACGTGTTTGTGCGTGTGTGTTTCTTCCACAGGTCACGGTCCATAAGTGGAGCATCTTCCGGTCTCTCCACTAGCCCTCTCAGCAGTCCACGGGTAAGTACCTCTCCCCCAATCCCCCCTGTCTCACCCCCTTTATCAGGACCCCTGTGTTTTCCCTCAGGCATCACACAGGCCCCCCTTGAACCTGCTGCCTGTCTATGCCTTGATTGGTATTTGTTTTTATGTCATCACATGAGACACACACAGTCAGCGTGGCTAGAGGCTCCTGACCAGGATAACTGAGGATAGGAGCTTGGCCTGAAACAAATGCAGGATCTACACTGGAATTACTTAGGCATTAGTCCTACAACATGGAAGAACAATAATGGTGTCCCTGCTAATGCCTGTGCCAGAGGCTGGTCTAGTGGTACTGCTGCCGCCCCTGGACCACATCAGGTGACAGTGGTTTGATTCCTTGTTCTGCTACTCTAGGGTTGCAAAGCTACCAGTAATTTACCAACATTTCCTAAATCGTATGGCAATCTATGGTAACTTTGGTAATTTACACAAATAACTTTACAAAATGTATTCATATATAGTATAATTTTGTATATATCTGTGTCCATATTGTCCATGAATTTCTAGTGGATAGACCATATGGTTCAAGAAAAAATAGCCTGATCAATAAAAAAGCATCTAAAAAACAATGGCATTATTTTCTTAAACTAGGCATGTCAGTTAAGAACAAAATCTTATTTACAATGACAGCCTATCCCTCCCCTAACGCAGACGACACTGGGCCAATTGGGACTCCCAATCATAGCTAGGTGTGATACAGCCCGGGATCAAACCCGGGTCAGTAGTGACACTCCTAGCACTGCGATGCAGTGCCATAGACCGCTGCGCCACTCGGTCCCCCAAACTCTGCAACTCTTCCAACTATTGACTTTTTGCACAACTGCCACCAGTTTGGCACCAAAACATTTACAATAAAGACATATTGACATAGTATGAATAAAAGTGTGTATTTTTTTTTTATTGGGGATATTTAACGCTAAAATCCTCATTAAACACCAATGGTATTCACTAAATTTATGGATGATATTTAGGATAATGTTTTACAACTTCGTCATTCTATTTTATTATTTGATCTTAATTGATTATTTTACATATTTTACATGTGATAAGGCAACACAGAGGGCCAGAGATAATTACAGACACCTATGATAATCTGAAGTCCCCCAAAAGGCCACTAGATGTCATCTGATATAAAAATTAAAGAAAGTTACCAAGATTCTGGTAGTTTACTGGTAAACTTCGAAAGTTTCCAGCTCCCTTTGCAACCCTACGCCACTCACTTCCTGTACTATTTCCCTCTCTTCTATCTCCCGATTGAAAATAAATAAATGACGCCAAAGGGCAATAGCAAATAAAATATTTTTGGATATACATCGATATTTGCATTACGTTTTTAGATTATTTTGACATAAAGTGTTTGCAGTATTTGCATATGACGTCTTTTCACACAATACTTTTATTGACACCCTAAATGTAATTTCATAATCGAGATTCAAGATGGACATTGAAGTTAACAGAGAGCTGTGTCACTGGGTTTCGCTCTGTGGCTTACCATTCACTCCATTAGGCTTTGTGTGAGGCCTGCTCTCTCCCACCAAGTTGAGATAAATCCCCTAGGGCAAGGAGCCACACACACGCGCACCCTTGCATGCTTGCATGCACGCACACACACACATACACATACACACACACACATGCTTGCATGCATACACACACACTCACACACTAAAGATAACCAAACTCTTTCCCGTCAAGCTTCTTCCGTTATTATCCTGTCTTCTGAGACCCGTGGAACTGAGACCCGTGGAAATCCAGCTCAGGGAATTCTGAAAAATACAAAATCCCAGTTTTTCCTGATTAGCACAAGCAGAAGGCTTGTGGCGAAACTTTTTTGTCCGACTAGACTGAGGCTAGAAGATTATCCAGACTACCAGGATGAGCTGCTCGTGCCCCAAACACACACACACACACACACACACACACACACACACACACACACACACACACACACACACACACACACACACACACACACACACACACACACACACACACACACACACGTGTTAGCAAGCACACATGCACACACACACACAGCCTCTCAGGGAAAGGGAAATTGATTCCTAAAATCCAGCCTAAAGCTGGGGAACTGGTTTCATCAAGTGATTCCATGTAAAGGCTTTTCAAGGCATTTGCTCAAGTTCCTGTTGGGCTGTAAGGCAAGAGTTTCGTCAATTAAGTTGGGTATCAGCTTAGGCAGACAATCTGACAGGTCTGTCTATACTGCTAGTCCCTCCCCCAACATGCAGAGTCAATATGGACTAGTTTGTCCTGGCTGATAATGATATGCCCAAGAAAGTGGTATCAAACCTTAAGCCATCTACATGTCCTCTTGACCCTATCCCCACATAATTTTTCAAAATGGTATTTAACTGTGTAGATGCGGAGGTATTCCCTGATCACAGGCACTTTTCCAGCTGCACTTAAAATTGCTTTAGTGAAACCACTTCTTAAGAAAAGCACATCCTTCAGCCCTCATCAATTATAGACCAATTTCTATCCTCCCCTTTCTAATCAAAATTCTTGAGAAACAGTTTTTTAAACAGCTCAAAGACTTCCTTAGTAAAAATAGTATTTATTTTAGAATTTCACAACACAGAGACTGCACTAGTCAAGGTGGTGAATGACCTCAGAATCAGTGGTGTAAAATACTTAAGTAAAAATACTTTAAAGTACTACTGTACTTTACTTTACTATTCATATTTTTGACAACTTTTACTTCACTACATTCCTAAAGAAAATGATGTACTTTTTACTCCATACATTTTCCCTGACACCCAAAAGTACTTGTTACATTCTGAATGCTTAGCAGGACAGGAAAATGATCAAATTCACACACTTATCAAGAGAACATCCCATGTCATCCCTACTGCCTCTGATCTGATGGACTCACTAAACACATGCTTCATTTGTAAATGATGTCTGAGTGTTGGTGCGTGCCCCTGGCTATCCATAAATGTAAATAAACAAGAAAAGGATGCCGTCTGTTTTGCTTAATATATGGAATTTGAAATGATTTATACTTTTACTTTTGATACTTAAGTATATTTCAAACCAAATACTTTTAGACTTTTACTAAAGGAGTATTTTACTGGGTGACTTTCACTTTTACTTGAGTCATTTTCTATTAAGGTATGTTTACTTTTACTCAAGTATGACAATTGGGTACTTTTTCCACCACTGCTCAGAATGAACACAGATGCTAAAAATCTCTCTGTCCTCGTACTCCTTGATTTACATGCAGCCTCGACATTGTCGATGATGTTATCCTCCTGGGTAGACTCCAGAATCGGGTTGGCCTGTCAGGCTCAGTACTGAACCGGTTTAGGACTTATCTGACAGAGAATATTTTGTTGCCCTAGGTGGAAATGTGTCTGAAAACGTATAAATCTCATGTGGTGTGCCTTAAGGTTTGATTTTGGGTCTTGGGTCTTTACATGTACTAAATTAGCTTTTTATCATGTAAGAAATACTGATAAAGTGTGTATTTTTATCTGCCAGGCCAACACTGAGAGACTAGGGTGGCAGGTACCCTAGTAGTTAACAGCATTGGGCCAGTAACCGAAAGGTCAATGGTTTGAATCCCCGAGCTGATTAGGTGAAAAATCTGAGCAAGGCACTTAACCCTAATTGCGCCCATAAATTGCTCTGGATAAGAGCGTCTGGTAAATGGAGTGCAGGCTTGATTATTGCAATGCTCGCCAATTAATTCAGAATGCAGCAGCACGTGTGCTAACGAAGACCAGAAGGAGAGCACAAAAACACCTATTTTAAAGTCCCTACATTGGTTGCCTGTTAGTTTTAGATATTTGTTTTGCTTTATTGATTTTTAAAGCACTTTGTGACTTTGCACCCGATTATACAGTACCAGTCAAAAGTTTGGACACACCTACTCATTCAAGGGTTTTCTTTATTTTTACTATTTTCTACATTGTAGAATAATAGTGAAGACTTCACAACTATGAAATAACACATATGGAATCATGTAGTAACCAAAAAAGTGTTAAACAAATCAAAATATATTTAAGATTCTTCAAAGTCGCCACCCTTTGCCTTGATGACAGCTTTGCACACTCTTGGCGTTCTCTCAACCAGCTTCATGAGGAATAATTTTCCAACAGTCTTGAAGGAGTTCCCATATATGCTGAGCACTTGTTTGCTGCTTTTCCTTCACTCTGCAGTCCGACTCATCCCAAACCATCTCAAACCAGGTCGGGTGATTGTGGAGGCCACTTTCTTTGGTTACTACGTGATTCCATCTGTGTTATTTCATAGTTTTGATGTCTTCACTATTATTCTACAATGTAGAAAATAGTACAAATAAAGAAAAACCCTTGAATGAGGAGGTGTGTCCAAACTTTTGACTGGTACTGTATGTCTAATATGCTTTTAATCATTCTACAATTTCCACGCCCCCGTGAAAATCTAAAATAATAAAAAATCCCCATAAAAATCTGTCTGTTTAAGCTAGAGATATCTGCAAGTGCTTCATGTCAATCTAACGCATCCGCCGATATCGCCCTTCCGCATCTGCGGTGGAAGGTGGCAGAGCTAAAGCGGTGTTTGTCACATCCCAAAAATCGGTCTTCTCACAAAAACATCTTTAGCATCCAAATGGTTTGGCCTTGCTCTAATACCCCCACAAGTGTCATGGGACTCTTCTGAAGTCGGTACAACCTCTTCTGCCAACTTCTGTCTGTAGCGTCCGAACAATTTGGGCTCCACACTAATATGACCCATCTGTGGAAAGGTGAGTTTCTCACAAACACATACATGTCAGTTTTGCTCTAGGACGCCCACAATCCTAACAAGACTCATCTGAAGGTCCCCGGTACCAGTTTTAAAAAATGAATGGAAATATACAGTGCATTCGAAAGTATTCAGACCCCTTGACTTTTTCCACATTTTGTTACGTTACAGCCTTATTTGAATTAAATAAAATGTACCTCATCAATCTACACACAATACCCCATAATGACAAAAGCGAAAAACAGGCTTGTAGAAATGTTTGCAAATACTATCATTCAACAAAATAATTAGGATTTCGATCAGCTTAATCGAGGTGTAGATGACATCTCACATTCCAGTGTTCGAACTTGTAAACAAGGCTACATGGGATTTCTCTAAATGCGACTCTGTGCAGCCAATGTCAATGTCCGCTTTAGGTATAATGCCGGGAGCTGCTTGTGGATTTGACAGCTCTAACACAGTTCCAACTCTGACACCGTCAAAACATCAGCTATGCAGTGGCTTGCGAAAGTATTCACCCCCCTTGGCATTTTTCCTATTTTGTTGCCTTACAACCTGGAATTAAAATTGATTTTTGGGGGGTTTGTATCATTTACTTTACACAACATGCCTACCACTTTGAAGATGCAAAATATTTTTTATTGTGAAACAAACAAGAAATAAGACAAAAAAACTGAAAACTTGAGCGTGCATAACTATTCACCCCCCCCCCCCAAAGTCAATACTTTGTAGAGCCACCTTTTGCAGCAATTACACCTGCAAGTCTCTTGGGGTATGTCTCTATAAGTGTCTCTATCAGAGTTTGTACTGCTTGGTGACCTAAATTGGGATATGCTTAATACCCCAGCCATCCTACAATCCAAGCTAGATGCCCTCAACCTCACGCAAATTATCAACGAACCTACCAGGTACAACCCAAAATCCGTAAACATGGGTACCCTCATAGATATCATCCTGACTAACATACCCTCTAAATACACCTCAGCTGTCTTCAACCAGGATCTCAGCGATCACTGCCTTATTGCCTGCGTCCGTAACGGGTCCGCGGTCAAACGACCACCCCTCATCACTGTCAAACGCTCCCTAAAACACTTTAGCGAGGAGGCCTTCCTAATTGACCTGGCCCAGGTATCCTGGATGGATATAGATCTCATTCCGTCAGTAGAGGATGCCTGGTTGTTCCTTAAAAGTAATTTCCTCTCAATCTTAAATAAACATGCCCCATTCAAAAAATACAGAACTAAGAACCGATATAGCCCCTGGTTCTCCTCAGACTTGACTGCCCTTGACCAGCACAAAAACATCCTGTGGCGTACAGCATTAGCATCAAATAGCCCCCGCGATATGCAACTTTTCAGGGAAGTTAGGAACCAATACACACAAGCAGTCAGGAAAGCAAAGGCTAACTTTTTCAAACAGAAATTTGCATCCTGTAGCACAAACTCCAAAAAGTTTTGGGACACTGTAAAGTCCATGGAGAATAAGAGCACGTCCTCCCAGCTGCCCACTGCACTGAGGCTAGGAAACACTATCACCACCGATAAATCTACAATAATCGAGAATTTCAACAAGCATTTTGCTACAGCTGGCCATGCTTTCCATCTGGCTACCACTAACCCGGCCACCAACTCTGCACCCTCTGCTGCTACTTGCCCATGCCCCCCCCCGCTTCTCCTTCACACAAATTCAGACAGCTGATGTTTTGAAAGCGCTGCAAAATCTGGACCCCTACAAATCAGCTGGGCTAGACAATCTGGACCCTTTCTTTCTAAAACTAGCCGCTGAAATTGTCGCTAACCCTATTACTAGTCTGTTTAACCTCTCTTTCATAACGTCTGAGATCCCCAGAGATTGGAAAGCTGCCGCGGTCATCCCCCTCTTCAAAGGGGGTGACACTCTAGATCCAAACTGCTACAGACCTATATCCATCCTGCCCTGCCTTTCGAAAGTATTCGAAAGCCAAGTTAACAAACAGATCATCGACCATTTCGAATACCACCGTACCTTCTCCGCTATGCAATCCGGTTTCCGAGCTGGTCACGGGTGCACTTCAGCCACGCTCAAGGTCCTAAACGATATTATAACCGCGATTGATAATAGACAGTACTGTGCAGCCGTCTTCATCGACCTGGCCAAGGCTTTCGACTCTGTCAACCACCGCATTCTTATTGGCAGACTAAATAGCCTTGGTTTCTCAAATGACTGCCTCGCCTGGTTCACCAACTACTTCTCAGATAGAGTTCAGTGTGTCAAATCGGAGGGCCTGTTGTCTGGACCTATGGCAGTCTCTATGGGGGTGCCACAGGGTTCAATTCTTGGGCCGACACTTTTCTCCGTGTATATCAATGATGTCGCTCTTGCTGCTGGTGACTCTCTGATCCACCTCTACGCAGACGACACCATTTTGTATACATCTGGCCCTTCATTGGACACTGTGTTAACAAACCTCCAAACGAGCTTCAATGCCATACAACAATCCTTCAGTAGCCTCCAACAGCTCTTAAACACTAGTAAAACTAAATGCATGCTTTTCAATCGAACGCTGCTGGCACCCGCCCACCCGACTAGAATCACCACTCTCGACGGGTCTGACCTAGAGTATGTGGACAACTACAAATACCTAGGTGTCTGGTTAGACTGTAAACTCAACTTCCAGACTCACATAAAGAATCTCCAATCCAAAGTTAAATCTAGAATCGGCTTCCTATTTCACAATAAAGCCTCCTTCACTCGTGCTGCCAAACATGCCCTCGTAAAACTGACTATCCTACCGATCCTTGACTTCGGCGATGTAATTTACAAAATAGCCTCCAACACTCTACTCAGCAAATTGGATGTAGTCTATCACAGTGCCATCCGTTTTGTCTCCAAAGCCCCATACACTACCCACCACTGTGACCTGTACGCTCTTGTTGGCTGGTCCTCACTACATGTTCGTCGTCAAACCCACTGGCTCCAGGCCATCTATAAATCACTGCTAGGCAAATCCCCGCCTTATCTTAGCTCATTGGTCACCATAGCAGCACCCACCCGTAGTCTACGCTCCAGCAGGTATATCTCACTGGTCATTCCCAAAGCCAACACCTCCTTTGGCCGCCATTCCTTCCAGTTATCTGCTGCCAATGACTGGAACGAATTGCAAAAATCTCTGAAGCTGGAGACTCTTATCTCCCTTAATAACTTTAAGCATCAGTTGTCAGAGCACCTTACCGATCACTGCACCTGTACACAGCCCATCCGAAATTAGCCCACCCAACTACCTCATCCCTATATTGTTATTTATTTTGCTCTTTTGCACCCCAGTATCTCTATTTGCACATAATCTCTTGCACATCTAGCATTCCAGTGTTAATACTATTGTAATTATTCTGCACTATAGCCTATTTATTGCCTTACCTCCATAACTTGCTACATTTGCACACACTGTATATATATATTTTCTGTTGTATTTTCTGACTTTATGTTTTTTTTTTACCCCGTATGTAACTCTGTTGTTTTTATTGCACTACTTTGCTTTATCTTGGCCAGGTCGCAGTTGTAAATGAGAACCTGTTCTCAACTGGCTTACCTGGTTAAATAAAGGTTAAATAAAAAAATAAATAAAAAAAAATAAGTTTAGCACATCTAGCCACTGGGATTTTTGCCCATTCTTCAAGGCAAAACTGCTCCAGCTCCTTCAAGTTGGATGGGTTCCGCTGGTGTACAGCAGTCTTTAATTCATACCACAGATTCTCAATTGGATTGAGGTCTGGGCTTTGACTAGGCCATTCCAAGACATATAAATGTTTCCCCTTAAACCACTCGAGTTTTGCTTTAGCAGTATGCTTAGGGTCATTGTCCTGCTGGAAGGTGAACCTCTGTCCCAGTCTCAAATCTCTAGAAGACTGAAACAGGTTTCCCTCAAGAATTTCCCTGTATTTAGCGCCATCCATCATTCCTTCAATTCTGACCAGTTTCCCAGTCCCTGCCGATGAAAAACATCCCCACAGCATGATGTTGCCACCACCATGCTTCACTGTGGGGATGGTGTTCTCGGGGTGATGAGAGGTGTTGGGTTTGCGCCAGACATAGTGTTTTCCTTGATGGCCAAAAAGCTCAATTTTAGTCTTATCTGACCAGAGTACCTTCTTCCATATGTTTGGGGAGTCTCCCACATGGCTTTTGGCGAACACCAAACGTGTTTGCTTATTTTTTTTCATTTAGCAATGGCTTTTTTCTGGCCACTCTTCTGTAAAGCCCAGCTCTGTGGCGTGTACGGCTTAAAGTGGTCCTATGGACAGATACTCCAATCTCCACTGTGGAGCTTTGCAGCTCCTTTGGGGTTATCTTTGGTTTCTTTGGCAGGTTTGTTGTGATGCCATATTATTTCAATTTTTTTATAATGGATTTAATGGTGCTGTGTGGGATGTTCAAAGTTTCTGATATTTTTTTAAACAAGTCATTTTTTTCATTTCACCAATTTGGACTATTTTGTATATGTCCATTAGATGAAATCCAAATAAAAATCCATTTAAATTACAGGTTGTAATGCAACAAAATAGGAAAAATGCCAAGGGGGATTGTGATGAGGTGGTGTTGAAGGAGTCAGGCACAGGAGGGTAAATCACAGAATAACAGGCTTTAATCCACAAAAATACAGGGTTATGCAGAAATGAGTCAAACACACTCCAGGGCACAAAACAGGTGCACTGGAAAATACAAGGCACACGGGAAAATACTCCCGTCTACACAAAATACACGAGCTCCACTAACCTTCACAATAAACAATCACCCACAAGGACAAGGGGGCAGAGGGAACACTTATATACGGACTAATTAGGGGATTAGAACCAGGTGTGTGTGATAACAAGACAAGACAATTGTGATGATGATTGGTGTGGCAGTGGTTAGTACTCCAGTGACGATGAACGCCGAAGCCTGCCCAAACAAGGAGGGGAGGCAGCCTCGGCCGAAGTCGTGACAGGGATGAATACTTTTACAAGGCACTGTAGGCTAAAGTGGATCTGATTGAATTGGGCCCTAATATTTTGGGTTCTGATGGGGTACAACAGTTGAACTAAGCTCATGAGGCACTAGTAAGTTATATTCTTCAAAAATAAATGGCTACATATTCATTTATAAGTCCACAAATGGATGTAGCAACTGCAGATTGCCCCTTTAAAGAATTAAATGGTTTACCTGGCCAAGTGTCCATCATGTTTTTCACGTCTCAGCCAAAGCCTCACTCACACAGCTAGCCTGCCTTCTCTTTCACCTTTCTGTGTGTGTTTGCTTGCTTTGGCCACTGACAGCACATCACCTTATATCACATGCCAATATAAAGTCAAGCTTTTCATGTCTTAATTTTGCACTTTTGTTAATGTCTGTCTGTTTTGAATGCTTGCAATGTTGTTGTTTTGTTTTTTTGTTTACATTGTTTTGTCCCATGGTCTTGTTGTCTTTCTACTTGGCTGATTGGCTAAATTAGCTAACCGACTCCATGTTTGTTCTTCTTTTGTCTATTTCTTTTTACACCCCTCCCTCCATCCCTCCATCATTACTGTATCACACCTCACCTGCCTCTGTGCCTTGGCTGTCTCTCTCGCTGCTGGCTTTGTGGCTGTTTGCTCTGTGTTGCATCTGCATGTGTGTGTATTCATGTGTGTATTTGTCTGTGTGTGTTGTGTGTATCTGTGTGTCTTTGTGCACCCCCTGCTTTCGGTACTGTTCATATTATGTGTATGCTCCCTTCTTTCTACCCAAAACGTAGCCTCTCAGAAAGTTCTGTGTACCCCCCCAGTCTCCAGACTTCTCCCAGTCGCCCAACTCCAGTCCCTGCCCCTCCCCCGAGCCCCTTGCCCCCCACACCAACCGGACAGTCGCCAACCGTGCCCCCACCCCCAACTCCCTGGCCCCGGACAGCGGGCAGCTGCTCCCTCCCGACCCCAGAACCCAAACACTCCCGGCCAAGCCCAAACTGCCCCCCAAGCCCCTTGCATCCACCCACTCCAACCCCCTTCCGGAGACCCCCTCCCTCGGCCCAGCTGTGGCGCCCCCCAAGTCGGAGACCTCTACCCCCTGCCAACCCCCACCCCCCTCCTCCTCCTCCGCCACCTCTGTCACCTCTCTCCGAGGCCCCCCGAGCAGCCCCATGGGGCAGCGGCGCCCTGCTCTCACCACATCCTCCCCCACACCCCCCCAGCTCTCTGTCACCCCCGCCTCCGCCGCGGTGCCCCTCTCGCCCATTCGGCTGCACCACTTTCACCCAGTGGCGCCCTGGCCCTCACCCGCCCCCTCGCCCACTCCCTCTCCCTCGCACTCGGGGACTGACTACGGTCCCAAATCTATCCCCCTCATACAGGTTACCCCTCACCCCTCCCCCCGGGGCAGCCCCCTCCCCACCCCCAAGGGCACCCCTGTGCACACACCCAAGGAGAGCCCGGCGGGCACGCCCAACCCCACGCCACCCCCCAGCCCGTCTATCGGCGGCATGCCCTGGAGAACACGCCTCAACTCCATCAAGAACAGCTTCCTGGGCTCGCCGCGCTTCCACCGCAGGAAACTACAAGGTACTGAGGGAGGAAAAAGCACAGAGCCTTCAAAGTTAAAGTAGTGATTAATTTCTGTTCACAACCCAGCCGCACTGCGAGAAAACAATTATAAAATCAATGTTTGACAGTCAATCTTCTGTGAGTGAATGAACAACAGTCGTTAAATGAAGAATTTTGTTGTTCTGAATATAGATCTACATGATAAATAAAGTACTACTTTAGCTATGAAGGCTTTGGGAAACCCAGCTCAGATTGCTACTTTATGATACCAGGCTGCATGCAACAAGCTTTTGATCACCTCTCTAATCTGAGACATTGCTTCTCTCCACCCAGTTCCCACACAAGAGGAGATGTCCAGCCTCACACCAGAGTCTTCCCCAGAGTAAGTACCGTTACCTGCCCTCTCCATCTCAATACAACACAGTACACACACACCAACAAAGTAGTATCAATAGGTTACCCTTAGGAGTAACAGTAGATCATCAACAAGATTCAGCTGTGGACCAAACTTTTCTTGAGCGGATGGTCGGGTGGCCGGACCATAATTACAAATAATTTGTAGACCGCAAATTCACTGCAATAAGACAGATATAATATTTGACTAAAACGCAATGATTTCAAACCTTACTTACATTTGTATACAATCACGTGTCTTTCGATTATGTGTGGGAATACTTGGGAACAGATTTCCAAAATTAAATCACTTTCCTGGTGTTTTTACAGTCCTTTCTGTCCTACAATGAACATTTAAAAAAAGTTATATATATATATATATATATATATATATATATATATATATATATATATATATATATATATATATATATATATATATATATATATATATACTACCATTCAAAAGTTTGGGGTCACTTAGAAATGTCCTTGTTTTCGAAAGAAAAGCTTTTTTTTTGTCCATTAAAATAACATCAAATTGATCAGAAATACAGTGTAGACATTGCTAATGTTGTAAATGGCTATTGTAGCTGGAAACGGCTGATTTTTTATGTTATATCTACATAGGCGTACAGAGGCCCATAATCAGCAACCATCAGTCCTGTGAGATTGGTGTTTTGCGGGTACTATTTAATGAAGCTGCCAGTTGAGGACCTGTGAGGCGCCTGTTTCTCAAACTAGACACTCTAATGCATTTGTCTTCTTGCTCAGTTGTGCACCGGGGCCTCCCACTCCTCTTTCTATTCTGGTTAGAGCCAGTTTGCGCTGTTCTGTTAAGGGAGTAGTACACAGCGTTGTACGAGATCTTCAGTTTCTTGGCAATTTCTTGCATGGAATAGCCTTCATTTCTCAGAACAAGAATAGACTGACGAGTTTCAGAAGAAAGTTATTTGTTTCTGGCCATGTTGAGCCTGTAATCAAACCCACAATGCTGATGCTCCAGATACTCAACTAGTCTCAAGAAGGCCAGTTTTATTGCTTCTTTAATCAGCACAACAGTTTTCAGCTGTGCTAACATAATTGCAAAAGGGTTTTCTAATGATCAATTAGCCTTGATGATATAAAAATGATAAACTTGGATTAGCAAACACAACGTGCCATTGGAACACAGGACTGATGGTTGCTGATAATGGGCCTCTTATGCCTATGTAGATATTACATAAAAAATCAGCCGTTTCCAGCTACAATAGCCATTTACAACATTAACAATGTCTATACTGTATTTCTGATCAATTTGATGTTATTTTAATGGAAAGAAAATGCTTTTCTTTTCGAAAACAAGGACATTTCTAAGTGACCCCAAACTTTTGAATGGTAGTGTGTATATATATATGGTAGTGTGTATATATTTATTTATTTCCTTAGAAAACTTGGGGGGGGGGGGGGGGGGGGGGGGGGGGGGGTCAAATAAATCTAGCTGGGGAACCCTGCCTTAGGAGCAATAGAAGACAGAAATTTGGACCAATAAAATACCCCTTAAAGTAATAGTAGATCTCTTATGTAACAGTAGAGCCTTTAGGAACAATAGAAGATACCTTAGGAGTGATAGTAGAGCCCTCAGGAGCAATGTAAGCGTAAATAAAATATAAAAATGCTGTTGTATATCCTACCCTAGGAAATACAAAGGCAGCATCACACCAGACTCTTCCCCAGAGTAAGTATTTGTTCTCTCCACTTCAGCACACCACAGTACTCTCTCTCTCTCTCTCTCTCTCTCTCTCTCTCCATCTCTCTCTCTCTCTCTCTCTCTCTCATCTCTCTCTCTCTCTCTCTCTCTCTCTCTCTCTCTCTCTCTCTCTCTCTCTCTCTCTCTCTCTCAATTCAATTCAATTTAAGGGATTTATTGGCATGGGAAACTTATGCTAACATTGCCAAAGCAAGTGAAGTAGATAGTAAACAAAGTGAAATAAACAATAAAAATGAACAGTAAACATTACACTCAGAGTAAACATTACACTCAGAAGTTCCAAAAGAATAAAGACATTTCAAATGACAGTGTTGTAACAATGTTCAAATAGTTAAAGTACAAATGGGAAAATAAATAAACATAAATATGGGTTGTATTTACACTGGTGTTTGTTCTTAACTGGTTGCCCGTTTCTTGTGGCAAAGGTCACAGATCTTGCTGCTGTGATGACACACTGTGGAATTCACCAAGTACATAAGGGAGTTTAGCAAAATTGGGTTTGTTTTCGAATTCTTTGTGGGTCTGTGTAATCTGAGGGAAATGTGTGTCTCTAATATGGTCATACATTTGGCAGGAGATTAGGAAGTGCAGCTCAGTTTCCACCTCATTTTGTTGGCAGTGTGCACATAGCCTCTCTTCTCTTGGCTATGCTCACTGAGTCTGTACATAGTCAAAACATTTCCTTAAGTTTGGGTCAGTCACTGTGGTTAGGTATTCTGCCACTGTGTACTCTATGTTTAGGGCCAAATAGCATTCTAGTTTGCTCAGTTTTTTGTTAATTCTTTCCAATGTGTCAAGTAATTCTCTTTTTGTTATCTCATGATTTGGTTGGGTCTAATTGTGTTGTTGTCCTGAGGCTCTGTGGGGGTATGTTTGTGTTTGTGAACAGAGCCCCAGAACCAGCTTTCTTAGGGGACTCTTCTCCAGGTTCATGTCTCTGTAGGTGATGGCTTTGTTATGGAAGGTTTGGGAATCGCTTCCTTTTAAGTGGTTATAGAATTTAACTTGCTCTTTTCTGGATTTTGATCATTAGCAGGTAGCGGCCTAATTCTGCTCTGCATGCATTATTTGGTGTTTTCCGTTGTACACTGAGGATATTTTTTGCAGAATTCTGCATGCAGAGTCTCAGTTTGGTGTTTGTCCCATTTTGTGAATTCTTGGTTGGTGAGTGGACCCCAGACCTCACAACCATAGAGGGCAATAGGATCTATAACTGATTCAAGTGTTTTTAGCCAGATCCTAATTGGTATGTCGAATTTTAATGTTCCTTTTGATGGCATAGAAGGCCCTTCTTGCCTTGTCTCTCAGATCGTTCACAGCTTTGTGGAAGTTACCTGTGGCGCTGATATTTAGGCCGAGGTATGTACAGTCTATTGTGTGCTATAGGGCAACGGTGTCTAGATGGAATTTGTATTTGTGGTCCTGGCAACTGGACCTTTTTTGGAACACCATTATTTTTGTCTTACTGAGAATGACTGTCAGGGCCCAGGTCTGACAGAATCTGTGCAGAAGATCTAGGACTGTTCTGGTGCCCTCGCCAATTCGTTGATATATATGTTGAAGAGGGTGGGCTTAAACTGCATCCCTGTCTCACCCCACGGCCCCTGTGGAAAGAAATGTGTGTGTTTTTTGCCAATTTTAACCGCACACTTGTTGTTTGTGTACATGGATTTTATAATGTCGTAGGTTTTTCCCCCAACACCACTTTCCATCAATTTGTATAGCA